>NC_083763.1:54570505-54905505 GCF_963514075.1 Conger conger
GTGATGCAGAAAGGCCGTATAAGGTATTTACAGTTCAGCGCGGACGGCCTTCCCAGCTCTGCTTCACAGCCTCCCCGCGAGGGCTCTCTCCCTCTCCCTCCCTCCCCCTCTCCCTCTCCCTCTCCCTCTCCCTCTCCCTCTCCCTCTCCCTCTCTCTCTCTTTCTCTCTCACCGCTACCCGGAGGACGTGGGCCACCCAACCTCAAATTACTCAGGAGGTTTTCCCTGCATTCTGTCCGTCTGACTCAGCAAACCCTTTGCATTAGATTACATCACATTTTATTTACCGGACACTTTTATCCAAACCACGTACAATAAGTCCACACCCAAGGTTATTAGAAATACAGGACAGGTCAGAGAATCCTAGAACATTCTTCGGTTTTTCTCATTCTAGTACTCCATTGCTATCAGTTACCAGTAGTGATTGGTACATCAGCATTAGATTTACACTACATTACAGTACACCAATGCTTTTTATCCAAAGTGACTCACAGCTAATTAGACTAAGCAGGGGCCAATCCCCCCTGTGATAATGTGGGGGTAAGGGCCTTGGTCAAGGGCCCAACAGCTGCACTGATCTTATACTCTGTTCAGAATGTTCAGTTAAGTTACTTTGTGATCGCAGACGTTAAAGGGTTAAAGGCAGCTGTGGCTCAATCTTAGAGACAACCTGATCCCCTTACACACATCCACTGTCTGCCTCTCTCTGCCCTCTATCTCTCCCGATCTCACATACACACGCACACACACACACACACACACACACACACACACACACACACACACACACACACACACACATCCAGTGCCCATCTCTGTCCTCTACCACTCACTTTCTCAATCTCCCTCACTCACACACCCGCACCCGCACACACACACACACACACACACACACACACACACACAGAAACGCATACACACAGACACATGTACACATATACACACACATCCACTGTCTGCCTCTCTGTCCTCTCACTCATTTTCTCTCTCCCTTTCTCTCTCTCGATCTCACAGACACACTCTCAGACAGACAGACAGACACACACACACACACACAAATACACAAATACACACACACATTTATACACTACAGACAAAGCAGGCCGATTCCTCAGCAAACCCACCCAAGCCAGACCTCCTCCTCTACAGGGACAGGAGCCTTCCGCGACGGGTCATAAATAAGCCAGGCCCTTTAGAACTGTAGCCTAAGTGAGCCATCCCGCTCAGGAGTCATCCGAGCCGGGTTAAATAACCCCGGACCGACTCCCCCGGGTTACTCCTTCCCCTCCGGCCTCCTCTCGTGACGTAAAAAACGAGGACGCTAACGACCGCAGATCCGTGTGACCGTGACATGACCGTGACGCACTGGAACGCCGCGAGGGACCGCCGCTTTACTGACCTCAGCGGTCGATCAAAGCTGGCCCGAGTTTAGAAAATGTTTGTGAGAACAAAAGAGAGAGGCCAGAGGGATTCTTCATTAACCAGAGAGGGCGGTTTACTCAAAAGCCACTTCCTGTATTTAGACACCACCTTCCTGGGTTTAAAATGGCCGCTTCTGGGATGTTTAATACAGTCTCAAAGCCCGGGTGACTGTTTCTACCAACTTTGAAGATCTCTGAAGATGCTTTGAAGATGCTTGATCTTGCTTTGGCTTTTTTTGTTTGTTTGTCTATTTTGACGCTTAGATTAACTGTTGCATTTTTTTATTATGTCTTTCCAGATCCCCGACAGTTAACCAGTGCAGTTACCCAACCGGCCTATAGGTGGCGTCTATACTCAGTCATCCTAGTTTTCAATAGACGGTGATAACAGGTTATTACTATGACAATTAATAACCTGTGTGTGTATTTTCTGAGAAAAACTCTATTTGATGAACACTAAGCCTGAAACATCATATTTAAACCTAATGGCTGGAACAAAAACACTACACACAGTGGCAGTTTAACTTACCTACCTCTCCCATGCTTAAAACCCCAAACCAAGCATGAATACACTAAATCAATATGTCAGGGGGGTGGGGGAGAGGGGGGCTTGTGACCAGAGTCTTTGGGAGGGGGGGGGGGGGGGGTCTCCTACCTTCACGTCGAAGTTGCAGTCCATGCGCTTGATGAGAACGATGAAGGTCTCGGTCTGGTTGTCCTCCGGGGGAGGGGGCGGGTCGATGGGCTCACACCCGTTTTCGGGCCTGGCACCAATCAGGAAGCCCTAAGGGGGAGGAGCACAGCCTTGACCTCACCCGCCACACCCCAAATTCAAACTCACCAGGCAAGCACAGAAAACTTCAATCCAAAACCAATACTATTTCAACCCAGGTGTGACAGACGGGAACCAAACAAACATTTTATTTTAAATAATTTAACCAGTCGGGTGGTCCTGAGAAACCACAGAATCAGTATCTGTTAGCGTTTTTTTCCCCACTTTAAAATAACCAACCACATAAATAAACTTCAATAATAGGGGTAAATGTGGGTGTTAGCAGTATGTGTGGGGGGGTATGTGGTAAGTGAAACAGGAGGTGGGGGGTACAGGGGCAGTGTTGGGGTAAATAAGTGTGTGTTAACAGTATGTGGGGGGTAAATGTGGTAGGTGAAACAGGAGGCGGGGGTACAGGGGCAGTGTTAGGGTAGGTAAGTGTGTGTTAACAGTATGTGGGGGGTAAATGTGGTAGGTGAAACAGGAGGCGGGGGTACAGGGGCAGTGTTAGGGTAGGTGTGTGTTAGCAGTATGTGGGGGGGGGTATGTGTGGTAGGTGAAACAGGAGGCGGGGGTACAGGGGCAGTGTTAGGGTAGGTGTGTGTTAGCAGTATGTGGGGGGGGGTATGTGTGGTAGGTGAAACAGGAGGCGGGGGTACAGGGGCAGTGTTGGGGTAGGTGTGTGTTAGCAGTATGTGGGGGGGGGTATATGTGGTAGGTGAAACAGGAGGCGGGGGTACAGGGGCAGTGTTGGGGTAGGTAAGTGTGAGTTAACAGTATGTGGGGGGTACATGTGGTAGGTGAAACAGGAGGCGGGGGGTACAGGGGCAGTGTTGGGGTAGGTAAGTGTGTGTTAACAGTATGTGGGGGGTAAATGTGGTCGGTGAAACAGGAGGCGGGGGTACAGGAGCAGTCTTAGGGTAGGTAAGTGTGTGTTAACAGTATGTGGGGGGTAAATGTGGTAGGTGAAACAGGAGGCGGGGGTACAGGGGCAGTGTTAGGGTAGGTGTGTGTTAGCAGTACGTGTGGGGGGGGGGGTATGTGTGGTAGGTGAAACAGGAGGCAGGGGTACAGGGGCAGTGTTAGGGTAGGTGTGTGTTAGCAGTACGTGTGGGGGGGGGGTATGTGTGGTAGGTGAAACAGGAGGCGGGGGTACAGGGGCAGTGTTAGGGTAGGTGTGTGTTAGCAATACGTGTGGGGGGGGGGTATGTGTGGTAGGTGAAACAGGAGGCGGGGGGTAGAGGGGCGCCATACTGCCAGCTGTCTGCCGAGTCCCCAGAGGGACACACCCTCCTCTCTGGTTGCCATTTTTACAGCCCTGCTGTAATAATTCCAGAGCGTTTATTGGGATATCACAAAACACTCGGGGAAGTGGCACATCAATCATGTCTATGGTCCACTTTCCTATGAAGGATTACAGATCAGTGTCTTACTCTGCTAAAGCCACCACACGCTAACAGCTCCTAACAGCACAGTATTACTCTGTGTAGGGGGTATATTAGCTACCGCTAACCACAGTCTAACTCTGCTAAAGCCACCACAGGCTTATAACAACACAGCATTACACAGTATATAAGTAGAATCGCTGTCCTAACTGCTGTCCTAACTCTGCTAAAGCTACTGCAGGCTAACAATTCCCATTCTTTTCACAATGAGATGAGAAGGGTGGAGTCACTGTACAGTTCTTAATACCTCATAAATACAATGGATCACAAAGCTTTAAATGCAAAAACTGCTGATGAACTACAGCAGTGGATTCCAACCCTGTTCCTGGTCGTTTTCATTCCAGCCATAACAAAGCACACCTTACTCAACAGCTAGCGATCTCTTTCAGCTGCTAATTAGTAGAATCAGGTGTGCCAAATCAGGGTTGAAATGAAACCCCACAGGATGGTAGATCTCCAGGAACAGGGTCAGGAACCACTGAACGACAGGCAGTAAGGAAAAGAAGACTATGGCCCACTCCACATTCTAAAGGAAACTAATTTGGAATATTTCTAAGCCTGTGTTCTGGAACTCCAATGCTTTCAATTAGCGCTAGTGCTTGTTATATCAGCACTAGAATGTTCCGTTTAAGAACATTTTAATCACATACTTGTGATATCACATCTTAAAGAGTTAATGTAGTAATGGGCCACTTGCTTTTACGGTGGAGTTGAGCCCACCAGTGTCTACTGGAATTCTGTAGGAGGAACACAATGCCACTCGACCATGACTAAGCCCAATTAACTCACTGCCAGGGCACTGTGGTCTCAGTGTCAATGTGAATGACCTCTCTGTGGGAAAGAAAATCCTTTAACATGGAGCAAAAATAATCACTTGGTACCAATTAAGCTAGAGCTAATGTTGACATTGTCTCCTAATGGTCGAGTAGCATCTAAAATGCCAGGAACATGCACCCCATACTGTAACAGAACCATCAGAACACCAATCCAGTCCCTGCTAGAACCTCCAGAATCAGTCACTGCTAGAGCCACCAGAACCAGTCGCTACTAGAAACACCAGAATCAGCCACTGCTATAACCACCAGAATCAGTCACTATCAGAACCACCAGCCACCAGAACCAGTAACTGCTAGAACCTCCAGAACCAGTCACTGCTAAAACCACCAGAATCAGCCACTGCTAGAACCACCAGAACCTGTCACTGCTAGAGCACTGTTGTTTCCGTTGTGTTCTGTTACTGCCCGTATGTAGTGCAGTAATCTCTGAGCTCATCTTCATCAAGGCTGAGGATCTCTGCAGTACTGTTAGCACCTGGGCGGCCAGAGCTGCAGGTGAAAATTGCTTTGGGACTCCAATCACAGGGCTGTGAGCTGTGGGGGGAGGGGGGTGTCTGGGCTAGGGGGGAGGAGGGGGGGGGGGGGGTCCAGGCTGGGGTGGGGGAGGGCAACGATGGCACACACTCCCTTGCGGAGAAGAGGCCAGCAAAAGAGGCCTCCCCTTAATGTTATCATTACTCTAACAAAGCAACCGTTATAGACACACTAATGGAGGTCAGGGCTCACGCTGTAGCTGCTGTATCCCCCTGTGAGGGGTCGAGTGTGTGCCATCTATACCAGGATAATGCCGGTGGTTATTAGATTAGCGCCTCTCATAGAGCAGCAGTACAGCTTCAGCTGCACGGCTTCCACTTGCAAGATTAGAACTTTAAGGGAAGCTTCTCCAACCCAACATTAGCCAATAATAATAATAATAATAATAATATATGTCTTCATCACATCATGCTCAATGTGCCATATGGAATATAATACATAATTGCAATCTATACATTGGTGCAACTAAACTCTGTTTGGATGGTAGCTCCCACAGCCACGGTAAATGATAACAATTAGCAGGCTACTGTTGTGCTGCTAACAAGAAGAAACAAGTAAAGGGCCAAGCACCATCAACACTGGACCAACAAAGATGAGATGGCAGAAAAACAAAATGGTTGTTTATCTGAAGGAGCAGGATGTAGTGCTGTATGTGATATGATTTTCTAAGAACCATAGCCAAATAACTCTTTGAAAGCATTCATATTTGCTATAGCGTCCCCCTAATGGCCTACTGATTCCAAATATTACCTGCAACCAAGCACCAAGTCAGGATGTCAATACAGGCACCAAGTTTCATGATGATCGGCCATTGGTAAGCCTGTCAAATGGCTGCTGATATCTGATTGACTGAGGGCTGCCATGTTTTTTTTAAATATATCTTTTGTACCATGAAAACTCATGATAGGGTCTTTCACAGAGATGCGATAAACAAAATTTCAACCCGACTGATCAAACAGTTCAAGAGATGTAGGCATTTATACCTTTTTGTCTCTTATAGTGAAACCTATTGGCAGAGGCACCACAGAATAACATACTGCAGAGGTGTAACAAATTTGGTGAGGATTCATCACAGTGTTCAGGAGTTCTAGCTGTTTTAGTAAAAATGGCCACACCCACATAAATTCACTGATGTGTGACGGCCATATTGTTTTGAAAAATCAAAATCTTTTGATAATTTTTTCACTATCAGGCTCCACTGATTCTTTCTAGTGTAATTTGGTGATGATGGGCCAGAGACTAGTTCACTAATTTGTTATATGGCATGAGAAAAAATAATTTTGATGCTAGACCACATGGCTGAGGAAATTGTGAAAGTGGTTGTATAGCTCCACCATCTGGCCAATTGGTATAATTTCCAATGCCTGTGAGTGACATTTGCAATCAATCTTCCAGATTTGGTAGCTATTCCTGAGATCCAAATACTTTTAGGGCAGAAAAATAATGAAAAATAATCAGAACAAAGTCAATAGGGTTCCAACACTTTGTGCTTGGACCCCTAAAAAAACACAGCAGTGTTCAAGATGTAGGCATTTCTAATTCCCACGTAAGGAAATTGGGGATTTTGGATTTGGATTTTCTTGTAGTTGTGGACTCCACCCTTTCGCTCCACTGCGCTTGTGTCGGTTGCAAACTGTTGCAAAAATAACAATGGCGGAGCCCTGGTTTTGGCCTCATGCGCGAGTGAGCAATCAGCCATAGACAATGAATGAGTGACATCATGAACACTTGGTCCATATTTTTATACGTATAAGACCCAGAATGGAGAGAGTCCGCCACTACATTCATTTTTTAAAATGTGTTTTTGTTTAACCGAGGACAAGCTGCAATGCAGATGGACCGAATCCAGGTTTTTAAGCCTCTGTGAGATAAATCAAGTTATTTCTCCAAGTATGAAAAAGTATTTTTTAAAAGTGGAATTTTTTCAATTAGTTTCTGCCTGGGAACCATTCTTTCACCAATGCCAATACTGTTTTGAAGCCGACAGCTTCAAAAAGAAACTACAACAGCGCCCTCTCTTGGAGTTCATATGTATAGACGATACCAACAAGACTAGAGAATTCATCACTAGAATTAGTCTCCATTCCAGACACATAACCTCTGATATCTCAATGCAAGTCTGACACACAAGGCTACCTCAAAATTAAAACCCTGAAAACAACCTGACACTTATGGATTCACAAGCTGAGACCAGGACAATATGCCAAGAACAATTAAGACCACAACGATCCATAACCAAAACAATGTGTTTGAAAGAAAATGCTAGTTATTGTAACTCTGGGGCATGCATATGATCGCTTCGCTACATGATTAGGCAGCCCTCCTCTAGTGGTTGGCTGAGGTGTGCTTTGTTAGATCTACTGTCCTACAGGACAGTAGATCTCCAGGTGCAGGGTTGGGCAGCCCTGCTCTAGCTGTAGAATGAGGTGTGCTTCGTTAGGGTTATTATGGTTACTAATTGATCATTTAAGATCAGCTGATCACACAGTTAACTCACCACATCTAGTCTGATCTACAATGTGGCATGGAATTATTTCAGCACGAGATAAATCTTCATCTTCCTCTTCGTACAGCATCCTTTAAAAGATTGACTGCCTCCAGGGAGCTTGCATATATACCTTTTCCCAGTTAAATTACCGGTATGTGCCATTCAGGTCTAATGGGCTGTATCCTGCTTTTGTTTCTAATTGCCCAGGGAATTGCATAACTCCAGACAGGATAACAACTTATTCCATTTGGGAAAACTGGAAGTTTATTCAAGAGTCCAGTAAAATGTGGTGAAGAGACAATTTAGTTAAAAAAACAAAAAAACAATACCAGACCACTAACAAACTATCAGGCCAGTACATTAATATAGAAGCTGCATGGTGGCAGAAGGTTTGCGACATAGCTGCAAAATCAATACAAACTATAAACCACCAACTATTACTGATCTAGTGGTATAATTTCAATCACTTCGAGCTTCAGAAAAGTGGTCATTGAAAGGACTACTTTTACTTGACTAACAGTGTCGGTGGGAATGACTGTGGCACATTTAAAAGACCTCAACCACATGGTAATGTTAGCCAAATAATACATAACATTTGTCAAATGCTGCATAAAATTTACAGGAAAGAGATTAGTTTTAACACAGAGATAGAACGGATGCCGTCTACACAGTGCCAGCAGGAAGGGGGAAAGAAAGAGGATTTGAGGAGCATTTGAGGTGTAAAATTAAACCAGGCTGAACCCTGAGCCATGAGCCAGAAAAAGAACGCACCACGTAATCAATCCGGGCTACAAAAATATTTATTTTACAAACTCAAACCACTTTAGAAAAACATTCCTGGAAGATCTGGGAAAGGGCTTAGACGAGCCCAATATACTGTCACTAAGAGGACTCTTTGTATAACTTTAGTCAAGTAGTACAGTTGAGTCTTTAACCTTTAAAAAAAAAAAAAAAAAAAACATTTTTTTTAAATTTTTTTTTTTTAAGAACAGTGGTCAGTCTGCCCAATTGTGATTTTTTTACATTATTCAGACAGGCAATAGGCAGGTTACAGATGGAAATGGATCACAGTACAGAAAGTGCCAAAGTGGGAATCGAATCTGTGGTCGCACTGGTGACAGAAAGGGAAGAACCTCTGGTTTTAATGTCGTTTCACAACTCTAAAGCCCGTCCTTCACTACCCATATTAATAATACACCGGTGGGCTTCTGCATCATGTGATGCTGGAGCGCGACCAGGGATTCTGGGCCCCATTAAAATATCTCACATTGGGCCCCACCACCACAGAAAGTCCTGTTGTAATATTTATTGAGGACCCCAGTTAGTCGACCTCCCCCCACCCCTTGCAGTGTCCCTACTTGAGAGCTTTACATTTTGGCTCCAAAAAGATCATTCAAAAGTGAATTCAGGTCCTCAACTTTGTACATTAAAGCTGGCAAAACAGGGAGGCATCAGAACATCGTGTCACCCACTGCAATTCTCATTCAACAGATTTAGCCAGCTCCATTTCTTTCTTTTTTCTATTTTGCAGGACCTGCTTTTGCAAACTTGTCTGGGGCGTTTGGCCCATTGTCATCAAATTAAGCTAGGAAGAATCAGTGGAGCCTGATAGTCAAAAGTTTTCTAAAGATAAGACAGATTTAGAGTCAACTGAACCGTGCTATATTCACACCAAAATTCCACTGTGCCTGGCACTGAAAACGTATAATTACCAGCCGACATGAAAAGTGGTTCCTTGTTCTTTATCAAGCTCTGATCTTCTCCTGACAGAACAAAAAAACAAGGTTGGCTGTAATCATTTATCCTGCCCAAGAGGAAGAGACCTTTGGAAAGGAGGTAGTTAAGCTAGTGAGTGAGTTCATTTTCATATAAAAGTTAACCAACCAGCTTGCTGTGCAGGCCTCTAGCTGGTAGCTAGCAACACTCAACTTGTGAAAATAACATAAAAATGTTCCAACTACTTGCTAAGTTAACCATATATGTAACTTCAAGTCTATTTTCCAGCTAGCAAGGAGTTTAACCATGTTGCTAGTTAGCTGGCTAGCTATGTTCCCGGTCTGCTAGCTACAGCCTGGCTACACATTACATTGCATTATGTTTATGTAGCGAAGGCTTTTATCCGAAGCAATTTACAGTTGATTAGATGAAGCAGTATGGAAAGTATGGAAAACTTTGTTTTGGTATTAATGCCAAAAACACGCATTCTAAGCATGTGGGTGACAACTGTTTTGGTTTCTGTGCTTTCCGAACACATTCCACGGCCCATTTCCCTCAGCTCATTACGAGGGCCCACTGTACTCACTATGAGAGGAATACGTGTGGCGTGTGGCGTGTGTCTGTGGTCCTGGATTCGTGCCCAGGAAACTGCAGACCTGACAAACTTCAGGCAACACAAACAAATCAGAGGGGGGTATGAGCATCATTTCTGAAGGAGCAGTGTGTGCATGTGTGTGTACTCGCGAGTGTGTGTGTTGGTTAGAAGAGCACCATCTGTGTTGCTCTATAGCAGCAAAACACAGCTGTCGCCATAGAAACAGACCCAGTCTGCCACCGGGGAGGGTCAGAAGCCCGCCCCCGCAACCGCGGGTGCAGTCAGGTCATGACCCCAAATGCCTCTCACTGGGAGAAACCCGCGGTGACACAGCATCGGACTAAAGGGGGATGTACCACAGACACACAGACATCCTCAGCCCGCCATTTTGGCTCTGTATCAGAATGAAATGCATCAGCACAGGCTTGCAGACAGCTACTGTCCGCCATTTTGGCTCTGTATCAGAATGAGATGCATCACTTCCCGTCTCTCAATGTGACTCAGCACAGGGAGCTGTTTGGCAGTCAGTGCCTCTGAAAGAAGCCTATGACTCAGGACAGGAGTCCTGGAAAAAGTGTACACATCTGAGCCCATATCAAATCTGCACAGGATGCCCCATCGAACAAACAGAAAACTTGTCCACAAAAATTGGTGCATTCATTTCAGATTGGGGCAATGACATTTAAAATACTTTCACCCAGTGGTCTGTAGTGTGCATGCAGGTTTCTGTGGTTTTCTTTCAACCAGCAACCAGTACAGGTCCTGGAAACAAGGTGTGTGGACGTCCTAGCCAATCAATGAGTTCATTTAAGTACTTAAGTGCACAGGAATAAGCAGCACTCTGACACCACTGATACCAGAATCATTTCTGTGAATCAGAGAAAACTGTAAAAGTCAACATATTTAAAAAAAGATGTACTAATATTTAAAACAAAATTGCAATTCAACATTTTGGACTAGCATTTTTTGCTGGGAATTCTCAGATCTACCATGCGCTTTCTAAGTTTTACCGCCATCTAAAGGGTTAAAGCGTTTTAAACTTGTATTTGACCCAGGCTTGGTCCCTCATCTGTGTTGTGGCCTGCTCAGGCAGCCCAGGGGTCAGATCTCCGCTGGAACATACACCCTGCAGAGAGCTACTCTCTCAGAACATTTGTGGGAAAGTCATGGACGAACAGGAAATCGCATCAAAGAGTACGTATAGAACAGTCCAAGGATAGAGGAAGACCAGTGACCCGCAATGTACATCACAGTTTCCAGGAGAACGATTCATAACCCGGTCAAAGAAGCGATCTGGACCAACCCTACTACTGAGGACACTGAGTTTATGGCCTCAGCATTGTTTTCATGTCCATTTCCAGTCTATATTTAATTTCATTCTTCAGTGAGAGCATCAGTTGCAGTTCATTTCGAAGGGGAATGAACAGTCTTTAATATCTTCTCAAATTTAAGCCTATGTGATATTTGTTCTTACTGCTTAAAAAAACAACAAAAACAGGTAAGCATCTAATCAGACAGCTAGCATTGTTAGACCCAATTCACATCCATTTGTATTAAACACAGGTTGGTGGTGAATTAAATGGAATGTTCATTTAAAAGCGTTCTACAGCATCTGTTTGCTGCAAACATAGTCCACCATAGTCTTCATAGTTATAAACCATAGTACGCACGTTAGATCCACTACGAGTCAGAGTAGGATGCCTGATCTATGATCACTTCTGCTTATTCTCTCATAATGGATAATATTCAGCACTGCTACGCTGAAATGTTGTATGAATACAGGCCCTGGTCTAGAGCAGCTTACTTCAGCCTTTTAGCCCATAATGGCTAAGGGTAGGACTTGGCCGACAACACGGAAACCTGATCCTAGAGCAGTGCTTTATGATTATGTTTTGTAAAGGAATTAGGGCATGAAGAAGGAGCTGAAGGGATCATAGATCCTGTGGCGGGGTCAGTTTTCTCTCTGGCCCTTTGGGGTGGAAATCGACCCAGATTATGCCCCACGGCACTCTGGGACAGGCTCTCGAGCTCTCCATACCTCCCAGCGTGCAGGCCCCGCCCCCTCACCTCAGAGGACCGCCCATCCGACAGTACGGTACAGAACATTCTGTTCGCTAAAGCCAGGGAACAGTGTGTGCAATGACAATCCCAACAGTATCGCGGACGCTAACCTAAACCCCCGCCTCCCCATGTTTAAAGCTTGGGTGCAGCTCTCAGCACTCAACACGGCCGGGAGATCAGATAAGGCCTCATTACAGAGTGTTTAGGTTTAGGTCCTAGGTCAGGGCTGTTCTACTGGCAACCTGGGGGCCCAATGCCACCCACCAAAGCCACACTGCCCTCCTTTGACCACCGAGAGGTTCTAAAAAATATATATTTAGGTTGATTTCATATTGTCGCAATGTCCAGGTCTGAATCTGCAATATGGGCACACTTACTAATATTTTATTTAACACACCATCACATACGATACCTTTCATTCATACATGGTTTTGCTAAGACTCGTGGAAAATACTTCATTCAGCACTTTTAAGTTGTCCCAAATGTGGTATTAGAATGCTCGCAACTGAACATTCTAATGCTTATGGAAGGGTCACTACGGGTAATTGAAAGCAATGGAACACTGGCGTAGAATTCTAGAACACTGGCGTAGAATTTTACATAAACATTCCAAAAAAAAAACCCTACCCGTCAAAAGGTTGTCCCCAGGAGGCTGTAGTGGGGGGGAACTGTGCTATAGGTGGTGAGAAAGGGCAAAGAACAGTCACCCAGTCAACCACAACCTCATTTGCTTGGTTTTCAGCAAAGCGTAAAAGACAGGAAGCCAGTCTGACGTCCTTTTAACCCCGCCCCTGTTATATAACCGCAACCAGCCCCCCCCCACCCACCCACCGCTCCAAGTACACGCTGAGAGACATGACCTCTGCTCTGTGCCAGTCTGCCGAAATTCATCCTTACTCTTCAATTATGTGCATTCCCCAAAATCCACCCCCACCACCCCCCGGTCGAGCATGGTGCCCGGTCCCTTTGTTCCAGACGGGGACGGCTGGGTGAAGTAGGGGGTACCAGCAGATGCCACACATGCTTGTCTGAGTTCCTCACAGGCCTGGCTTTGTCTCAGATCATGCGAGGTAGGAGCAGCACACACCAGGTATGCAGCTGCAGCTTCTGCCAGGTGAGTGACATGACAAGCCCAAAAAAAAAAAAAAAAAACCCAAAACAATACAACCTTGTTACGAAGCGTCTATCATCGACGGTTCTGAGGTGCAGAAACGGCAGGATCCCCCCCCCACCCCCCTCCTTCAGATGTGCTGTCATGAGTGGCCACATTCTTCTCACATGTGTGGCCTCCCCAGTACAGCCTGGCTCTAGAACAGGATGCTCTTTGTAACTCTCCCCAGTCCTTTATTCCCATGGGGAAGGGCTGGGGGGGGGGCTTTCAGACTGTAAGATTTCGAGGCCTCTCTCGTTTCACCCTCTCTTTCTGTCTATTACTTTCCTTGTCCCTTTCTCTGTGTCTGTCTCTCCGCCTCAGTCTCTCTCTCCGCCTCAGTCTCTCTCTGGGTCTCTGTCTCTCTGTCCTGTTCTCTCCCTGGGTCTCTTGTCTCTCTGTCCTGTTCTCTCTCTGGGTCTCTTGTCTCTTTGTCCTGTTCTCTCTCTGGGTCTCTTGTCTCTCTGTCCTGTTCTCTCTCTGGGTCTCTTGTCTCTCTGTCCTGTTCTCACTCTGAAAAAAGATTGTTTTTTATCCTTTAAGGTGTGACATCATAAACAGTGGAACATTTGAATGCTGATGTAACAATCGTTACTGCTAATTGAAAGAAATGGAGTTCTAGAACAGTGACTTAGAAAACATTCCAAAAAACCTACTCTTCAAAGGGTTAAAATATCTATCTTCAGGAAATGTTGGCATACTCTAGAAATCAGAGTTCTGCATTTATTCACCGCTTCCCCCCAGGATTAAATTTAATTTCAGGATACGGAGCCCTGTCTGCGTCTACTGATCCGTTTCAGCTGCGTGTCAGACCTGCCCACAGAGAGTCAGGCTGGTCTACAGGCCAAAAACAGATGGGATCGTAGGCGGGCGTCTCCCCTGGTCAGCTCACCCTGTAAAAACACTATGGCCAAAGTACCATTGCTAAAATAAGGGTTCAAACAGAAGCAAGGAAGCACAGCCTTGTTGTCCACATACCACCGTACATCACAATAACGTAAACAAGCACGCACTTCCTGTGACTTTTCCTGTGCCCACAAATTACCGCCATTACCGCAGACAACTTCACTGCGTTGTCCAGACAGGAATGACGCAAACGATGGAGGCAGGATTCTGCATACCATCATGAGAGAGAGACCGGCATGCAAAAACAAAAGTGAATGCGATTATTGCAAACGTCCACCATTTGACCTGCAAAATTGTTCAGCATTTTTTGTCTTATCAGCACCCAACAGGTTTTTCCAGAAGAATTTGGCCTGGCCTCTTTCTGCACATTTGGTTATTTACTACCACCTCAGGTATGATTAAAGAAAAAAGATTAAAGATTCGTACTGCAAAACCAAGCAAACAGAGCCAAGGAGTTGAAGGTTGGCTCATATTAGCCGAACTAATTTATGACCCAATCAATTACAGTCAATACTGAGCTTTTAATGTTGTTACATTCATTAAAAAGGATTTTAAGGAAGGTGCGAAGTGAAAATAAAGTTTTAGGTTGAATGCACACGATTAAATACCTTCACCACAATGTGTGTTTTTCCCCTTCCCATTATCTTCCATTAGCATTCATTGTGTGGTGCGCTGATCATAACTGCCATACCACCAGTATCCACAGGGGGCTATAGTGGGTGCGCTCCCGATTCAATACCCCAGGAGCTGGATGCTGTCTTCCAAACGAGTCTCACGTGTACTGGAGAGATGCACGGTTCACCGAAAACACCTGCAGGCGACTGGTGAGGACCCAGTGAGCATTTCACACCGCAATAACACCAAGATCCAGGGCTAAGTTTAACCCAACTTCCTGAAATCTGGGCACGCAAAGTCCAGCGTGCCTTTGCCATGCGGGCTCCAAGGCACTGACCAGCTTTTTAAATGTTTTTTTTTTTTCGCCGATCAAAAGTCGGTGTTCTAGAACTCCCGACTTTTTTAATTGTTAAAAAGTCAGTGTTCTAGAACTGCGCTCAGTTACCAGTAATGATTGTTACATTGTTAAATCTTCACATTCTAATCACACCTTTTTGACCTCACACCTCGAAGAGTTAAATAGTCAGGTCTGGGCTTGCGGGCCCCCACCTTCCCCTGGGGTAAACATTGCTGCCAAATGAGTCACTGGGGCGCCATAATGAGTGTTTATGGCACATGCTGACTATATTCGGAGGGTGATCCCGAGTGCCGCGTCTAAAGAGCGGGTGCCCATGGGAGCCGGTAGAGGAACCTGGACACGGGATTGGGCCTCCAGTCACACCTGGGCACCCTGCGCTACACCTGGGCATCCAGAAGAGTGGAAAAAGTGGTGTAAAAACATAAAATCACGGGAGACCATGTAGGGTGCCCATGCAGCTGGGGGTTCCGTTCCCACGGGTACACTTTTCTGCACTGCACTTCGCTAATCGTAACTCTCTCCGCTGCAACCCGGCGATCCCACAGGAGTCGAGCAGAGGCCGGTGGCTCACATGCAGTGAGTGCCTGTGTAACGTTAATTGTTGTCTTTGTGATTTACTTTGTGTATCGGTATTTTTAGTTGGCTAGGTAAGCAGTGTTTGGATAGTGAAGTTTGGTCACTTTTGCTTTGTTTGTTTGTTTATTTGTTCGTAAAAAAAAAAAAAAAAAATTCAAATAGGCCCTGGTCCTTATCTTTGTTGTACAGGTAGCAGTTGAATGGCGTCTGCCAAATGCCATTAATGTAATGTAATGTAATGTAATGTCATTTTGAGAGGTGGTACAGAAAACCCTTTTCCTGGAGAGTGAGCCGGGCTGGGTCCGAGGTAGGCCACCCCGTCTCGTCTGGGACCCCCTTACCTTCAGGCCCTCGCTGGGCAGCCTGTACCCAAACCTTGCCGGCAGGTCCTCGAAGTTCTCCGTTCTGTTGTCAAACGAGTACTGAAAAACACCGTGAAGCACAAAGCCACATGTCAAAAACCGGTGAACATGAAAATCTCATACTACAAATTAAGAGTTAGTTCAACTTTTCAAATTAAAATCCAAAAGAGGGATATGACTTGTGGATGGGAAGCAATAACTATGGAAAATAAATAAGTTGAGAATATATGATGTGGAATAGAAGACAAAACAGAAGTAATATAATTAATTTAAAATAACAGATTAATTAAATAGAAGTAGTTTCTCGGATGATCTAAGACAGAGGTGACCAATCTCACCTGAAAAGGTGTGGGTATAGGTTGACATTCTAGCCCAGTGCTAACGCATCTGAACCTACTTATCAAGGTCTGGACCATAATTAGTAAATCAAGTGGTTTGGGTGAATCAAGTGTCACAGCCCTGGGGTAAAATCAAAACCTGCACCCAAACCGGCCCTTTTCTGATAAGATTGGACCCCGCTGGTCTATGACATCAAGAAAGAGTCCTGATCGACAGGAACATTCCAGAAGATTAAAGGCTCAGCATTCCCAAACTTATGAGTCAAATTTCCGCATAATTATCTTCCTTCTTTCTGAGTCACTCTAGTTCCAGGACATAGTCCTCCCAGTATATCTACCGTTTTTATGATATGGAAATCATTTTCATATTAAAGTGCACTTCCTCAAAGGATATAAAAGTGCCTAAGTACTAGTTATGCCAAAGAGGATTAGCAGTGTAAAAAGAATAGAATATGCTTGCAATTAACTTTTGTAATTTTGAAAATACAGGATTACTGATTCCCACAGTAAGAATTTAAAGGGATAGCTCACTTTCTGGGGTCCAAGCACAAAAAAGAAAAGAAAAAATTTGAAAAATTCAAGACTGCAAGAAACCTATCGATCCTGGTCCCTATGGATCGTCCAATTAATAAATTGACTGCCAATTTGAATGCTTAATTTTTCCGTTTTTCTTTTGCCATTGACACAGTGACTACCATGGTTGCCTTCCAACAGAGAGGTCCTGGGTTCAAACGCAGTCAGAGCCCTTTCTGTATGGAGTTTGCATGTTCTCCGGGTCCCTCTGTGGGTGCCCTTCCCTTTATTAAATGGACTTAACAAGGTCCAATCATCTTGAAATTCGGTCCATGTGTACTACTGCTCCATCAAAGTCTCTGTGCTTGCCGACTGGTGCAATGCTGCTTGGACCCTGTCAATTGCTGCTTGCAGCTATATTTTGATGTTATTTCAATTTTAAGTATCTGTTTTTGATTGAGCCAGGCAGGTCTTTTATGCAATGAATAATATTTTATATAGTAGTAGCGCATAGCAAAGTAGTTTCCGAAAACCTGCTGGTTTTACAATGGCAGTTAATGGGTGTTGGGTGGTTTTGCGGTCAAAAGAAACTACTCTACTATATACGACTACTATATAAAACATCATTCATTGCGCAAAATAACTGCCTAGCGCAATCAAAAGCAGACACTAAAACTCAAATAATGTCAAATCACCCCAGACAGTTATTTAGTCCAATATATTTTGTATAGTAGTGCTAATTATAGATTTTATGCTTTTAACTTGTGGAAGAACCTATGCACTTCGCTTTGGATAAAAAGCATCTTCCAAATGACAAATGTAAATGTAAATGTAGTGGTATAGATTACAGTAGTTTCTGACGACCTGCTGTTTTTACAGTGGCCGCTAATGGGTGTTTTGGGAGTTTGGAAGTCTCAAGAAAGCGAATAGAGGTGAAGTCACTCCAAAGCAGCTAGTGCGAAAACATACAGACCTACTCAGCTCTATTTTCTACAAGATGCATCTTCAAAAAACTGGCTAAGGAGAGTGGCCAAGGAAAATGTATAGCAGCAATGGATGTATATAAGCAGTTGGTGAGGAGTGAAAACACACCTGCGGAAAATTCCATCTTAAACTAGCTGAAGCTGTTCACCGGCTGATCAGCATATATAGTCAGCTAGTCCAGCAGTTTGAGCACCAGCTTAAACAGCTTTGTCCAATAAGAGGCCAGGTTGAAGTGTCGAATGTGCAGCTTAAACCATCTCATACAATCTTAAAATCCTGGCTGGTCTTAGCTAGAATTTTTAACAGAGCATTCTGGTTAGTGGCACGGCTTATGGTTATCGAGCAAGTGGAATATCGCAAGTGGCTTTTCAATGAAATTAGATTCCTTGACTGCTGACAAATTCTCCAGTATTTCAAGTGTATTTCAGTATTTTCTTTTCTGTTCTATTACTGTCCATATCCCTGTAGGTTGAAGCAGCGTTTATACAAGTGCTTTAAATGTGAGTAGGTTAATATTGACTCAGACACACTCCTTTAGGTGAGACAGGGGTACTCTCTTTAAATGCGAGTCATTTTGACTCGGGTGCGACAGGTGTAATCTCTTTAAATGCGAGTCATTTTGACTCAGGTGTGACAGGTGTACTCACGGCGGAGATGTCGGCCTCCACGGGCAGCAGGTTGAGGAAGGCGAAGAGCTGCACGGTGAAGATGGTGTGGATCTGCGTGGCGGACAGCATCAGCATCCCCAGAGACAGCAGCATCTTTCATTCCGAGCACAGCACCTGCACATAACACACCTGTGACAGCTGCTCTCCTCTCAGCACAGGTAACACACCTGAGATACCTGCTTCTCTCAGCACAGGTAACACATCTGAGACACCTGCTCTCCTCTAGTACAGGTAACACACCTGAGACACCTGCTCTCCTCTTAGTACAGGTAACACACCTGAGACACCTGCTCTCCTCTTAGTACAGGTAACACACCTCAGACACCTGCTCTCCTCTTAGTACAGGTAACACACCTCAGACACCTGCTCTCCTCTTAGTACAGGTAACACACCTCAGACACCTGCTCTCCTCTTAGTACAGGTAACACACCTGCTCTCCTCTTAGTACAGGTAACACACCTGAGACACCTGCTCTCCTCTTAGTACAGGTAACACACCTGAGACACCTGCTCTCCTCTTAGTACAGGTAACACACCTGAGACACCTGCTCTCCTCTTAGTACAAGTAACACACCTGAGACACCTGCTCTCCTCTTAGTACATGTAACACACCTGCTCTCCTCTTAGTACAGGTAACACACCTGAGACACCTGCTCTCCTCTTAGTACAGGTAACACACCTGAGACACCTGCTCTCCTCTTAGTACAGGTAACACACCTGAGACACCTGCTCTCCTCTTAGTACAGGTAACACACCTGAGACACCCGCTCCCCTCTCAGCACAGGTAACACACCTGAGACACTTGCTTCCCTCTCAGCATAGGTAACACACCTGAGACACCCGTTCTCCTCTCAGCACAGGTAAGATACCTGAGACACCTGCACTTTTCTCAGCACAGGTAACACACCTGAGAGACCTGCTCACCTCTCAGTGCAGGTAACACACCTAAGAGACCTGCTCCCCTCTCAGCACAGGTAACACACTTGAGACACTTGCTTCCCTCAACACAGGTAACACACCTGAGAAATGTTTCTTTCTCAGCACAGGTAACACACACACCACACCTGAGACACCACACAAACTGTTGTGTCATTGACTTCATGCAGGAAAAATGTAAAATGGTCAAATTTTACCTGAAAACGCTCCCGTATATAAAAAAAATACCACTTTACAATGTCTATTTAACAGCTGGCACTCAAAAAAAAGAAATTAAATTCACAATGTCCTTAACTGACATGGACAACACCACACTGACTCTGGACAAAGACGTGTCAGAGAAAGACACCGCAGAAAAGCATGTCAGCTCCCCCACCCCACCAACACCAAGACCTCCTACAAAAGCAAACAAGGCCTTCACTCTTGAAGAAAACTTTATTAGGCGAGACGTGTGGTGTAGTATGCAGGGCAGTAGACTCTTGAGCCTTAAATGAGTCCCTCAGTGTGAACGGGTAGGGGCTCGATCCCCCACCATCGCCCCTTCTGAGCAGATCCCTGCTCTATCAGCTACGACCTCAGCTTTATACTCACATAACGTTATGAGTAAAAGCAGAGGCTTCTCAATTAAAGAGCTTTAGAAGAGAGTTTTTATAAGTCGCTGGTAAACGGAGGTGAAGTTCATGGTTGGTGAGGGCTATGCTTGAACATGCTGCTGCAAATTTATAACCACCTGGTTACAGGGCCCTAGAGACCAGAACACATACAGCTAGCGGGGGTAAGTCGGCCATTTTGCCACTATGCACAGTGAGGTGCAGTAAAGGGAATGCACACAGTGGCATGCAAAACCAGAACTCCACTGTTTTCAATAACCAATAATGATTATCATAACTGAACATTCAAATGCTGATGTATCAATCACTACTGGTCGTAGAAAACAATGGATTTCTAGAACTGAAGTTTTGAAAAAGCATTCCAAAAAAACAACTCTCCAAATGGTTAAGTATCTTAAATACCCATCCAGTGCTACAAACAAGACTTTATACCCTGTATTCCCTCCACCTACAATACTTACTGCTGGTCTTCTGCCAATCTAGACTTTCCTTTCTGTAATGATCTACTCAGCACCAAGACACAAGCTCAGCTGGAGGGGTGAGCCGATTCTCTGCCCAGGGTATTAATGAGGAGAGTGCAAATGGATGTTCATCTTGACTCAGAGGTAAAAGGCTTTTGGGGAAGAGACTTGGCATTGCATTGTCTCTGCTATTCCTCACAGTTTAGTTCACCATGGAAGATGAACATATTTGTGGTAAAATATTTAAACAAAAAGACAGAGATTGAGGAACATTCCCTCCAAATTGTGCCACTCACTCACCAATTATGAACTCTCCTCTGGTAAACCAAAAAATGGGAACTGGGTATTTATGCTCTGGTAACAGGAATCCTACCTTTGAGGGATGCCTGATATCAATAAGAGCTAAAGAGTGTTTCATCAACCTTTCACTACAATATGTTCAGCATGGTCAAATTAGACCAGCGCAAGGAAGGGGTGTTGTCCTCAAACATAATTTTCTATCCGCTTCTATTGAAGGAATCAGGGGTGCACGTGCGATTTGGCATCAGGATCACACCTATATCTTCATGCAAATTTATAGACTTGCATAATTCAGCTAAATTGAAATTTTCAGTAGTAAACAACAGGCCAACGCAGATTCATTGCGGCAACGCAGGCTTGACATGTATACAATTACACAAACCAAAATGAAATCCAAACCAAGATGCAAATTAGTAGGTTATGCAACACTAGATTTTACAAGACGGGTGAAATAGATTATTCTCGTTTGTAACCTGGTGGAATTGTGACAAGCTAACAAGCATGTAGCTAAAATGAATACTCAGAACACTGTCACCATTATAACGTTAGCCAATAAACATTGTTCCGTGCAATTAAAAGTGTATTGGGCGAACAGGTAGCAAACTATGTGACAAATGTCTCCAGCTAGTTAACGTGATTAAGATGCTAGTTTACATAGCTATGAATCAAATGAGTGTAGGCAGCAGTGGCAACATCAATAACTAATGTGCCTAGCTAGCAAGGTAGCAATTTTGACATGCTAGCTAGCTAGATCTTTTAGCAATCACGTATCAATCTTTGTATATAGCCACCAAGCTAATCCACGCCAGCCACGCATCTAATTAGTAACCCGTCACGATTATTTGCAAGGCCATGTTGTTAAGCTATCAAACTTGCTATCTGTTGGTGATCACACGAGTTCGCTGGCCATCTGAAGTGATTATCTTCCACACATGCAAAATGAATGTGCGTTACCTTTACAGTAGATATATGCGTGCGTTCCTTCCTTTACACAAGATGCTTTTGATAACAAAACATTACCATTAACTTCAACTTGAATGGCTGGTACAAGATATTCTATAACTCCATAATACCCTTTAATTCTGAAAAATGTCAACAGTAACCGCGGCAGCACGGAGCAGTTCATGCACAGAGAACTTCCTACATCTGCACCCGCCTCTTCAGCAGGCTCTGATGCTGATTGGAAAACGCGACGATCAATCACTATTACGCCTAAAACGTATGCATAATTTCAGGCTGTATTAGCATATCGAAGAAAAACAGAGTGGACCAAGGCGAACGTTCAATACTTTATACTAATCTGAACTAATTATCTATATAATGCATTGATTATTGTTATGGCAGAATCCAGATATAAGAAACAAAGAATCACAATGTTTTCATGCATCTGAATAATACCCAAACATACATTTACAATGGATTGTATTCCTATTACCACCAGTTCAATATCCTTGATTCTAAAGCATGAGAGATGGACCAGAGATTGGAGCCAAAATGGATGGCGAAACAGTTAGTTCCGTAACATAGTTGGTTCCTAAACCATTATGCTACCACCCTATATTTAACCTGTGTATTTGTAATGTTGTATTTCTATGTTCTATGTTCTATTTCAATTCAATTTTATTTGTATACGCTTGTCATAAAGATGCTTTACAGGGTAACAGAAGGGAAAAAGGGGGAATACCTGAGCGCCCAGAGAAAAGCTCCCTAGTGGGGAGAAGAAACCTCAAGAGGAACCTGGCTATAAGGGGTGGATTTCCATCCTTCGCCGGCCTACACTGTAGGTTGATTTGGTCCATTTGTTATGTACTGTGTATGTCTGCAGTATTCTCTAAGGTTTAGTGTAAATATTTTTACTGTTTGGTATGTCGCCCAATCCTTGCTGGGAGAAGCTTCAGCACCCCCGTGACCCTGACCAGGAATAAGCAGGTTGATAATAGATGGATAGATGGATGGATGAATGGATGGTATGTGTTTTTGTGCTTCCCAGAAGTTATATTATGTGCCAATATTTTCCCAGTGGTTCAGCATGTAATTTAAGTTAAGCTTCATGGCTTTGCTCCCAGTATTTTATTGACAATACTAGACAGCACCAAAGTTGTGCTGCCCATGTAATGCATCTAATGTGCAGTACACAGACAGAAACCCATAATGATTATTTGTCACGTGTCATAATTTTCCATTTCACATAACTGCCACACCCCCATTAAGTTTTTATTATGTCATGGTTTGTGCACCATTTCCCCCCACCGTGTACCACTCTTACACCCCTCACCCCCCACCCCACCCCCACCCCCCACACACACACACAAGCCATTGGATAAACGCTTCTCATTCACCGCCAAACATCACCAAAGTAACTTTTCTTAAATTTACAGCTAAACATGTCATAGTGACAGTCCTCAGATACTCACTGAGAGATAAGGGACTGTAAGACAATTTGAAGCCAACAACGTCATAGTGATTACAATCAGCCTCAGGCCCAGGCTTGCTGCTTTAGAGACAGGAAGCTGTTGCTATGACAACTCTGAGAACAGCAGCTGGTCAGCTTTGGAGTTCACAGTGTTCTGTGTCAGACATTCTGTTAGCATAGCCTTAGCATATGCTGACAATGCTTTCACACAATGTGAATAATGATACATGCTGTTACATTATTACGCTACAATCCGGTCACAGATGCTACTATGCACAATGACAAAGAAAAAAGAATGGTGCTAGGAATATAAAAGCACAATATCACCACTTAGGCACAGTACTGACCCAATAGTAGTCAGTTAGTGTCATGTTAGCCAAACAAACCAATAATTAGCATTGTAAGCCAAAAAAATTAACACAACTACACAGGTAACCTATAATTCACAATGATACCTGAAACATCATGAAAAGATCGTGAAAAGAAAGAGGATGGCTAAAGAGGGAAACCATTCCCTCTGAAGAGAAGGGTCTTTAGTCTGCATTGGAATAGGACAGGAAGTGAACAAAATTGTCCAAAGAGTAAAATAAATTATTTGATCCAGGACTATAACTGTAGTCATTAATGCAGGTGACCTGGGTCACTTGTTCTCATCATGTCATGTCCCAGCTATTATAGCTATTGTAGTTTTGTTACAGCATGGCAGCCAGATTGAGTAAGATTGTGGTGAGTTATGAAATCTTTACAATGTTCTCAGTGTCCTACTCCCCAAACCACAACTTCTCATTTACGTGGTAAATAGGTTCAGGTTACACATTCATTTTTTTCCACAGGGAAAAAAACAGAACACAAAGTTCTCATACCTTTATACAGCCTAAAAACAGAACACAATTTCCATGACTAGCATCTGTTAAAAAGACATTTGTCTTATGATGAAAACATTAAATCCATGCTTCCATTCGGATGTAGAACCAAGGTCCTGACTCACAGTGCTGAAGATCCCATGGCATTTTTTTTTAAGACTAGGGGGTGTTGATCTCTCTAAATCTGACCATCAATAATCACCCCCTGCTTCTGAGTGGCTACACAATCCACTGTGTTCTCTTACCCACATTAATTCCCTGTGTCACAACTACAAATGAGTTCTCGCTTAACCCTGGAGTTATATAATCACAAATATGTGATGAGAATGTTCTTAACTGAACATTCTAATGCTGATGTAAGAATCACTACTGATATTGGAGTTCTAGAACACTGACTTTGAATGTTGAAATTTTGTTTTTGAAAGCCATACTTACTTTTCAAATGGTTGAGTAAAGGTTAAATAAAATACACAGCACAGCTAACTAGCATCTTTTTGCTCATCATTCATACTTCATGTTTCATGGGTAGATGATAACAGCACTGTATCTTCCTGTTCATTTGTAAGGGGTTATGCCACTTTTGTAATTTGCTCTGAACAAGAGTATCGCCTTAATCCAATGTGAACTGTTACATGAACTGAGTATTGTGTCAATTTTTTCTGTGTATGTGAAAATGGCCTCTTTATTGAATTACTTGGAAATGGAATTTACAGTAGATCTGTTGAAATGTCATCATTTCTCAAGCCTCATTTCTGAGGCAACTTTCAGAAATCCTGTCTTTAAGTCCAGACAGCTGCTATGGTGAAGCTCTATTGCCACCTTGTGACAGCTTATCAGATAGCAGCTTTGGAAGAGTGTGCTGCATTGTGATTATTGTCCTGGTTGGGAATTCTACATCTATGATGTAGAATCCCTTCATCTTCACTGACAATCAATCTCTAGGACAGCCAAAGAGCCAGTTAATAGCTGTCAAATTCTATTCCATTACAGATTTGACTGCAGGCCATCAAATATATTTTTACATCCATTTTTTCAGGGACTAATGCCCATAACTCATTGGCCTATGTTAACTGGGCCGTTTGCTCAGAGGTGTGAGATTAGAAATACATACAGTATTTGTTCTTAGAGGAAGATATGTCTATTGTATGTCTGAAAATCTTAAATGTTCTGAAATGTTCAGATGTTGAAGTTACTTTGCAATAGCAAGGTGACAGGTCTTTTAGTGAAAGTTCTCTCAAGATATCTATTCTACCTCATAATAGTAAGCACTCGATACCATTGTTATGAGAAATATTTGCAACAATTTGTATAGTAATAACAGCTTTTA
Organism: Conger conger; assembly: GCF_963514075.1. Taxonomy (NCBI): domain Eukaryota; kingdom Metazoa; phylum Chordata; class Actinopteri; order Anguilliformes; family Congridae; genus Conger; species Conger conger. Next base: position 54,595,754 of record NC_083763.1, read on the forward strand.
AGCTTTGCTTATGGTATATCTCGCTGAGTAGGCTACACATTCCATCACCTAAAACCTAGTTTGTAACTCGGCACAGAATATGTTTTTTTGTGTGTGTTATGCATTTAATTTTTTATAGGTCACACTTTAAGTCATGCTGTTATGACGCATTATGGTGTCAACAAGAGCAAACCCCATTCTGGAGGAACCTTGTAAACGGACCATTACCGCATTAGAGAGTTCTTTTCCCAGAAATGCGCCGATCCACCCTCGGCGTAAATCGTCTCCTTGAGTACTCTCACTGTGTAAAAACCCCAATCGCACATCATTGTTCTAATCGCGCAGTGCGTTACTATAGAAACCAAACACAACATAGAACAACCACCAGAAATAGAGCGGCCGACCTCTTCTGAAATGAAGACGAACTTCAACTCCCTTTAACTCTTTGCTGCCCTCCTCTGTGCGCATATGTATTTTGGGCAACACCATATCTCAACACATTAATAAACTTTAATTTTGAACCATGGAGTCTTGAACCTTTTACACCTTAATAGCGCTAGATATAGGCCTCAGGGGTCTGTCGACCAAAACACTAGTACTTTTCAACATGGCAAGACATAGAGACGCTTGCAAGATACAGATTTTGCAAGTGTTTGATTTTCAATCTCTCCAAGCACCCATGGGTGAATAGGCAGAAATAGTATGCTGACAATGTGAATTCATTCCTGGGAATAAAATATGTGTTTAGTGAATTTTTAGTGGGATTAAGACCATATACACATGTCCCCTACAGTGGATATTAATTGTCTTATGGTCTTAGGAGGCTATTTTGGATCAAGTATTATTGAGAAGCCCAGGCTTGAAAAACAGTACCTTTGCTGAAAAAAGCATCTTCTCCGGTCCTATAAACATGAATCTCTGACCTCCAACATGCCATTAACTGTGATTTATGTTTCTCTCAGAATCTGAACTATAATGGAAACCATAATGCGATTTTCCATTCCGTCACGCATGTCCTTATTGGCCAATAATCCTCACTGGCTGGTCTGCCCCAGAGGATGAAAGGAAAAGCAAAATGGGCATTAGCACCGCAGGGTGAAACCCAACCCGGAGATCATGTTTCCCTCCTGCATTAGCTGGTGAATAGAGAGTGAGACTGGTCAGGCTGTTTCCACAACTCTCACTTTACCGCCAAGTTGCAGTTCTCTCCAAGTGGCTTTTGTTTGGTAAGGGGCAAAAAAACTTAGTTACAGCTCATTTTCAGAAATCTGAAAAGTTGAATCAGATGTGTGTCTGTTGTTTGGGATGGACTGGCTGTACCGGTTGACTGAGTGAGGTGAGGAGACACTGAATAACAATGGCTTTTCAATCAGGACGTTGTGATTGTGATCAAGGGTCTGGCTCCTGGTGATTGAGTGGCAGGCAGGTGTCCCTCAAACAGTAATTGTGGGGCAGGGTGTGTGTGTGTGTGTGTGTGTGTGTGCTGTGACATGATCACACGATCAATAATAATTTGCTATTTATAAATTAGTTTTATCAGGACAAGTTCTCACATGTCTGGTATGTCAGAGAAGCTTTGTTCCATGTTGTGAAGATAAGAGAGGGTGGAGAACCCTGTGCTCTGTGTGTGTGTGTGTGTGTGTGTGTGTGTGTGTGTGTGTGTGCGTACATGCATGTTTGTTAGAGTGTGTTTGTGTGTATGAGAGAGACAGAGAGAGAACAGAGAGAACAGAGAGAGGAAAAGACAATACAGAACACTATGTTCTCTGTGTCTGTTTGTTGTGTGCATGTTTGTTTGTGTGTAAGATAGAGACAGAAAACAGAGAGAAGAAAGAGTGAGTACATTACATTATGTTCTGAGTGTGTGTGTGTTTGTTTTATGCTTGTTTGTATGTGTGCGGTTGTTTGTGTGTGTGAACGAGCTACAGGGAGAGAACAGAGGGAGAGAAAGAGAAGAACACTGTGTTCTGTGTGTGTGTCTCTGTGTATGTGTGTATGAGAGAGAGAGAGCGAGAGAGAGAGAGAGAGAGAGAGAGAAGGAGACAGAATGGAGAGAGGGAATGAGAGGGGGAAAAACACTATGTTCTGCGTGTATGTATGTGTGCATGAGAAATAGGGACAGAGAGAGAGAGAGAGAGAGAGAGAGAGAGAGAGAGAGAGTGGGTTCTCTTCCCTGGTCCGGAGCCTCTGCAGGTTTTCCTCTCACTCAGCTGGATTATTTCACACCTGACTCAGCTCACCTGGATTCTCTGTCCTGGGTTCACTGCCGATTTCAAGAGTAATAAGACAACAAAAAACCCACAAAACCCACAAAAAATGTTGCACCATTCTCAAATTCACCCATAGTGATGGATAGTGTACAGAACTCAACTTTACGAGATCTGAGACAGGGCTGGAGAATTGTGAGTCTGGCTATCGGTTGCACCCCGTTACCGCTTGTATTCTTTGTGTTTTACTGCCTCTCTGTGTGATAGGTCACATTGTGCCATCACCGCCCCCCTCACACACACACACACACACACACACACACACACACCATGTTCTCCTAGTAGCAGGCTCCTCTGCTGTCTCTGATACAACCCCCAGAGCCTCGCAGAACCAGACCAGCGAACGCGGGAGAGCTCTGGCCATGAGGATCTTCATTGCCTTCGATGGCTGCTGCGAGCCCTTTGACATCTCCCAGGAACACACCGTCAAGACTATAAAACAGATGATCAAGGTAACATTCATGATACTAACTGGGTTGTTTAGACTGCAGCATGATGAAGAATTCTTCTTCAGCCTTACCTTACTATTTTTGTAGTCATATATTTTTGTAAACTGTTATGTACTGTGTGGATATTTCAGTGATAAATCAATGAAACAGTATTTGTATTATTATTATTAATACTTCTTCTTTGGTTTTATCAGTTTGAATTCTATCCCCTGGATACTATCCACAGAATAATTGGCAGATTTAATGGGGCTTATTCACAGGGGAAGTGTTACTTTTTCAAACCCCTCTTGTTAATGGTCTTTACAGCTTTGAGAATTGTAATTATTTAAGTGTTATATTATGGTACTTCTCAACAGAGAAAAAGCAATTCTGAGATAAAGGAAAACTGTTATTATGATTAATCTATTGTCCACCATTGGGCCACCATTGACACAAAAAGACATTTATCGACCTGGTCGGAGGCAAATGCTTTACAATGAAAAGTACAGTAAACATAAAACCAAAATTAAATTAACTTCATGTCAACCTTCAGTGAAACAAATTCACACTACAAGACATACAATACATACCATTAAACCAGCAGTGGTTTATCAATATGTAAAAACTGCATTAACCTACACGGCAGCAGTCAGCAAGGAATATTGATGACCACTCTAAATGATCTATGATTTTTAAAAACACAAAGTTTGACAAAAGTAAACAAGTAAAAATGCTGAGATAATGGAGGCAAAAAAGATAACGGTGGTGAGAGAGAGACAGAGAGAGAGACATCAACTTGTTGATTTGGTGGCAGGTTTATACGCAGTAACTGCATGATAAAGTAATTTACAAGCCTGTCTGTCTGTCCTGCAGGAGTTTTTTCACGTCCAGCTGTCGGATGACAAACGGACGCGGCGTTACCTGGAGCTGAGCTACGCTGGGGCCACTCTACAAGATGGCTGGTCTCTGCCCGACATCGGGATCGCCCCCTGCAGTACCATTCGCTGCCTGCTGAAGGTACCACCCTGGTCTATACACTGGGCCACACCTTCCCAGAATGCACCTGCTCCAATTTCAGGGCTGAATAGATAGACAAATAGATAGAAACCTTTATTGCAGGGAAGTCCCACTGAGACCAAGGTCTCTTTTTCAGGGGAGCCCTGATGACAATCTTCCCATCATGCACCTGTTGTATATACACAGAAAAACATTCCCATCATGCACCTGCTCTCCAGGGCCAAACTTCCCATTATCTATTTGGAATTTCTTGCAGATTTTTAAGCCGTAAACAAAAATGAGCTACTGCAAGACTATCTGAGATTGAATGAACTACTATTGACAGTCACAATTGACTTTCCATGTTTCCACTATCCAGTTTAAGAAGACACTGCACACTCAATAAGCAGGAGACCTAATTTACAAGCTTAAACATTGGAAACCCTGTGGGACGTGTTGGGGGAATACTCCTTTACCCTTTTACACAAGGGCTGATTTGGTAACTGTTTGTTACCAAAACAGGAGTCAATCGATTCCATGGTGTATCTGAAAAACACGCAATATGGGCTGTTAACTATGATGATGTAATTTCTAAACGGCAGACGTCTCATTTCCAAACACACTGCTTTCCAGAAAAGTCCACTTTGTGTAATGTGGTAATTTGTGTGGTCGAAATGCAGACTGCCTCGTTATATGGTTGTTAGGTGCACAGACAGGAATGCGACTGTAAAAAGCCCCAACTTTGTTAGAAACCTTTTTGGAAGTCTTATTGGGGAGCATTGGCGGCTAAAGCAAAACGTTTTGCTGTTGCTGCCCTAGGTTATAAAAGACTATATTTTCTGTTTCCACTATTAATACCTTTTGAGTTTGTTGTCTTTGAGAACGTTAGGTTCAATCAATATACCGTCCTTGACAAACAATTGTTTTCTTTTTCTGTTTACAAGCAGTTTGGCAAGTTCAGAAATCACTAAAGCTAACTTGCCTAATCTGAGTTAGCGAAAAAAAATGTACACGGCTTGTATTTTACTTGTGAGTCAGTGTTAATGATAAATATTGATAGAATGCAGGCCAACATGTCCCTTAAAATGTGATGTCCTCTGAAAAGTATACTGTAGATTAGATTGACATCATGCATGTGAATCTGGCAAGTATGCATGCATGCTTATTGAAATTTGTGATCAATACATTAAAAAGGAGCACAAGAAGATCAAATCTCTGCAATTAAATTCAAAATTGCAACAGCAGGTCTCCAGGTATTTTCACACTGAAATTACACAGACCGACACAATCCCATACAGTATCTGCGCTAAGTGTGAATGGTTATAGGGTTAAGTTTAATAGTAGGCTACGATATGATAATAAATACATGTGTATGCTAGTTATGGTATATGTGTGGATGTCTCTCAGGAAGAGGACAAGCCCATCCTGCACGTGTTCAGCCCGGTGATGGGGGAGACCCTGCCCCTGATGGGGACAGTGTTCCTGCTCAGCACCTCCGTCTCCCAGCTGAAATCCCTGGTGTCCCGGCAGAGCGGAATTCCGGTCGGAGCGTTCCGGCTGACCACTCAGACCGGCCTGGAGCTCTACGACTGCACTCGGCTGGATGAGTACGGCATCGGAGTGGGTAAGACGTGTGCTCCGTGTACCTCCCCGCATTTACAGTCTCAGACTCTGGGGCTGCTGGGGGGCTCATCCCGTTAAGGCACTGCTCCTTTGAATTTGTATTTCTCAGGACTGTTATTTCTAAAATTGTGGTTGTAGTAGTAGTAGTTCTTCATTTTGGTCCTTATTAACAATTTTTACAGAATGAATGCACATAGAAATAATGAATCAAAAAATTTACCAAATAAGTGTAGGCTGAAGCTTTAGCTTATTACACCTTTTTTACATAACATATTCAAATATTCAACTCTTTCACTACTAGGTTTAGGCTATACAAAAAACAAAACATAATAGAAACAAACTAAAACTAAAATTGTAGTTGTCTTCGTATGGTAGTTTCACAGACTTGGCCTATCTAGACATGCATTCAGAGTCCTATATGAATTGTACCTTATCTGGCGTGTTGGGTTGTATGACCTTGACATGCACGGTTTTGTATGTTGCTTTGGATTAAAGCATCTGCTAAGTTAAAAGTAATGCAATGTATTGCATGGGCGCCTTAGCCTGGTACTGAATAGAGCACACCCCCAGGTGTATCAAATACATAATTGTTTTGGATTCAAATACTTTTCTACGCTTTACTGAGCTTGTCTGGGATACTGAAACCTATGAAATACTCTCAAAGAGTGCAAACCCGTCTTCTGGTCCACTTGCGCCAGAAAAGTATTTGAATCCAAAACAATGAAGTATTTGTCCCAGGTCTGGAACAGAGGTGGAAAATCCAGGTTCTGAAAGTAACTCCCCAGTATTTTGTTCCAATTGGATTTGCTCATTTGCACAATTCTCAGCCAGGAGATAGAACTAATTGGTGAATTCAGCTGGCTGAGTTAATGGCTGGAAGAAACACATGGCAGGACTTTTACTTTCTGACCCCTAGACTTCCCACTTCTGCCTCGAAATACATTACATGACAGTGCTTCTTCCATGAACAAATTGGGAATTTCAAATAGAAAAAGTAGATCAGTAATGAAGTCTCATATAGCGTGATGCAAAAATCAAGAGGGTATGCAAACATCTGCTGATTTTAAACAGAAAGTGGCTTGCACCTGACATTACTGTTAGGTCAATGTCTGTCTGGTGGCCATGGTGGCCAGGGTGAATATCCCTGCTATAATGTGTCTCCCCGTGTTAAGTGTGAATAGTTTATAGGGTCAAGTCTAACACTGGTTTATGATATGGTAATAATTGTAGCCCAGTGTTAGACTTAACTCATTAAACCACCGTTCCTCACAGTCCTCGAGAGCCGAGAACTGCTGGTTTTCAACGCTCCCTACCTGGGAGTACGAAAATAGTCTTGCTAATGAGACATTACCCGGGAGAAAATAGGGCCAGATTTGACACCTTAGACCCCCCCGCACACACCCCACACCTGAACCCTCGGGCCCCTAGTTGAATATCCCCTCTGTATTGTGTCTACCCAGGGGCCACACTCCGCCTGCACACCTGGGACGGGTGGACAGAGCTCCTGAGGGGCTGTTTCCTGGGCCACAAGCAAACAGTCCAACGCTATCTGTCTGAGGAGGAGCCCGTCATGAGGTCTGGTCCCACAGCTTTAAAATTCAAAACACAAAAATGTTTCCACCTACCCTGAGTGTTATCTATGCATCCAGGTAGTTTTGCTGGGATGTGACAAATTTTCTGAATTTAACGACTTTTTTAGGTGTAGTTTGCCCTGAAATAATGGTCCCCTAAGGACCTTTTCTTTTCTTGTAATGAGTCCACTGAAAATCTACATTCCAAAAAACTCACCATGCCTCTTTCCAAACATAATGCCACTGTTACTCACCATCAATAGAAAAATGCACATTTTAATCCAGTACTATTTCCTCAATTGCTTGGACTCAACTGTGTCCTCGCAAGCAGAAGTTGGTCCGCAAAAGCACACCAACATTCTGGGCCAAAGTGCGAATTGCCATAATGAAACATTAAAGTATATGTGTCAGCCAGCTGTGAACTTTAGTTACTGAAGTTGTGCCAAGACAATAAAGGAACGCCTTTTGCTCGCAATGTCGCTTATTTCAGTATACTTTCATACTAAATATATTCAATTTCCATCAGGGGAGTGTTTTGTTAAACGTCCCCCTGTGTTGGTCTCCCAGATTCCAGCAGCGAGTGGCCCTGTACGTGGCCTCCTTTTTTGGGCACCTGGACCTGGCGAGCTGGCTGCTGCGTAAGGGGGTGCGGGCCGAGGAGCCGGTCGGGGTACACCCTTACCGGACCTGGTGCCGTGACACGGACCACCCCGAAACCGCCAAGTGCCCCGTCCATGCCGCTGCGGAGGCCGGCCAGCTCCACATCCTCAAGTTCTTCGTGGGCGGAAGCGTCCTCAACCTGGCCTGCCAGGACCCGGCGGGGCTAACCCCTCTGAGGATCGCGCTCCGGCGCGGACACAAGGAGTGCGTGCGCTACCTCATCACCAAGATGTGGTCCGTGGTCTCCTTCCCGGGGCTGGCGCTGACCATGGGGCTCTACATCCAGGTCAAACGCTGGGCCTACAAGGCCCAGAAGAAGGCCTACAAGTGGAGCCAGAAGCAGAGGGTGCCGTCTCGGGCCAGGGTGGGGGACACCGTGCTGGTCGACGGCTTCACCGTTCCGGAAATGACCTCCAAGCCCTGGAGCAGAGCGCCCAGGGCCGGGGGTAGGGTCAAAGGTCGCGGCCTTCCCGCTCTGACTCTGTCGCGCGACTCCAACTGCCGCTCCCGTCTCTCCTCGGGTCAGACTACCCAGAATGCATCGGGACGGCTGCCTCGTTTGCGTCCTGACGCCACGGACGGCTGCGGATGTGAAGGGAGCAGCCTGGAGGAGGGACCGGGGGACAACGAGGAGGTCTGTTCGGCCGAAAGCAGGGACCAGAACCGGAACACCTGGAGGAGCAAGGTCCCGCTTCCCGCCATCTCCCGGGACACCAACCCCCGGCCTCGCTTCATCTACGCCTCGCCCAACTCCTCCCGCATCCTCTCCTCCTCCCTGGACTCCTTCACCAAACACAGCGGCCGAACCACCCGAGAAAATGCCATCTACTGTTTGGCCCTGGCGAGGTGAGTTATGTCAAAGCCACATGTACTCGCAGAAATTAAGGGACAGTGGAGGTACATTTGTGTTCTTCCGGGTTCAAAGCCTGTGGAGTTCTCAGTCAATCTACCATGTGTAAATTAAGGTTATTAATAATAATTGACATTTATTAAGGCCTTATACTAACAGCAATCAGGTTTCACCATGGTCTTATCTATGGTTAAAACAGTGTTTTTTTATTCAGGTGATAGGCTTGGGTGATGGGCTTGGGTAGTTGATAATAATACAATACACACCAGCTCCACACCAGCCCAACATTGACGTACTCACCCACCCATGTATTTAAATTTGGTTATGTGACCTTGGTCTTGGAGAGCCACAGTGTCTTCCAGTTTTCGTTTTCACCTGAAAATAAGCAACCAATGAGCTGAGTTTACTGTGCAATCAGTTTCTTTAATTGATTGATTAAGTGCTGAGTCACAATAGAAACATACAGATCCTGTAGGACCAAGGTTGCAGACCCTTGCTCTGGCCTGATGTAACCTTCCTCTATTGCAGTGCCTTCACAGAGAAGCCCTGGCTCCATCAGTTGGGAATGGCTCGAACCCTTGCCCAGAGGACTGTTAGGAAACTGCTATAGATCAGCCAGGCTGCTTGGGTCCTCTGGACCAAAGGCTCACCACTGCACTGAGCTCAGCTGTAACCATGGTGACCTGGTCAACACAACAAAGCCTGCGCTGTAGGAGACTATGAAGATTCCCTTCACATTTGTCTAGTTGACGATGTTACAAAGTCTTCAGAAACAAATATGCATTTTGTTCTAGTATGTTGGCCAGGGGATTTATTATTATTAATTTTTACCACTGATCAGTATGAGATATGAGACATAGATATTCTTCAGATATTTAGGCTGCATTTCTATACTGCTGTATCAAGACATACACATTTGAAATAGAATTTTCTCATTTTCATTTTCATTTGAAGTTGAATTGATTTTACTTATTTTATGCATCATTTTTATTTAATTGAACAATTATTTATATATTTTAAGTATGTGTGTGCATTCATTATACAGTATATGTGCTCTTAAACTGTACAGTGAAAGGACCAGGTATGTTTGCAATCAGATCAGGTCTGACGAGTACTTGTGCATGTAATGTGTTGTAATCGAACACTGCAATGTGCTTGTAACGGTGTAATGCGTTTGGAACATGGTAATGTGCTTGTAACGGTGTAATGCGTTTGGAACACTGTACTGTGCTTGTAACGGTGTAATGTGTTTTGAACACTGTAATGTGCTTGTAATGGTGTAATGCGTTTGGAACACTGTAATGTGCTTGTAACGGTGTAATGCGTTTGGAACACTGTAATGTGTTTGTAACGGTGTAATGCGTTTGGAACACTGTAATGTGCTTGTAACGGTGTAATGCGTTTGGAACACTGTAATGTGCTTGTAACGGTGTAATGCGTTTGGAACACTGTAATGTGTTTGAAACCTGCAGCAATGTGTGTGGGCCTGCCAATTATACAGTTACCCCCCCCCCCCTCCACCCCCCCAGTTCTTTGCGCTCCCACCAGTTCCCATTAACTGGCTTTTACGACTTGTCTGCTCAGTTCAGTGGTGTCTTCAGTGTTTACCAGATGTACTTCTCTTTTGTCTTTCTTTCTCCTCTAAAGAATTATTTTCATGGTGTAACATTCCTTTTTTTCTACCTTCCAGATGCCTGTTCTAAATGCAAGCTTTTAACAGTAACAAATGTCAGCTGTGCATTGTAAATGATCAATTATAAATATATTTTTTATTTATCTATAAATTAATGTGATATGCTGCTGAACAAAAATGTGAAATATGTTTTATGTTACATGAAATAAATCAGTGTTTCTGTTTAACAATCATAACAAGAGCTCTGAAGATCCTTGTTTTTACTCTTAGGGCGACATTAGCTCAGGAGGTAAGAGCAGACGTCTGGCAGTCGGAGGGTTGCCGGTTCAATCCTGCCCTGGGTGTGTTGAAGTGTCCCTGAGCAAGACACCTAACCCCTAAATTCTCCTGATGAGCTGGTTGGTGGCTTGCATAGCAGCCAATCGCTGTTGGTGTGTGAATGTGTGTATGAATGGGTGAATAAGAAACCAACCATTTAGAATTAATTCTGAAGTAAGACTGGGGCACTGAAATCTGCCATACAGGTGAAACTCAAAAAATTAGAATATCAAGTTCATTTATTTCAATAATTCAACTAAAAAGGTGAAACTAATATATCATATAGACTCATTACATTCAAAGTGAGATATTCCAAGCCTTTATATCTTATATTTTGATGATTATGGCTTAAAGCTTATGAAAACCCCAAATTCAAAATCTCAGAAAATTAGAATATTGTGGAAAGGTTCAATATTGTAGGCTCAAAGTGTCACACCCTAATCAGCTAATGAATCCATAACACCTGCAAAGGGTTCCTGAGCCTTTAAATTGTCTCTCAGTATGGTTCAGTAGAATTCACAATCATGGGGAAGACTGCTGACCTGACTGTTGTGCAGAAAACCATCATCGACACCCTCCACAAGGAGGGAAAGCCTCAAAAGGTAATTGCAAGAGAAGTTGGATGTTCTCAAAGTGCTATATCAAAGCACATTAATAGAAAGTTAAGTGGAAGTGTGGAAGAAAAAGGTGCACAAGCAGCAGGGATGACTGCATCCTGGAGAGGATTGTCAGGAAAAGGCCATTCAAAAGTGTGGGAAAGCTTCACAAGGAGTGGACTGGGGCTGGAGTTGATGCATCAAGAGCCACCACACACCTGGACATGGGCTTTGGATGTCGTATTCCTCTTGTGAAGCCGCTCCTGAATAACAAACAACGCCAGAAGCGTCTTACCTGGGCTAAAGAAAAAAAGAACTGGTCTGTTGCTCAGTGGTCCAAAGTCCTCTTCTCTGATGAGAGCAAATTTGGCATCTCATTTGGAAACCAAGGCCCCAGAGTCTGGAGGAAGAATGGAGAGGCACACAATCCAAGATGCTTAAAGTCCAGTGTGAAGTTTCCACAGTCAGTGTTGATTTGGGGAGCCATGTCATCTGCTGGTGTTGGTCCACTGTGCTTTATTAAATCCAGGGTCAACGCAACCGTCTACCAGGAAATTTTAGAGCACTTCATGGTTCCTTCAGCAGACAAGCTTTATGGAGATGCTGACTTTATTTTCCAGCAGGACTTAGCACCTGCCCACACTGCCAAAAGTACCAAAACCTGGTTCAATGACCATGGGATTACTGTGTTGATTGGCCAGCAAACTCACCTGACCTGAACCCCATAGAGAATCTATGGGGCATTGCCAAGAGAAAGATGAGAGACGTGAGACCGAACAATGCAGAAGAGGTCTTCCATAACACCTCAGCAGTACCACAGGCTGATCGCATCCATGCCATGCCACATTAAGGCAGTAATTTGTGCAAAAGGGGCCCAAACCAAGTACTGAGTACATATGCATGACTATACTTTTCAGAGGGCCGACATTTCTGTATTTAAAATCCTTTTTTGATTGATTATATGTAATTATATGTAATATTCTAATTTTCTGAGATTTTGAATTTGAGGTTTTCATAAGCTGTAAGTCATAATCATCAAAATTATAACAAATAAAGGCTTGAAATATCTTGCTTTGCATGTAATTTGTCTATGTAATATATTAGTTTCACCTTTAAAGTTGAGTTATTGAAATAAATGAACTTTTGCACGATATTCAAATTTTTCGACACCTTACTGTAACAATCAAAGTGTGATCTACAGTCTGCAAGGTGCTTTGGCTCTGTTGCGCTTTGAAACCATGGTTGAGCAGTAATGAAGAAAGACCATTTCAAAATACCATAGTTGGCTGTCTGTATTTCCAGACAATGCACTCTGTCTGGAATGTGCAAATGAGCCCAGTGTTTCCAGATGTAGCTAACGGTTACTCCCACCTCTTCAAGGAGAACTTCAAGGAGCACGTACGGTAAAGGCCTAGTGTTTAGTCTAATAGAGAACACAGGGTCTAACGTTGGCATCCATAAATCAAGCATAGTTCTCATGTTTGCATACGTCTCCAAGTTATCAAGTGGCTCGCTATGCAGCGCACGGACGCTATTTCTCATTCTCAAATGAAAGCGGCCTTGAGTGTCGTCTTTCTCTCGCGCACCGTTGAGCGGCTGGAGATTATCTGCACTTTAATCTCACCTCTCAACTTCGCAGGAATGGAATGCTTCGGTCTCCTTAGTTCTAATCATTAGACGATAGAAGAACACACGGAAAGTATTTCTAACATTCGACACGTTTCAAGTGCTTGATAATGTATGCTGTTTCTTTAAACAATAAATACCGAAGAGTACGGTATTTCGAGTATCCCTCATGAGTGAATCCTTATGAGACAGACACACAGGCTGTACAGTCAGAAAGGAACACTAATGCTCAGATGGATGTGTAAATCAGTCACAGATCATAACTGAAAGTTCTACTTGCTTACTACTTACTGGGAATGTATTTAAAATAATGATGCTGTTTCTATTACAATTTTTATTACAACATATTACAATGCTAAGATTCAATTAAACATGTACACCATGTGATCATTGTAAGGTGATGTTCATATATTTTTTTAAATAAATGTGCATAAAGGTTTCTATTTTCCATGAATTGTTCTGGCCCAATTTACCAATTTGTGTACCGTAAACCCTAAAATTGTGTCCGGGATTCTATTTGAAGCCGGCCCTCGTATAATAGCCGGCGGCGTGGTCGATTCGTACAAATAAAGGCTGGCCCCCAAATACAAGCCGGGGTAATATTTCCTACCAGTAGGGCTATCAGTCCATGAGCACTAGAATACATTGTTTCGATTTAACTCAATGAAATAAAAGAGCTCTTCTTAATATTTTATATTGTTGGTTGGTTCAATACTGTTGCCAATGAAAAGTCGTTGTCCTACACCATGGGTCTCCAACACGTTGCTCTCAAGCTACCAGTCGCTTGCCGCCCCCTTTTGAGTAGCTTGCCAAAGGCTGAAGCAGTATACATTTAAACACAATTGTTGCCGCGAGGCATTCCAGCCTACGAATTTAATAAAAAGTAAATCAGGCAAAATTTAAAATGAACTCAATTTAGGCTACTTGGCTACGCAATAAGGTTTCCATGTATTGTCGTTTCCTAGACACGACAGTATTTACAGCACAGCGCACGTTCAATGAATGAATGAATGAATGCGGCTGTCTTGACTCGCAATAAACATACGGGTGGAAATCCCGACACTCTTTCAACTACATAAAACTTAACAGTGAACCATCAAATACCCCCCAGATTTCAGTGCCCATCAGTCCCAACATTTAGCAATAGAATCAAACAGTCCAAAAGTAGATAAAATCCCAAACCAAAGCGAAAATCTTTTGATAGCCTACCGGTATGCTGTCTCACAATAAAACCTTAACTTGCTGTTATCTACGCTAATTTGTGATTGTTCATGAAGGCATGTCTGGCAAGTTGTTATTTTATGAAGACGCATCTGTTTTGGCTTTCATTAATGGTTTAGCTACTCAAGTTGCGTTTCTGAACGGTTACAGGAAGTGTTGAACAGTGTTGGCCCACTTTAAGTGTAGCCTTTTACTTTATTTCTAAGAATAAAATTCTACAACAGAAGCCTAATAAGAAATAAAGGCCTGCCACGAATACAAGCATGCCCCAAATAAAGGCCTGTGCTTTGTGCAGCCTAAGTAAATAAAAGACCCCGGCCACAATTTGAGGATTTACGGTATACACCAGCAGCTGATTCACTTATAGAAGATCACCAGCAAAACATTTTAGAGAGACAAGCGTCGCTCTCAGTTTGCATTCAAGAGCTTCTCAATAGATTTATCTAAAGTTCAGATCAGGTCACGTAAATGATTGAGCTAATTGCACAATTTAAAAATAGATTTTGTTAATGTACAAAGCCCGTGTCGAGCCACACGGTGGTACTATAACACCGATAGTCGAGAATTATGCGGAACCACAGTTGGTAGTTCTTGTTTCAGTCGGATTTTCAGGAAAGAGAAAATTATCACGGTCATGTGATTTTCATGGACACTACAGCTGCAGAACATCGGGAGACCGTTCAGCAATAATTATTATTATTTTTTATATTTTCTGCTGGGTAATATGTTGTTAGTATTAACCGATGAGCACAAAGAACACCTGGGATTTCTACCCCAGGTGGACTCTGCGGGTAAGTACTGTTACCAGTATTAGCTTTGTTACCCTGCTTTTCGATGTTTTCACTTCGGACCTAGCTAGCTAGCTGTATTGAGCAAGTTAGCGAACAGGTACTTTGTATTACGATGACAGCGTTAACACAGTTGTTTAATCAGTGAACGTAATTTAGGTAACGTTTTAGCAAGGTAGTTTGCTTGCTTTCAACAATGTCCAGGCGTTGCTAGATAACATTAACTTGTTAACGAGCTAGGTATATCCAACCTGCTTAATTATGTTTTAGTTTACTTTACGGTAATAAACCAGCTAATTAGACGAACAATTTCGTAGTCACAAATGATAACTGGCTAGTCTGCTAGCTGATAAGATTTTTGTTTTGATTACTGAAGAAAACAATCGGTGTTTCTGGTTTGCAGTGGTGGGTGAATTTGGACGAATAGCGGTGGAATTCATGAAGAAAGGCTCAAACCCTAAAATTTACGAGGGGGCAGCGAGTGAGTAATTGCCTCTGATACCCATCAATGTTTTTGTTCCTTGTTGCCATTCTTCTTATTATTGGTTTTACCTCGAATTAATTATAAATTAACCCATTTCAGGAGACAGTGGATCAGCATTTCATTCTGTAATTCAGTGTGGTAAATACCTTTTTTATTGCAGGAAAGTTAAATGTGCCAGTTGAAACCGTTCAGCACGGAGTGGAGGGCTTGATGTATCTCCTCACGGAGAGCTCCAAGCTCATGGTTAGTGCGTTCGCATTATATAAAAGGATATAAAAATACTGTCTGTGAAGGGTCGGAAGCCCTTGCACATATTACACTGAAACCCAGGTTTCTTGCAGTGATGTGGCTCAGTGTCTTATGGATTTTGTTGTGTTCGGCTAAAGCGGGGCTGCCCAACCCTGTTCTGGAGATCTACCCTCCTACAAGTTTTCACTCCAAACCTGACAGCATGCCTTATTCAATAGCTAGAGATCTCTATGAGCTGCTAGTTAGTAGAATCAGGTGTGCTTTGTTATGGTTGAAATGAAAAACTACATGATGGTAGATCTCCAGGAAAATAGTTGGGTCGCCTTTCTCTAGATGTTGAATGAGGTGTGCTTTGTAGGGTTAGAGTGAAAACTTACAGGATGTTAGATCTCCAGGAACAGGGTTGGACAGCCCTGGGCTAAAGTTGTTTAAACACCATGCTTAAACTGATTAAAAGGAAACCACAGGAACAGAGACACTGCTGCCCTCCAGGGTGTGTGTGTGTGTGTGTTTGAGAGCCCTGGGGTGAGTGTGTGGGGGCTGACAGGGCATCCATCTTCTCATCGCTCCAGATCGCCGAGGTAGATTTCCAGGACTCCGTGCTGGTGTTGGGCTTCTCTGAAGAGCTGAACAACCTGCTCCTCCAGCTGTACCTGGACAACCGGAAAGTGATCCGGAACATTCTGCAGGAGCTGGCCCCATCCCTGCCACACTACCATAACCTGGAGTGGAGGCTGGATGTGCAGGTACACAGTGGAGGATAATGCGTTTTTAGGTGGGAAGTTCAGGGGTTAGAAAGTAAAAGTCCTGCCATGTGTTTCTTTCACCCATTAACTTCATCCATCCATCCATCCATCCATCCATCCATTATCTTAACCCGCTTATCCTGAACAGGGTCGCAGGGTCACAGGGGGGCTGGAGCCTATCCCAGCATACATTGGGCTAAAGGCAGGAATACACCTGGACAGGTCACCAGTTTATCGCTGGGCACACACACCATTCACTCACACACTCATTACCCCCCCCCCCCCCCCATTAACTTCAGATTTCACAAATTAGTTACTGGTTGAAGAATTGTGCTAATTGGTAAATCCAGGTGGTTGGAACAAAATACTCGGGTGGACTTTTATTTTCTGAACCTGGATTTTCCACCTGTGATTTTTGGGTTAGGAGGATTCCTTATTTTCGGGGTGGGTGGCCACGTTTGAGGAGGGCCAATCCATTTCTGAATTTCATGCCAACCTCTACTCTTAAGTATTTAACTGACCCACTTATATTCGTGATGTTAAATGTTTTCTGTGTTTACAAAGTTTATAAATGAAGACTGTTGTTGTGTTTCTCCCTGCATGAAGTGCTTTACTGTTTTGTAGTGTTTGAGTGAATCACCGTTACCATACACAGGCTATTAGCTAGCTGAGTCAGCGTAATTGGAGGCAACAAACCCCAACAAAAACAGAATCAGATACAGCATTCAGTTACCAGGCCATCTCCAGCCCTACTTTACTGAAACGGTGCCCTGAATACAGTCAAATCCTTGACCTTGTGTTCTGTCCGCAGACCCTGGCAAACCTGTAAGTCATTCATTGGCCTTTGAAGGGAAGATTTGCTTCACGGCTTTGACTTTAGTCTGTCCTACAGCAGGATGGGTAGACAGTGGTGTTCTTCCTCAGTGTCTCTAGTCACGTGACACGCTGGTGACAGGAAAATACATTCTCCTACTTCTGAAGGCCGCTGCCACCGCATGTAGGAAGTGTATCAGGCCGTAATGAGAGCCTTTCAGCAAGTGACCCCCGTTACTCATGCTTGGAACTCATTCATTGCAACCGGAGATGGAAAGTCCAGGGGTCAGAAATAAAAAATCCTGCCATGTGTTTCTTCCACCCATGAACTCAGCCAGCCTACCTCCTGACTGACGAATTGTGTTAAATAGCAAATCCACATGATTGAAACAAAATACTGAGAAGGACTTTCATTTTCTGAACCTGGATTTTCCACCTCTGATAGCAAATGTAGTCTTTTTACCAGAAAGCATTCTTCAAAATTCCTTGTGTGACCACAATCACCCCCCCCCCCCAATATGATCTCACAATGCCACCTCCCCTGCATATGACCTTTCTATTTTATTAACCCCCCCCCTCCCCACACACACACACACAATTTGACCTCCTAATGGGACCTTTCCTGCATGTAACCTCACAATGTAACCCCTCCCCCGTGACCTCACAATGCCACTTCCGCCCTGTGTTACCTTAAAATGCCACCTCCGCCCTGTGACCTCACAATGCCACCTCCGCCCTGTGACCTCACAATACCACCTCCGCCCTGTGTGACCTCACAATGCGCTCTCCCTCCTGTGACCTCTCAATTCAGCCTCCCTCCTGTGACCTCACAATGCAACCTCACACCTGTGACCACTCAATTCAGCCTCCCTCCTGTGACCTCACAATGCAACCTCACACCTGTGACCTCTCAATTCAGCCTCCCTTCTGTGACCTCACAATGACGCATCTACCCTGTGTGACCTCACAACCCCCCCCCCCCCCCCCCTCCCTTGCGTCCTGTAGCTGGCCAGCCGGGCCCTGCGGCAGCAGGTGAAGCCGGTGGTGACCCTGAAGCTGCACTTGGAGACGGAGGGGACGCAGAGCGCCCGCGTGCTGCAGACCGACCCCGCCACCCTGCTGCACGTCATCCAGGAGCTGGAGCGTGCGCTGGCCGAGGTCAAGACTACCCACTGCCGCAGAATCCTGCGCAACATCAAGTAGCCTCCCCGCCGCACGCCGCTAACGGCTACTCGGCATCAGGGACCGGAGGAGAGGCGAAGAAGGGCAGCTTTCACATCCAAACACCATGGCACTTGCAATGACACCACTCTACTGCTCTTAACGTTAACGGAAGAACTGCATTGAACCGTTTTTGTTGTTTTTTTTGTGTTATTTTGTGTTGCTATGTGTCAGCGAAATTGTACATCACGTACCCAAATTGGAAACCGCTTGCCTTTTATCTTCCAGATAGGTAGTTATTGCCGGTTCCATAAATAATATGGTTAAGATGGCTTTTGCCAGCCATTCCAGGAAAAAGACACAGGATTATGGAGCTGGGTCTTTAAAATGACATGTTGGGTAAAGGTTAGTCTGGGCCTTTGCTCCGTTACCTTGAATGGTTGGCATGTCTGCACTGCCACTAAGTTGATTGAATAACACGATGTCACTCAGCGTGAGTGCAGGTGTTACTGGGTCACACTACTGCTTATGACTAGCTAAAGGGTAGATCCTGAAAATATTTTAGAAACCCTGCAAGCTTGTGTACATATAAAACCACAACAGAAAGGCACCCACATAGCTCACACGTACATGGAGGTCGAAGATGGCAGATGCCAAAGTGCTTGCTGAGTCATTGCCACTGTCACTGGCTGCCATGCATAGTAGAACTACCCCAGGGAGGATGCTATTGAGTACAAGAGTTGCAAGCAATTTCTCCGAACTGCGGTGCCCGAATAACTAGCGGTTTCATATAAGAACGATTCGTCCGTTGTTTTCAAGCTGCGCTATAACTAATGATCTTACATTGAAGGCAGATTTTGTGGGGCTTTTCTGGAGCTTCAGTGTCAGGAGTTGTGAAGGGCTCAGTTGTGTTGCTATTTGCTCAGATGAGGTGTTCAGATCTGAAGTTCTACTGTACCATCGTAATATGTCACACAGATTTAACCTAATTAGTCTTACAGCCTTTATAGATGCAGGGTTATATGGTGCACTGCTCCGTTGATTTGGATTGATTTCCATGTGTATTTGCTGTGTGCTTCATATGCAGCCAGATTTTGTCATGTACTGAGAGCAGATGCATGGGGCGTATGTTTGCCCCTGTAAAGTTAGTGCAGATTTTCCTTCGAGGGACACTGAGCCCTCATTCCTCTGTTGTATTTTGGTCCCTCGCCACTCTTGGGAGATGATATTTTGGAAGATTTGGTTTGTGTTTTGACTACATTGATGGTGGGGAGATCAAATGGCTGAAGGACTTTTTGTGAGGACCACTTGTGAAAAGACTGAAACGGAGATGGGGGGGGGGGGCAGGGGCAGGGAGAGGGGGGCTCCTGAAAATTGCACTGTGCTGCAAGTGAGTCCAACCCCGGCCAATCAGAGGCAGAGTTCTGCACATGCTCCGACATCAGGGTCGCGTCTCCTGTCGATGCATTGTTTGTAACGTGTCATAATTCGTTGTCTTTGCCTTTTTGATTTTTTTACAATGATTTCTTAATGTGCGCATGCCTCGCAGACCGAGATGTGGATGTTGGATTATTTCATATTTCATCGCTAAAACCATTAGCATAGCTATTTTCTTATTACTTTACCTGAATGAAAAAAATGGATGCTTGATTTTACATCTGAGTTTTTATAAAGTGAGATCTCATAATATATGTTTTGTTGTCTTATTTTGTTGGAAGAAAGAAGAAACTTACTAAATCTCAATGTAATTTATTGAATTAGTTTGAAACCAGTTTTGCCTTTTGCCTAGTCTACATTAAGACACATGACCTACTTCCTCTCTCAATATATATCTAAAACAGTGTTGGTCCTTTAATATCAGTTTAATAGACATTTGGCTTGTGAGATGACTGTTGAAATGGTGCATTGCACCATTCGATTACTTACAGTAGTGTGAAATTGTCTTCAGATAGAAAGAGTTTACACATTGTTGATTCAAGTTGATATCTTAATACACATGATCGTTCATGTTTTGACCTGAAGAGGGCAGCACCATCTCATTTCCACACTTTCTGTCTTGTCAGGCAAAATGCCTGGCCTGGGTGTGCATTGAAAGTTCAAGATACTCACAGAGCCCTTCCACTCCACTGCCAGTTCTCAGACAGCCTTTGTAGACTAAAGTAATCAGTAAAGTAGTCTCGAAGTTGTGCATTAAATATTAGACGTACAGTGTTGTTTCAGTGAAATCAAACAAGCACTCCGTCTCGGTGCACTGTACGAAGGCCTGGCCTGTTCCTTCAAAGGCTTTTGTGATGTATTATTTTTAATCCTCTATCTGTGTGAAATATTTACTTGATGAAGGTAATAATTAAACCTTTTGATGCTTAATGGTTCACACGCCAGAGCTCCGGAGACTGTTACTTATCAGTGTTTATTCTTTTGTTTCACTTGCTTTTAAAATATTGTTTCCGCCCTGCTCCTCCACCACCACCGTGAAATGAAACCTTGCCATTGGAAAAGGGGAGGTCAGTGGCACGAAGACTTAACCTTTTGAAGAGCAGGTTTTTTGGAATGTTTCTTAAAAATTCTAAGTCGGTGTTCTAGAACTCCATTGCTTTCAGTTACCAGTAGTGATTGTTACATCAGCATTAGAATTTTCAGTTATGAACATTCTAGTGGTATTTATTCCGTGTTCTGGAGAACCGCAGGGTGTGCTGGCTTACGTTGTTACTCATAATTCGTAATTGAAAGCAGTTGATTATGCTGTCATCTCACCTCACCTACTTTCGGAGGTCTGAATTGGGTGCTGCTGTTATTATAATTAAGGCAAAAGCAAAAACCAGTGCACCCTATGACACTCCGGGACCAGGAATGGAGATCACTCTTCTAATCACATCATTGTGATCCTGCACCAGGGGTCGGCAACCCTGGTCCTGGAGAGCCGCAGGGTGCGCTGGCTTTCATTGTTACACAGTACTTAATTGATCAATGATAGCAGGTGATTACAGTTAACTCACGTCACCTTGTTTCTTGGGTCTGAATCAGTTGCTTATTTTAAAGTGAAAACAAAAACCAGCACATCCTGCGGCTCTCTAGGAGCAGGGTGACTGACCCCGGTCCTACACAATAAAGGGGATATGGGGGGGGGGGGGCTGAATGTGCTTATTGAAATCACGTGCCAACCACCTGCGGAGGGACCATACCATCATGGAGGTCCACTCCAGTCCAGATTCACACTGGTGCGTATCCTGTCGGCGTGTGGTCAGCCCGTCTCTCACACAGGTGCATCCTGGGACAGATGGAACGCACGGGCCCTGGCGCGGTTCCCGGGCAGCATCGGCCCTGGCAAACGGGGCCCTTTGTGCTCGACAATGTGCAGTCCGCAAATGTTTCCCCCTCGCCGCTAAATATAGCCACCAGAGCGAGGACGAACGCGTCCGTAACAAGCGGCCGCAGAATAACGCAAGTTGACAAAGTCCCTTAGATCTCAGGATGACTGCAGCTTCCTTTCGCCCTTGAAAATCTAGGAAAGGGACGTTTTGGGGTGGATAATGGCAGCCAAATTTATGTGTTCTTTCATTAGAATTTATGGTGGCGGTACTAACTACCTGTAATTGATAGGCTTGGCCGTACACACAAGGAAGGATAAAGCTGGAATGTATACTTGTGGCTCACACTGTGATTAGGCCCATTATTAATCACTCCTGGGTGATTTAGTACAGAAGCAGTAAAAAATCTCGGCGGTTATTCCTGTTTTCGTCGTTACGAGGCGTGGCTTTGACGGACAGGCGCTGGAAGTAAGAGCAGAATCTCGCCGAGCCTGTTTATAATCCTTTACAGAGTGCCACTGATTTCAGCACACCATCTGCATGCGCGTGTGTGTGCCTGTGTGTGCCTGTGTGTACGTGTGTGTACACGCGTTCACGTGTGTTTGTGTACATGCTGAGTTGGTATGCATGTGTGTATATGTGTGCGTGTATGTGTTAGTATGTGCCTGGCGTGACTGAAAGCACAGCCTAGGGGTGCAATGCTATGCCTTGTAGCAGTGTTTGTGGGTGTGTGGTTTGACACTGGGAGATGGAAGCAGTATGTGTGTGTGTGTGTTGGGGGGGGGGGGGTTGACAGTGGGGGGCAGGAGCAGTGTGTGTGTGTGTGTGTGTGTGTGTGTGTTGGGGGGGTTGACAGTGGGGGGCAGGAGCAGTGTGTGTGTGTGTGTGTGTTGGGGGGGGGTTGACAGTGGGGGGCAGGAGCAGTGTGCTTGTGTGTGTGTGTGTGGGCTGACACTGGGAGTTGGAGCAGTGTGCTTGTGTGTGTGTGTGGGCTGACACTGGGAGTTGGAGCAGTGTGCTTGTGTGTGTGTGTGGGCTGACACTGGGAGTTGGAGCAGTGTGCTTGTGTGTGTGTTGGGGGGGACAAGAGCAGTGTGTGTGTGTGTGTGTGTTGGGGGGGCAGGAGCAGTGTGTGTGTGTGTGTGTGTATGTGTATGTGTATGTGTGTGTGTGTGTGTGTGTGTTGGGGGGGGCAGGAGCAGTGTGTGTGTGTGTGTGTGTGCGTGTGTGTGTTGGGGGGGCAGGAGCAGTGTGTGTGTGTGTGTGTGTTGGGGGGGGGGGGCAGGAGCAGTGTGGGGTACAGGGCAGGAGGTAGAGGAGTCTCAATGACAGGTGGGTCTCACTGAGACCTCCAGCTGGACCCAAGTCAACTGTTCCCTGACAGTTGGACGTCGCCGCGGAGCCTACCTCGGGGAAATAGCCGTCTGTGTGTGTGTGTGTGAGTGTATGTCTGTGTGTGTGTGTCCTGTAAACTGAGACCATGAAAAAGCTCCCCCCTGTGAAGCTGTGTGTGAGCAGGAACACCTCCAACTCATAAATCCAACATTATCTCAAATCATTTATATCTGCACTGCATTGCGCCAAAGACTGGACACATGTTGAGAGAACATGTCAATTTGATTGTAAATATATTTGGGCCACAGGAAAAAGACTGTGGCTGGCACTCGGAGGTAGCAAGCATGATTAGGTGGCAGTCCCTGCCTTCGATCACCCTGGTTAGCCTGGTAGCACGTGCCTCTTCTTTACACCTGACCCTAAAAGAGACAGCTGCACCATCTCTGTGGCCCGGTCCGATTACAGCCCGGCTCGTTCCTGCTCACAGGCGCTATGGAAACGTAGCTTTAGCTTCAGCTCTATTTCCCATTGGATTGTATTCAATCAGCTGGCGTCCATAAATATGATTTGCAGACAAATGTAAATATTACTTTTTTTGTACAGCAACCATAAGTGATTTCTGAATTTGCCAAACTGTACTTGCCTAGAGAAAACACACACTTGCATGGAATTGTAGTCCACATTTCAACGTTTTCTTCTTGCCTTTAACCAGGTTTGTGAACTGAGAACTCCGTTGGCTTTTGCAGTGAATATCTGGGGGATCAAAGTGGGTGGGGCATGCAATGGATTGTATGGCCAATCGGGGGGAAGGGAGGCCTCTATTGTAGGAGTTTGGCCAGGACATCAGGGGAAACCCATTTTCCTTCAGAAAGTGCCATGGGATCTTAACCACAGTGAGTCAGGAATCCGGTTCAATGGAAAACCATTTTTGAATTACATTGCCCGCCTGAATTCCTGTGTTTTACAGTGTGACTTCTCTCTGTGGGTTTGAACGATTCATTAACACAGCAGCTGGTGAATCACAAAAATAAATCCAACAGTAGTTAGATAAACATGAATTACAGGAGTCATATAAATGAATCAAAATAACCATTTTACTGTACAAAGTATTTGGGGGTTGAGTGATGCAGCACACACTAACGTGGCTCACCTTTGTACTACATGCGAAAGACTTGATATTAGCTAGATCATATCTGGTGAGGTCACATAAATTGCAGCAACAGTATGATATAGAGCGTATCACCTTTGACCCCACATCTGTACCTATCACCTTAACGCAAAGCATTACCTTTGACCTGCTTGTGTCCTTGGTCTACCCAACACCGATTAAAGAGGCAGATAGCACATAGTGGTAGCCAGATATGAGGAGTTTAATCTATTAATTGATAATCTTCTCTTGAACATAATTCAACCCATGAATATAAATATTTTCTCACAAACAATTGTATGGTGTTTTAAATCACGGCTTATCGCACTGAAAACTAAACTAAAACTACTTCACTCAGTATTTAGAGTGGTCTGCAATATTACTTATTATTTAGTTAAAATCAAAATCATATCTATGTATACTCAAAAAACAATCCTCTTACTTTTATACATAGTATTACAAATACTGTACCCAGTCGTGTATTTTACAAAGTAATTAAGATATTGTAAGTTACAAAATCAAGATGGACAGCTCCTTTTTGAAAAAACAAAACAAACATTTGGCCTATTTTAGACGTATTGTGACACCGCTAAAAAAAACACCATGACTTGTTACATAGCTACATTTATTCATGAGGAAGGAAGACTCGAGCACGACCTACAAATCTACAAATTACCCCGTTCTCCAAATTGTGAAATGTTAGAACACTTAACTCTGCAGAAATCATTTTTCTTTTATCCAATAAATTGTCCTGTACAGGAGCGATAAGGCTTCCAGCCACGTAACAGTGCAGGCTAAATAATTTTAATACTCAATTGACGTGGTGACCGTACGTTCGTCTGACAGTGGTGATTTACATGGATATTTTTTAACATAATTTAACGGTCTTTCTGCCATGGTAAAGCCATTTAAATGCTTCATATTTATAAGTTATACAATCCTTTGAGCGGTTACGCTAAAAACAAAATAAAAAAACAAGTACCTCCGGTCTCACGCGTCATGAATAATTAATGAGCGAGTGCTGACACAGTCGCTGCTGCAGAAAAGTTGAGTTTACAAACTTCAAGCGAAAGGTTCAGTGTCAGTAGGTCTAGAAGACGCATCGGTTTATTGAAGAAGTTTGAACTTTCAAGAACTTTTCCCATGAAGGGAACACGTTTAGTGTTCCTATACTTCCAATAACCGAAGAACAGTATAAGCTACGGCTATAATAATTAGTTACAAATCTCAAAGTACAGGGGAAAAAGGACGGGACGTTTTGGAACTTTAGGGTGACGTTTTTTTTAAATCAGTTATTACTTTTTTGGGTCTTCAACTTTTTTCTGTAACATTTCCTCAACTTTTTCCAAACAAGAAAATGAGTAACAACCCGCTACAGCCTCTGCCCGGACAGCAAGTTATCCATGTCGCGCAGGACCTCGACACCGATCTTGAGGCGTTGTTTAATTCGGTTATGAACCCAAAACCGAGTTCCTGGAGGAAGAAACTTCTTCCAGAGTCATTTTTCAAAGAGCCAGATTCGGGATCGCATTCCCGACAGTCGAGCACGGACTCGGGGAGCCACCCGCCCAGGCTAACAGCGCAGCACGTACGGTCACATTCCTCCCCCGCTTCGCTACAGCTGGGAACCGGAGCCAATGCAGCTCCAAGCCCGGCTCACCATGCGCATCTCCGGCAGCAGTCTTTCGATGTCGCAGACGAATTACCTCTTCCCCATGGATGGGAGATGGCGTTTACCCCCACCGGTCAGAGATACTTTCTAAAGTAAGTGATCCAAATGAAAAAGTTTCCGTTTACTTGGTTAACAACTGTATAAACACAACGGACTCATAAGTGTTTTGGCACAAATGAATTCATTTCCGTTTGGTATAATTTAAAGTTACGCAAGAAGCTTATAAGTGATTGATCTATGCTTTAGATTGTACAAATTGTGAGATACTGTAAACGAGTGGAATTGAAATATGCGCTCCAATCTCAGCTGCGCATAAACCATCAGACCAATGACAGCTGTGTCCTGTAAATTATACTGCTTCGAAGCATTGCATTTCTTTTTTTTAAATTGAGGTTTACATTAACAACGCAGTTTATGGAAATTAACTTGGACTTTTTACTAGCAACATAATGTTTTGTTGCATCGTGTAAACACTGCGAGATGGTCTGATCCAAACCTCACCGTGATGAAAGTAATCTAGGTTACGAAGTACTTTTCTATTTACTTACATGCAAACCAGATTAATATCCCGCTCCATTTATTACTCCAAACTGTTGTGATTTGAGCGAGTCGATTCGGAGAACAATGGGCTTCGATCAAACAGTGATAGATGGGCGACCCCTTCGAGCGGTATGAACTTTCTGATGGAGTGCGCCATTATTGTGGCTGTGTTGGACCCCTGTCAGCCAAAATCCATTGTCCAAAATCCCCCAGTCTAATCCCGTACGCGCTACACTGTCGCCTCCCACTGCGTAAGAACCATATCAGTGTATACTTTTTGGCTCATTTTTCTGTACGCTTTGTTAAACTGTGGTTTGGCATCTCTTACTGCTTCGATGCTGAGGTAACTGGAAGTTCACCACGAGAGAATGCTTGCACAACTGACTTCTTGGATCTTTCGGGCCCCTAAGAAATACTTACTGCTTTGCTGAAGTTGCCTCTTTTGTGAAGATGCAAAAGCGTGAAATGTAAGGCCATTTTCAGAACTGTGACACTTCTAAGCATACTGAGCTCTGTCCAGAGCAGCCCAAGTATTCAATACATCTTTCCAAGCTTTTCATAAGCGTTTCCTCTATTTATTGGTTGTTCCATTATCAAATTAACCAATCAGGGGCCCAGGGGCATTGTGTTGTCACAATGCCAATGCTGTTAAACAAGGCCATTCTCACTCAGGCGGGTGACAGATCAGTGACATTTCCTTTTGCAGAAGCAAACAGGTGCTGAATCTGAAGAAGCTCTGGCAGGAAGTGCGTGATGATACTAGCAGGGCGTGGCCCCGGCGCACGTCTCCATGGAGATTAGTACATGCACAGACATGCTTTTCCCAGATCGCAGATTACGTGATAAGTCGGCAGGTCGATGTCCTGCTCGGCCCAGCTGGTCCGTTGCGCATATTCCCGCCTTTGGTGTCGCAGATGCCTTCAGAGTGGACGGCCGTTCTGACGGCCCTTCTTTTGAGGAACGAGATCGCTCGGCAGATTTCGGAACGGCCCCCTGGGGCGTTATGGGGTTATCTGATTTGAGTAGAGGTGTGAGGTCAATTGAGGTTACGGTCACCTCCATTGGCTGTATGCTTTTGGGGCTGTAGTAGTATGTGTTGTGTGATTTGGACAGAATCATCCTGTGCACCCCAGTAACAATGGGTGTGGGCACTTCTCCCGAGAAAGACTCGCATCCGCATAATGGAGACTTAACAGCCTTGTTACCTCTGCTTGTTTTGTGATTCATCAGCTTGAGTGTCCAAATACAGCCATGGAGGTAGTTGGACCGTTCTTACACTGTGGCTGTGTGAGGTGTATCAGACTCGTTTACTCGAAATGGACTCTCTACGAATCCACACTCCTTATGTTTCCTGCTTAAAAAACAGCTTAAGCTAGGTTTCGAAACAGAATCATAGCAAATGGCTTTCGTGACATGCTAGCCAGTGACTGTTGTCTTTCGGCAAATCACAGAAACGATGCTAATTACACTTAGTGTTCCACAGCGCTCTGCTGTCTTCAGTAACACAGACGGGATTGTTTTCCGCAGGCCAGCCAAACTTTGGGAAATGGTTTGGTTGGATGTACCGAGCCTTTTGATCTAAACTAGCCTTATAAGGGCTGCACATTTGACATGTTCTTTGAAGCAGCGTTCCAACTGACCACTTTTGAACTATACGCAGTGTTCCTTTTCAAATAGGCCTAATTATCGCCTCTTTTTTAAGTCCAGAAAAGAAAAAACGATTAAATAAGTCTTAGATTTGAAATAGGTCAGTGTGCCAAAAGAAAATTAATTATGCACTAAATTATTGCTGTCGGTTCAAAATTTTCCGCTGATTGTAGATTTGCGGTGTTTATTAGCATTGAAAGTCAAAGGCCATTTTTTGGCCGGACTTCACACTCAAAAATGAATACTAAAACCAGACCCTCTTCGGTTTTACCTGGTGAAAGAGATGCATTCTGAAAAAGAGCAGTGCTCTTTTTTCGGGGGGGGGGGGGTGTGCGGTGTGGGAACTGCGGGAGTGTGTCTGTGCACCGGGCTGGGGGGGGCTGGGGGGTTCGTGCACCTCCATCCTCCAGCCGTGCGAGAACGTGTCGGGTCCTGCCACCATTCCGGGGTTTGGCAACAGCCGAAACAAAGCTGGGAGCCTCCCCTGGCCCCTCCCTGCAATTAACCAGTCAGGGCCACAAAGCCCGGCTGTCTGGGGCAATTACCGTCTTTTCTCTTATCAGCTCCAGAGCTCCTCGCTTCTCCTCTCCCCTGGGGGGGGCAGGGGGCAGGGGGCAGGAGTTGGGGTCGGGTTGTCAGGCGTCCACCTGGGACGGGGTATCGGAGCTTTCCCACCTGCAGCGGGTTCCCCGTCCGTGGTAGGCCTGCATCCTGCGGCGGTGGCCGACAGACAGTGGCCTTGCCCACCTGGTGCGCTTCCAACTTCCCGTTAATTTCCTCCCTTCCTTTGTAAATCACGGCGGCGCTGGGAAAAGTTGCCGATGACGCGACTCTATTTAAGCCTCTCCAGGATGTCAGTGCGAGGACCCCCAGTGCGAGGACCCCCCCCCCCCACCTCTGCTCTGTCTCTGAATGTGACCCCCCGCCTTCGTCACCTCTCTCTGGGCATCCAATCTGCTTCCTGACACATCAGCGGGCTGGTGACTCTGACGTCCAGGAAAAGAACCTGTGTCCCCCCTTCTCCTGTTCCACCCTTTCTGTAGCCAGCCTTGAAGAATCACCGGTTTATTGAGTCCCCAGATGCCCCCCCACTCTATGAAATAAAGCCTGAAGTGGGAGGCTTTTGTTCTCTCTGGCCTTTTCGGGGACTGGAAAGCGAAATGACTAAAGCAGAGGCTGCTGGGAAACGGAGAAAGGTCAGTGTGGCGTGAGCTGGACCGGGTGTTTTGTGAGGAGGATCTGTGTTCAGCTTGTCCTGGCACGCTTGGGTTTTAGAGGGGGGGGGGGGGGGGGGGGTAATGTTTCCACATCGCTCCACTCAACATCTGCCCCTTATGCTCCCCTGAACTGGCTTCTTGCACTACTCCTTAAATGTACTATGAAACTACCCCTTAATGTACCCTGAATCTGCCCCTTATATTACACTGAAGATGCCCCTTACATTACCCTGAGTTTGTCCCTTACACTCCCCTGAATCTGGCCCTTACAATGCCCTGAATCCGCCCCTTACACTCCCCGTTATCTGCCCCTTAATTTACCCTGAATATATCCCTTAAATTACCCTGAAGCTGCTCATTACATTCCCCTGAAACTGCCCTTAGCAGTACCCCTGAAGTTGCCCCTGACATGACACTGAAGCTGCCACTTTCCAATGCAACAAATAAGGAAGCTGGTTTGAGAGCCCTCAGGCGTTTCAAGTATTGGGCAAGTTCTGGTAGTGTGCAATAGAGTAGAAGTGGGGCTTCTGCCAGGTTCTTTCTGCAGTGACGCACTAAAAACATGCCTAAAACATGCCACCCCCTGTGATCCCCTCTCATTGTTATTGAACACTAGCATAGCCTCAGCTGCGTGGAGGTTGTGGAGGCATGTCAGCCATCTTTGTTTTCAGCAGCTGTGGCTGGTGCCACATTGTTTAGACCACGTCTCTTTGTCAGCCTGGTCTTTCTATAGCACCATACACCGCTGCTGACCAGAGATCCCAGCCCAGCCTCCGGCTGTCAACTGCCTGTCCGTTAGTGTCTGTGCTTCGTTAGAGCTCGTTAAGGTTCCCAAACCTAATGTCAACCCCCCCCCCCCTTAAGGTGAGTTAGTGAATTAGTAAGATCAGGCCCAACATATTATCATCTATGGAACTAATGTATTTTTCTGAATATGTCAACTGTCAAAACCGCTATAGGGATCACAGTGTGTAGCTAAGGATAGTTCAACTTTCCAAATTCCGTGGAAATCGTTTAATATGGTATTATAATATTCTGATTGATTATTTGACCACACCACCTCCTTAATAAGATAAAGCCTAACATCATCTTTGAAAGTTACTGCATATATTTATATATGTTGTTGGTAACACAGTGTGTAGGTAGCAACAGTTTTGAATGTGTTTAATTCTTAAGGTGCTTGACTGGGACCCAGAAGGTTGGTGGGTCAAGCGCCGGTGTGGCCACAATATGATCCTTAACCGCACATTGTTCCAGATTGTGCCCTGCTTAGTCTGTAAATTGCTTTGGATAAAAAGCATCAGCTAAATAACTCTACTGTAAGGGATAAAAGCATCAGCTAAATAACTCTACTGTAAGGTAATGTAATATCCTGTCCCTCTCATGACTGACTAGTGCACTCCCAGCCCAAAGTTTGGAGCCAGTCTAAGTCATGTTACTGCCACACTGCTGAGTCACTGGCAT
Source organism: Conger conger (assembly GCF_963514075.1). Lineage (NCBI taxonomy): Eukaryota > Metazoa > Chordata > Actinopteri > Anguilliformes > Congridae > Conger > Conger conger. The sequence goes on from NC_083763.1 coordinate 54,626,093, forward strand.
TTTCTGGTCTGTGTAGCTTGGTTTAATGTTCAGCAGGCTAGCTGAAATGTTGTCAATCAGTCTGTATTAACAGGAAACAGTGGCATGCTCGCTTAGAATGCATCTCTTTCACCAGGTAAAACTGACGAGGGTCAAACTTAAATATTTATTTTTTGCGTGTGTGAAGTGGAGCCACAGCCACAACCCACGCTCGGCGGCCGCGAGTCACAAGCCTGGCGTCGACGGCGGCTGCTGTTTGTGTGAGCAACGCTGACATCATCGCCGGCTTTCCGCTGTGAGCCCAGGCCCTTGATTTAATCCGTCTGAGTGCAGAGGGATGCAATTACCCCTCCACCGCCCAAATGAGAAGAATGGGGTGGGCTCCCTGTTTGATGTGGCGCTCCTTTGATTTTCGCCCCGAACAGAACGCGTGAAGGAGCCGGGTTGTCGGGAGTGAAGTCGGGGGACTTTTGGCCCGGGCGGTCACTAGATCAGGGTTACTTGTAGCGGGATTGTGGGGTGCCGGGGGACTTGTGTGATATTTGGTCTGTGTTTTAGCACTTTGACTCCAGGAGACCCCAAAATAACATTTATGGGGAGCTGAGACTGGTGAGTTTTCTGGGGGCCTTGGGTTTGTAGTGACCTTTGACCTCCAGTCATCCTCATGAGGTGTGGGTTTGTAATTGGCTGTGTAATCACCTGTGGTAACTATAGTGACCTCCTCTTTGGCACCTACTGTGTGGAGCAGATTGGAGATCCATGGTCTTCTGTTCGAGCTCCACCCCTCAGTTTGGGCCCCACCCCTCTATTCAGGCTCCACCCCTCTGTCTAGGCTCCACCCCTATGTTTAGGCTCCACCCCTCTGGTCTGGCTCCACCCCTATGTCTAGGCTCCACCCCTCTGTCTAGGCTCCACCCCTCTGTCTAGGCCCCACCCCTCTGTCTAGGCTCCACCCCTATGTTTAGGCTCCACCCCTCTGTTCAGGCTCCATCCCTCGGTCTAGGCTCCACCCCTCTGGTCAGGCTCCACCCCTCTGTTTAGGCTCCACCCCTCTGGTCTGGCTCCACCCCTATGTCTAGGCTCCACCCCTCTGGTCAGGCTCCATCCCTCGGTCTAGGCTCCACCCCTCTGGTCAGGCTCCACCCCTCTGTCTAGGCCCCACCCCTCTGTCTAGGCCCCACCCCTATGTTTAGGCTCCACCCCTCTGGTCAGGCTCCACCCCTCTGGTCAGGCTCCATCCCTCTGTCTAGGCTCCACCCCTATGTTTAGGCTCCACCCCTCTGTCTAGGCCCCACCCCTCTGGTCAGGCTCCACCCCTGTGTTCAGACTCAGGGCTCTCTGACAGCACGGATGTCATTAGTCTCTCTAAGCCCTGGAGAGCAGGGTCACCTAGCTGTGACATCACACCGCCCAGCTAGAGCTGGCGGGGCGCGTGCCGCTCCTCTCTGCCCGTTTGTTTTGGAATCGGCCCGCCTCCCCCAGATAAGGCTGCTGTTTTTCTGCAGGCCCGGAGCCTGGAGCCGGCCTGTGCCAGAGTCGATTCTCAAACACGGACACGGGGGACCGGGGGAGGGGTGGGGGGAGTGGAGAAATTCCACCACCCAAGGGGAAAAACAACTGCCTCGCCTGCCTAATAGTGCAGTCTCACAGAGCGGCCTATCGGTGGAACAGCCAAAACAGATGTGTTTGTCAAGATGGCAGCCAATCTGGATTTGTCTCTCTCTCTTTCTCCCTCACTCTCTCTCCCTCCCTGCCTCGATCTCTCTTTGTCTCTCATTCACTCTCTCCAGTCCCACACTTTCTCTCTCCCTCCCTCTCCTGTCCCTCTCTCTCTCCTGTCCACTCTCTCTGTATCTCTTTCACTCTCTCCTCTTCCCTCTCTTGCTCTCCCTTTCTCCATGTCCTTCTCTCTCAATCCTTCCCTCTGTCTCTCAGTCTCTCCTGTCCCCTATTTCTTTTTCCCTCTTTCTCACTTTCACTCTTCTTGTCCCTCTCTTGCTCTCTCTCTGTCCCTCTCAATCCCCCCTCCCTCTCCCTGTCCCTCTCTCTCTCTGCCCCCTCTCTCTCTCTCTCTCCCTCCCTCCCTCTCCCTCTTTCTCTGGACAGTAGTCAGTGGTTTTATGGGTTCTTGGAGCACCGCTGTAAACCTCTGGACCGGCCTGGGCAGGCTGGGTTTCGGCGACTTCCTGTCCCGAACACTGAGATTTGTCTAGGTTTTTTTTGGAGGAGCGTGAAGACCCCGGTGCTGTCGGGCCAGACCGACCGCGGCTCATCTGCCGGCCCCCCTCCCCTGCCGACGGAGGCTCTCCGCGGGACAAGAGCGTCTTTGTGGCGGGGGGCACACTGCAGCTCTTCGGGGGCATTGCGTGACTAGCGGATATAAATTGTATGGAAGCAATTAAACTTGAAGGAAATGTCATGTGGGCTGAATTTTAAAAAAACGACGGGGTTATGCGGCCTACGTACCCCTGCAGGCCTGAATGGGAGTTGATGGCAGTTTCTGTCTGGGGGGTGGTGGTGGGGGGTGGGGGGGGGGGGCCGTGTCAGGTCCTCAATTAAAAAAATATTTGCTTCTCACATTGCTGCACAAAGTCTGTAATCAGCTCACCAAACCAAAATGCTGTTTTTGAGAACACCACTCTCACCAGGATAGAAGAAGCACCTCAGTATTGTAATTTGGAAAAAGTTTTTTAACCTCCCAGTGTTTAGCGTATAACATTATAGGACAAAGAATGTTGTGTTTTGGGTTTTTTTCTCTGCTTCATAATCATGACTGAATGAATGGGGAATGTAGCCAAGGCTGGTGGTTGTCATTGAGGGCTTCAGATGGGGCATGACCAGCTCAGGGGAGATGCACAAACTCATATCCACTTCCTTGGCTCCGGGTGATTATCACGTTCTGATTTACCGGTCCAGTCAGCTCAGGGCAGGTCTGGCTGGGGCTTGTTAATCTTGTGGCCAGTTTCTGCCGGATCAGGTCGAGAGAGAAAGGTTGATATGTTACCTTTGAGGCTGTAACTCCACACTGGAAATATCCTCCGGTGAACATTGACGGCACGTTAAATATAAGCTATGTAATTGGCTTGGACAGGGGCACCCCTTAACATGAATTATGAAATACCCTTTGGACTGAAAACAGCTACAACCTACAGTACAGCACATCTCCAGCTGTGTGCTATATATACCCTCACGACTAAGTGGGTTCTGTACGGTGCATACCCTGCTGAGATGGATGTGGTTTTGCTTTCAGGGGTCAGGGGTGTCCAGTCCTTTCTGACAAGGGGTGTGGGTGCAGGTTTTTGTTTTAGCCAAGTACTGTGCGACGCCTGGTTCAACTAACATACTAATCAAGACCTTGATAAGTAGAATCAGGTTACGACCCCCCCCCCCCAACATAAAACAGGGGTGTCAGGTCATAACCAATGTCTGTTTTAGCCCAGCACTATACAAAGTCTGATTCAACTCAGTAACTAATCATTGTCTTCAATCAAGCACTTGATAGTAGTATCGGGTGATTTAATGCCGGGTTCAAACAAAAACCTGCACCCACCCACCCACCATTCTTGGATAAGATTGGATACCCCTGCTTCATGTAGGGTTCGGTTTGACATAAACCCGTACCCACATTGGCACTTGTGGAATAAGATTAGACACCCCCTGCACTAACATTGACACTCCCTGCTTTATGTACTGAAGAGGTGGGGGTGGGCTGGGTCTTATCCTACAGGGAGGACAGGGAGAGGTGGTGGGGTTTTGGGTTACAGAGCCCCGCGTTGGCGCAGAGGCAGCGGGAAACACAGGGTACGTGCGCCGCGGTACCGTGAGGGGTTGACCCTCTGCCCCCCGGCAGCTGCTGCCTGGCTGCGGGGAGCGGTCCAAGGCCCCGGCCTCTCCCCACCCCAGACATTCAATACGCACAAACGGCCCGTTATTTATGGCGTCCGGCCGCCAGACCGCGCTGGCCAGAAACCCCGTTTGACCCCTGACCTTTCCTGGCTGTAAATAATTACTCCAGCAGCCGTCTCCGAGGGTCACATTTACAAGCGGGGGTCCCTCAGTCGCCCCCATTTGTCTCTGGGGTGGAGTCGCTCTTTTTGCAGGTTTTTTAAAAAAATGGCCGCTTTTCCCATTCCCCAGTGCAACATTCTTGGTGAGTTTTACAGAAATACTCAAAAAGACGAAGTGCGCTGGGCTGCTTTTTTCTCGCAGATCGCGAGCACTATTTTTACAGCGCGGTAATAAACTCAACCGGGAGAGGAGCCTCCCAAACTTTTTAGAAAGTGGTTCTCTTGTGCAACGGCGTGAAGGCTGTACGGAAAAGGCGGCCAGTCCTTATTTGGCTCCGGCTCTGAAGTTCTCCGGGGCCGTCCGGCCGAGGCAAGGTGTCCGACAGTACACCATCTGTTTATTATTATTGTTTCCTCACGGCAGGTCTGCTGCGTGACGGCGTGTTTTATGGTGTTTAAATAAAGGAGCCCGTCTCTGCCGCTATCGGCGCTAGCACGTGGAGCGGCTGACCTCGGGCAGACGGTCTTACGGGAAGGCAGCTGTAAACCTTTAGCGCAGCAGACGGGAGATTTCCACCGCCGCCGCTCCGCTCTGTATTCCAGCTAACCTCTCCCCGCAGTCAAAGCGCCGCAAGAAAAACAAACAAAAAGCCAGACTGCCCTCCGCGTCCGACCGTAATAACCGGCTATCGTTTGATACCTTCGCCCCAGTTCTACAGAACTACGCCTATGTCCGCCGCTTTTCCCGTTTTGGAGATTAAGCGCGTTTCTTCCTGTTTGCCTTAGAGCTTCGAGACGTACTCGAGAGTGCGGGCAGAGGAAACCCTCTTCCACGGAGCCCGTTTCAAGTGTCGAGCGTTGTTCGGTTTCCGACACGCCGGACGTCCGACGGCCTGGCCTGCGCTCCCCCTCTCTCTTTCAGAAGCGGGAAAACAAACTGGCAGTCTTTATGGAACCGGGTTTTTTTTTTTTTGGTTTACTTATCAAAGCACGGTGGTCGTATGTGTTTCGCCCCCACAAACCCGTCTGTGTTGTGTTTGGCTTGTCGTAGCGGGGGCATATTTGTTCGTGTCAGTGTATTTCTCTGCTCTACACGACGGCAAATAAAAGGCTTGCGCCAGAGTTAGCGCAAGTTGTTAGTTTTCTATAGCCCGGCGGGTTTTTTCCGCAGCCCCCGCCTCTGAACGGGCAGCTGAAAGGGACGGCCAGCTCTCAGGATACATGGCCGGTCATTTCCTTTTGTTTGCCTGGATAATGGTCGCAGGGACGCGTCGGACCAGCTTTGGAATTTTGCACGGCAAAAAAACACAAAAAAACGATAAACATGACTCACGGACTTCAAAAGACGTGTGCAGGGGGGAAAAATACTAGACAAAAAACAGGATGGAGCAATGGCTTTCCTCACTTTAGCTAATATCCTGAAGGTCAGAGTCACCAAATTATAGGTGCGCATCCAAGGCCTGCTCAGTTTCGCAGTGGAAAAAAGTATGAACCGTAAATCAGTTAACCGCAGTATTTAAATCGCAGTCAAGCTCGTCTTCGTTATCGTAGAGAATTCTGTTTTTCCATAGACCTGTTCAGTGCAACAGACGGCAGGGCTTTCCTGTCTTATGTGAGTGGCCAGTGTGGATCTAATTGACGACCGTGATTAGTTGATTCGGCGAATCGTTTGTTTTCAAGCGGGGCTTGCAGAAAATCATAAAAGACGTGCCCCCGCATTGTAAGACAACAACCGAGAAAGCACTGGAGGCAAAACTGCGCTCGCAACTTACATGAACTTACACACACAGAGTGATAATCAGGAGAAACTTGATAAGCCACTACTTGTTTACTTGTTTCGATAAGGGTACGCCAGGTGACGGCAAATATGACTTTCAATAAATACGATTCGCTGCAATCTCCCATGGAGTCTTCCTACTTGGCCTGCATTTGGACCTGTTTGGTCACCGTAATGTACACACTGACTGATTTTCATTTGTATCTCTGCTGGGAACTATGGCCTATATGGCCAAGACTATATTATGGTCAAAATACAAACACAAATAAAAAATAAAACTTTTAAAAAAGCATTTAAACTGGAAGTACAGGCCTATCTCACCAGTGTCCTTACCCTGCATGAAACCTGTAAGGAATGGGGTCTGTAATGTGCTGCTCTCTCACTTTTGGGTGCAAACCGATTTGAGAAGAAGACAGAAAGAAAAATGACTCGTAAGTCAAGAATGAGTTATTGTCGGCAGAACCTTGACAGCTGTGCCGTAGACGAAATGTGTAGTTATCTAAAGAAAAAAAGAACTGGCCCGTGTGGCATTCCTCAACAGCGGCCGGACAGGAGGCATAACTCTGTGAAAGAGACAAGGCGTTGTTCTCTGTGAAAGAGCGCGTATCGTACGAACCGCGCGTATCTGGCAATCGAAGCGTTGGTGATATGGGAGCTCGTGAATTTTTCAGATAGCCTTCTGAGCACCTTGGCCGTGTAGCATAGCCGGTCTATCGTCCGTTCTTTTGTTTGTTAAACTCTTGAAAGTGCACGTGGGGGGAAACGGCGGCGCTTGTAAACACTGTTCTGAGGTTAACTGCGCGTGGGTTAAAAGCGTGGTGGGTAAAGAGAAAGTTGTGTGCGCTTGGACTCTGTTTAATTTAGGATAGATTTGACTGGCCGGGCCTTTAACCCTTATGGTACTCGAGTTTGACTACGTTTAAATCCATCCATCAACCAATCAAAATGACTGCTGTACTTCAAAATTTTAACTCATTACATTATTGCCATTTGGCAGACGCTCTTATCCAGAGCGACGTACAGTTGATTAGACTAAGCAGGAGACAATCCTCCCCTGGAGCAATGCAGGGTTAGGGGCCTTGCTCAAGGGCCCAACGGCTGTGCGGATCTTATCATAGCTACACTGGGATTAGAACCACCGACCTTGCGTGTCCCAGTCATTTACCTTAACCACTACGCTACGGGCCGCCCCTCAACTCAACCAAAGCCAAAACCCCTTGGGATTTGGGACTGAAAGGGTTAATAGAGCCAGTTTCTGGTCTTTGAGGGGAATACTATCTACATGACGTGTCTGGGAAAAGGGAATTACAGATCCTCACGTCTCTTTCTCCATCTATCTCCCTCTCATCTTTCCTACAGACTCATTAGCCCCATCGCTCACTCCCACGTTCCCCCGTACACACACACACACACACATTCGCTCTCATACACACACACACACACACTCGCTCTCATACACACACACACACACACACACACACACTCGCTCTCATACACACACACACACACACACACACACACTCGCTCTCATACACACACCACACAAAGTCAGTCCTTCATGCACACACCACATACTTGTTTTCAAACTTGTAAATGAACACACACAAGCACCACACACGTACATGCACTTGCATATACACACACATACTCATTCTCTCATGCACAAAGACGCACACACACACATGCACACACATTGACACACTCTCTCTCTCTCACACACACTCTCACACACACATGCATACATACACACACACACACACATTCTCACTCAAAGGCGCACGCACACGTACACAAACATTGACACACGCGCACACACATACACACACTCTCACATACACACCCACACATTGAAACACACAGGCACACACTCGCGCAGACACTCATGCATACGCACACACACTCTCTCACACACACACATACATACACACACACATTCTCACACACGCGCGCACACACACACACACACACACACACACACTCTCTCACATACACACACAGGCGCACACACATGCACACACGCGGGCATACACACACACACACACTCACTCTCTCACACACACACACACACACACACACACACACACACACACTCTCTCACACACAAACACACACTCCCCATTGATTCCCTGTGGAATGTGAGCAGTAGTTATGTGGGTGTATTGTTCCTGTGCAGGAAAAAGGGCTTCTCGTCCTCCCCCGGCGGTTCATTCAGCGCTGCAAGCCCCTACGTGCCGCTGCCGCAAGCGGCCCGGTTCACGCCGGAGTCACGCGTGACGTGCACCGCTCCCGTCTGTCTCCGGACCCCCGTTCCGGGGGTAACAAGCGCGAGGCCCGGCCCTTACAACCGCCACATTCCTCCCATCGGCGTGATGTCAGCGCACAATCGCACAGTCACAATAGGTGCCTGAAAAGGCATTCCCCCCCTCCCACCACCACAGCCATTTGAGGGCAGGGGAGCCAGGTATTGTGATTGACAGGTCTTTCAGCCAATGAAGCATTTAAGAAAAAAGAGCTGACTTTGATGTGAAGAGGAGAATGTGATCTCTCTCACCATATGAATTGGCTTTGCAGATGGGCAGGGTGGGGGGGGGGATTGCACACATAGCTGCTGTCTCCAAGACGACAGCCTCTGTTCACCGGTGGACCAAATGTGTGACATCATGGCCTGACGTTGTGAGGGGATGGCTTCCATAACCGACAGTTAGCGCTGAGACAGGAGCACGTAGGGAGGGGGGACAACAGGTTGGGTGGCCACCTAAGAGCCATTCATGACCGATGACAAACAACACCAGTTTTAGGAGTGTCCGTGACGATTATTTATTTTTTGAGAAGCTGACTGAAACTGAGGGCACTAGCCTCTGGACAGGGCAACGGCTAATGGCTTTAACTCACAGAATGAAATGAGAATTCACTGAGGGGCAGCCTGTAGCCTAGTGGCTAAGGTACTTGACTGGGACCTGAAAGGCTGGTGGTTAAAGCCCCAGTGTAGCCGCAGTAAGATCAGTGCAGCTGTTGGGCCCTTGAGCAAGGGCCCACATTGCTCCCGGAGCTTCTGCTTAGACTAGTCAACAAGTCGCTTTGGATGAATGTGGCTGTGACGTAACGTAACGAGAAGGCTAACGCCCAGTGCTCAGAAGGCATAGCCCCCTTATGAGAGGGGATATTAGGATATACAGAGCGGCTGTGAGGCGGAGAGAGGTCCCGTACTCTGAGGAGGGCTCCCACGTCCTGCTCCCTGCGCTTCTCAAAGAGCACTCTGTGCAGCGTGGGACGTTAAGCTCATTTCCATCTGATTTTATTCTATATTTTCCTGGAGCAGAAGCAGGGGCTCCTTCGACATTTCGGGGAGGGGGGGGGAGTGGCCGTGAGGAGGAGGTTTGGGGTGAAAAGTTCTCCAGCCGTTTTTTTATTGCAGCTGTTTTTTAAGCGCACGTACGCTCTCGACTCTGGAAGCGCAGGAGAGCAAAGGTCTGGCGTGGCTTCACCTCCAGGTCTGAGAATGGCGGTAAATCAGCGGCCCCGCTGGACCGCTGGCTGCGGGATGGCGGGAGTCTGCTGCAGGGAGGAGGGCCGTATGGCGGGTGACCCGAATGTGCGGCCAAGCGTGAGGCAGAACATCTGGAGAACGCACAGCGAGGAAACGGGACAGCACCGCTGCCAAACGGCAACGTATGCCTCTCCAGTCGGGTATACACTGGCATATGATGGTGTTCACTGGTATACACTGGCATATGATGGTGTTCACTGGTATACACTGGCATATGATGGTGTTCACTGGTATACACTGGTATATGATAGTGTTCACTGGTATACACTGGCATATGATGGTGTTCACTGGTATACACTGGCATACGATAGTGTTCACTGGTATACACTGGTATATGATAGTGTTCACTGGTATACACTGGTATATGATGGTGTTCACTGGTATACACTGGTATATGATAGTGTTCACTGGTATACACTGGCATATGATGGTGTTCACTGGTATACACTGACATACGATAGTGTTCACTGGTATACACTGGTATATGATGGTGTTCACTGGTATACACTGACATATGATGGTGTTCACTGGTATACACTGGCATATGATGGTGTTCACTGGTATACACTGGCATACGATAGTGTTCACTGGTATACACTGGCATACGATAGTGTTCACTGGTATACACTGGCATATGATGGTGTTCACTGGTATACACTGGTATATGGTAGTGTTCACTGGTATGTGATGTCATGCACTGGTATATGATGTAAGAAACTTATATATGAACGTATAGACTCGTATATGATGGCATACACTGGTATACACTGGTTTATGGCCAGTATATAATGGGTTCTGATCTATAATCGGCAAAACAAATAAGAGGCACACATTTTATGGTTTTTAGCAGATACTCTTATAAAGAGTGAATTGCTTTTCGCAGCTTCTATTTTTTTCCACATAAAAATAATTTGCGCAGCTGGATATTTACGGGAGCAACTGCAGTTTGCCCCGCCCCCACACACACTCACACACAAACTCCTGATCGGTCATAAGGGGTGACTCACCACTAATTTATCGCTCATCCCTGGAACTTCAGTTGATTTATGAAGTAAGTTAATCTAATTAAATAGCATTATTTTATATTTTTATACTTTACCAGATGTTTTATCCAGATATATCTTTCTGTTTGTTTTAATACGCAATCCACACATACTGCCATTGACACAGTTTAGATTACGCAACATGATTAGAGGAACAACTGCAGGTCTCCCGGCTGGGATTTGAACTGGCAACCATCATGCCACCGGCCCCCGTGGTATCCAGGGCGTGTGCTGTGTTCCAGCCCCTCTCCAGGGCTGGGGTCACAGAGCGCCCAGCAGACACGAGCCCCGGCTGGGGTCGGCCACCGGGCTCTGCCCCTCTCCCTCTCTCCATCCATCCCCTGTGCCAAAGTGTATTTTCACTGGCAGGGAAAATCGGTTTTCCGAGCCCCTCGACAAACAGCGAACGTCTGGCAGGCCCTTCCGGCAGAACGCCGAGATTCCGCTCAACTACCAGCGGAGGGTCAATGCGTTTTCTGGGCTGGGGGCTGGGGGGCGGCAGGGAGGTGGGACGGCGGTGGGGTGGGTTGGTTGGGGGAGGTTATTCTGGTTTTGTCATCTTTTTTTAACATCTGTCTATAAGAATTTAAAGGTTACTTCCTGACCGCACAACATAAGGGACTTATGTTGATAGCCGTTCTGTTTTCACGCCTACCCTAAGGAGGTTAAAGACAACCCAAGGAGTGTGTCCTGCTCTTTAAGTGTTACCCTCCGTGCCCCATTCTTAACATATCTGACCCGCTGGCCCTCCTCCGCTTGCTAGTGGGGAATTATCAAATGTTTTCGCCGTTTTTAGAGCGAACGTCACACAGAACAGCCAGCCCCCCCCCCTCCCCGATACTCGCAGTTAAAGTTTAACTCCCCTCGACTCTCGCCTTTTCTCTTTTCCTTTTTTGTTTGTGTAAAAATAAAGAAAGAAACCACTCTCACAAGTTAACGTCCGAACCAGGAATGTGTGACCGCTAATGCGCCGTCGTCATGGCTACGTAGAAAATGCGGCAGCAAGCCCCGTCCCCCGCGGTACTTTCGCATTCTTGTTTTGTCTTGAGCGCCCCCCCCCCCCCCCACACACACACCCCGACCCCTAAAGACGGCTCTGTTACTGCGTGCACAGGTGACGTCCCTCTTCTGTGAGCTAATCAATGTATTGACCTGGAATCCTGAGGTTGTGAGAATAGCGTTTGGGTCTCGTCTTGTGCCAGTAACACCCCCCCCCCCCCCCTCCAGCTCAGTGACATCTCCGCAGCGTGGAGCTGCTCACACGTGTGGTAGGGGGATTGCAGTGTTTGCACACAGTGTTTGGCTCCCAGCTCTTTAATCTGCCATTAGATTAGAGGGGCAGTTAACCAGCCATTGGTTGTGTGGTTTTCTGCACATGTGCGAGCTTGGTTTTGTATGTCTGTCTCTGTCTGTCACTCTCTTTTTTTACCCTCTCTCTCCTGCAGTCTCCCCCATCTGTGAATATGTTTTTGATATTAAATGTGTTTCATATAAATTCCAATATGTCAATACATTTAAATGTGTGTGTATGCTTTTGCTTGCACTTTGTTGTATGTCGCTCTAGATAAGAGCATCTGACTGTAATGTAGTGTGTGTATGTGTCTGTGTTTGCGTCTGAATGTGCATGCGTGTGCACAAATGAGTTTTACTATTTTACATTCTGGTGGCAATTCATATGGCCCATAAATAATCCTGCTAGTTATCTAAAGTAAAAAAAACCCACTGTAGATTTCACACTCTTATTCACCCCCTCTCATGAATAGCACGTTGTCCGTTTATGGGTGAGTTTGCACGCCACCTTCTTCTCTCTGGGGCAGAGCTTTGGCCCTCCGTGTGCTGTGTACACGCTCCCGGCTAGGCCCAGGATCTTTCCCCGGTTTGTTTTGCTGGGTGAGAAGCCCATTAAAACTGCAGAGGGAGGACAGAGAGTTCTGGGTGGAAACCGTGAAACTAGCCTCTGCGAACCACATGTCCGTTCGGTTGGAAAACTTGGGAATGAACTCGGAACGGCCCTCCATACATTAGGCCTACACGTTATTTAGCTGACGCTTTTATCCATATGTTAACTTATACAGTAATGTAACTTAACATAATGGCCATTCAGCCCAGCAACGCTTCCTCCCACTAAAGTGTACACTGTTTAGTTAAAATCTAAATCGTATCTAGCACCGTATCAAGCCTGGTCTTGAAAAAAAGTGTTTCTGCCTCCACTACATGTCCTGGCAAGCCATTCCACCATTGACCACTCTCTAAGTGAAAGATATTACGAAATACTTCCTAATAGGCTATCTGCGCAGAATTTATCCTTTGCCATCTTTTCACATCCAGCGTCTTTCAGTTTCAAATGCTTGGGTTAGTCAGCGGTTCTGAAAGATTAATGCATTCGCGCTTAGACGAGCCGCACAGTTTTCCTGCCGTTTAATTCCTGCGGAGAGGCTCTGGAGGCGTCCGAGCTGTTTAACTCGCTGGGCTTAAAGCCAGACCGGCCACGTTAGATCAGCTTAATTAAATATGGCTGAATGAGGCAGTTGTTTCTCCGGCACGTTTTTCAAAAGCGGGGAAAGAGTGCACAAATAAACTCCTCGCGCCGAAAATCAAAGTGACTTTCTTATTTTCGTGTGTGGGGAGAAGTGCGGTCGGTTTGAAGGGGCAACCCTCAACACTCTGGGATCGCATTCCTGTGACATTGTTCTGACAAGTAGAGGAGTAAAAGAGGTGGGGCTTTTTAAAAGACCCCCCCCCCCAGCCACCAACTTCCCAGCCAGTGGAAGATTCCACTCCCTGTAAACAGCTGGGTTGAAGTAATAAGCAACTCCGAACAAAAGGGGTGTTTGTAAACACTCATTTTCCCAGTAGAGTCGGTTTCAGTGAAGTTCTTCATCATTGTTATGGATGTCTGCGCTTCACTGTCTGAACTTAGAATAGAAAACTTTAAAAAGTGTTTCTTTGCAGAGCTAAAATAGCCCCCCCTCCCCCCGATGGGCTGCAGCAGTGGGCCGATCCGTGAAAGTTTGAGCGAGCTTGTCTGTTGACAGTTGAGTGGGTGGACTGTGGCCTGGGGTGATGAGATGAGGAGAGGGAGGCCCTGTTTCTGTGCCCTGGCCGTGCCCTCCATGCCCTCCCCAGGGCAGTCCGTAAGCTGCCCAGAGAGTCGAGGTTGGGGGGCCAGCCTGTGCGGCGTGGCTATAGTTAGCCCATCGGGCGGACAGCTGCTGGCGAACGCCTGCTCGCTTTCCTCTGCCATTTGTCCGGGCGAGTAACAAGATGAGCCACCCATAGTGCTTTGCAACAGCTGAAGTCCGACCGGCGTGGGATTAATTCAGCGCCCCCCGCCCCCGGCAAACTTATTTTTAAAAATGTTTTTGGGATTTATTGCAAATGGATAGCATTACTGACCAATGCAGTTTGTGCGGTCACGTTTCATCTTTGTCGTTATTTTTGACCTGACCGTTATGGTTGAAACGACCCTGTCTTCCTGTCTGCTTTCTTGGAGGACAAACCCCTATCATGAGTGTTTACATATAAATGTAGGCATTCAGCAAATGTTCTTATTAACTGAAACTCTCACAGACCTTTTTATTAATAATAATAATAATAATAATTCCTTGCATTTATATCGCGCTTTTCTCATACTCAAAGTGCTTTACATTGATGAGGGGGCAACTCGCCTCAACCACCACCAATTTGTAGCACCTGGGTGCAATTCGCCATGGCGATTCATTTATTTCCCCCATTCTGAATCCATCTCCTGACGGTGATCGAGCGCTCATGGGACGGGGCCTGAAAAACTTCACCGCCGTTCCTCTGGGTTTATCCGGCCTCGGCTGACAGTCCTGACGCCACTCCTCCCTCGTACGCGGCCTGGCATGGCCGCGTAATCCCTCTTTTCATCGGCGGCACGTTCCGTCTACCGCGTCACCCCCTCCTCCAGATCCGCTAAATTGAACCGGGCGCTCTCCAGCTCCCAGATTCTCCAGCTGCCGGGCCTAAATGTGTAGCCGCGGTAACGCTGTGACCCGGGGCAGTCCGTGGGCTGGGAGTCTTGGATGCAGTGTCATGTAGTAAATAGATTCCCTCGCTAGGCTTAGCGTGCTACCCCGCCCATAGCCTGCGGTCTGGATATGACACATAAAGAGGAAGTGGTTAAGACTCTCTCTCTCTCTTTCTCCTCCCTCTCATCCCTGGGTTTAATTAGCGGAGGGTAGCCGCGAGCTCGCCTTCCGCTCGCATGCCAGCCCCTGTGGCGTCCCGGGTCGGGGCTGGTCCGCTGGGTCAGCAGAACCCAGCGGCTTTGGAGCCGGTTAAACCCGAACTGCGTACAGGAAATGCCTCGTTTCCCAACGCCGCAGGACATGTCCTGCTCGAATGAGGGAAGGAGAGGGGGTGGAGATGGCTGTTCAGAGGGTGCTGTTTCTCTCTCATCTATGGCGGTTTCATTTGGCATCCACAGATTTCTGCGGGGAAACCAGGCTAGTAGCCCCGCCCTCTAATTTCTAATTTCACAAGAACCGTGAATGTATGATGACACCCTACAGACATGTGACCACCACCACCAATCAGAGGACTCCGAGTGTTCCTGGTTAGCACCAGATAAAATGGCCAGACATAAAGTGTTGATGTTTCCCTTCTCAAAATGGGCTGATTTAAGCTTTTTCAGACAGTGACAGGATCAACGTATCAGTCGATGCATTTACTTTGTGTGCCTTTTTGCAGAAAATAAAGAGCAGCCTCACTGGGACCCGAAAGGTCAGTGGTTTGAACCCTGCTGTCGCTAAAATCCACAATAAGATCCGCACGGATGTTGGGCCCTTGAGCAAGGCCCTTAACCCTGCATTGCTCCAGGGGGAATTGTCTCCTGCTTAGTCTAATGAACTGTAAGTCACTTTAGATAAAGGTGTCAACTAAATAACATGTAATGTAACATTTTCTGAAAGCATGCATTTTCAGTTCAGTGATAAAGGATCTTTGACCGCAAAATACACCACAGCCCTGGTGGAGACAACAAGCTGACCTATAGACCATTGATGCCAGGCAGTGCTATTATAAATTGAAAAAAGGCGACGTTTCCATCTTTTACTCCTAAACTTCCGTCACCGCTTCCCATAACAGGGGTCATTATCTTACCGAAGTTGAATAGGAAGAGTGGCTCTCAGAGAGCCCCTGCATATCTCTCTCGAGCTCCAAAACAAAAATATACACTGGATATCGCCCATGGTTACCCGTGTCTTCAGAAGAGCGTGAAGGGGATCCAGATTCGCCTTGATGTCTTGTTGACATCGCCATGGCTACAGACAGACTCGCATTCCCAGAGTTTTTCTGGGTGAAGATGAAAGGGGGAGCAGGGGGGTTTGGGTGGGGAGGTGCTTCTTGAGAAGGTGTCTTAAGTGTCTCCTCGCCGTGTAATTAAATGCTTCTGGGAGTGGGGGGGTCTTAGAGCTGTCGGCGAGACTATGTGTACAGATACAGCTTCGCCTCCTGGACTCTGAAACTGGGAGCACATGCGGGCCTAGAACTCCTTGCTGTCCCAGCATGCACCTGGCATGCTGCCCATCAGCCACTTGTACTGTATCATCATTATCCAAGGGACCTTCATTTCGAACCTGTAATGCTGGAGTGAATCCGCTTGAGTTATATGTGCTACAGTGGTGAGAGAGCAGGCTCACATCCCAGACCTGAGCCTGTGTACCTGCTACTCATCTAGGCTAACCGTGCCAATCAAGAACCACCATCCATCCATCCATCCATTATCTGAACCCGCTTATCCTGAACAGGGTCGCAGGGGGGCTGGAGCCTATCCCAGCATACATTGGGCGAAAGGCAGGAATACACCCTGGACAGGTCGCCAGTCCATCACAGGGCACATACACCATTCACTCACACACTCACACACTCACACGGCCAATTTAGACTCTCCAATCAGCCTAACATGCATGTCTTTGGACTGTGGGAGGAAACCGGAGTACCCGGAGGAAACCCACACAGACACGGGGAGAACATGCAAACTCCGCACAGAGAGGCCCCGGCCGACGGGGATTCGAACCCAGGACCTCCTTGCTGTGAGGCGGCAGTGCTACCCACTGCACCATCCGTGCCGCCACTCAAGAACCACCACTCAATCTTAAATACATACATTAACATCAGTAACCCTACCATGAACATGACAGTCACCAGAATGATTGAATAGGGGGGTGGGGATGGGAGGGGGGATAAGGTGCAGTCTGTTGAGGTTGGCTTTGGTCACCAATGATCCTGATGTCCTTACTGCTATTCTGACACATAGAAGAAGCAAACGTGGGATTTGTTGAACGGGCAAGGATGCCATTGAGTCAGTGCACGGCATGCTGAAATGGGTTTTTGGGTCATGTTTTTGGGTCAAGGCATTCTAGGATGTGTTTGGATGATTTTGAAAGTTTGAGTCACTGCAAGGCATGCTGGGATGTGCATTGTGGTGAATGTGGATGTTTTTGGGTCAGAGAAAAGCACCCTGGGATGTGTCGGGATGAGTGTGCAAGTTTGTGGGTGGTGTTTTTGCGGGATGTGTCGCGACAGGTTTGGATATGTTGGGATGAGTGTGGAAGTTTGTGGGTGAGTGAATGGCCTTTGCGGGATGTGTTGGGACATGTGTCGTGTGGATATGTTGGGAACAGGCCCGGACTGCCAACCCAGCTGCCCCCCCCCCCCAGTGTCTAGTTTTATTTTTAGCTGCCCGTCCCACATGCTTAGCATTAATGGGCCCACTCGGAACGACAACACAAGTCACGGTCCCCCTGCCCAAAACCCTGGAACCACCAATATTATCTTGAACAACAATATTACAGACACAGCTTGTTCATGGTTATCTGTCTGAGATTGCTATCGTTAGAACCGTGTTTATGCGATCCATATCATCACAAGATTGGAGATCGTGTAGATTTAACTGCACTTTATGTTTCAGTCAAGTGAAGTTACCATTTATTTAAAGTGCAATTCACAGAGGTCTCCACACACTGACTGTACATTTAGAAATAAAATAGAAGCAACAACATTAAAAAGGCATTTAGAAGGCGCTCTTATACAAAAGCAGCTCGCTCAGCTCAGTTTAGATACAGCTGGATATTTACCTAATGTGTGAGTGTATAATCGTTGAGTATCTTGGTCAGTGGTACAATGACAGTGTCCCAACTGGGAATCGAACCTGCGGCTTCTGAGCTACGAGCCCAGTTTGCTGCCATACTACACCAGGGCTGCCCAACACTGCTCCCAGAGATCTCCCGTCCTGTAGGTTTTCACTCCAACCCTAATGTGTACCAAATTAGGGTTGTAATGAAAACCTACAGAATGGCAAGTCTCCAGGAACAGGGTTGGGTAGCCCTATACTGCCTCCCTTAACAAGGTCCAAAGGCTGCCCCCGTCACTTTGACTCAGTTGCCAAAATATGATACTACCCGCCCTTCCCAATGAGCTTATGTTATAATCTGTGTATCTCATATCAGTGTGTGAATGTATTCATCCCCTTTTAGCCCAGACTGGCTGATACTGCCCCATCTCTAACTGAGTTTGTCCGGTTTAATTTGGCTGCTTCTGGAAAAATCCGTCAGACAGGTGCTTTGCGTGTTTAAGTGCATGCAGGTCCTAGAGGAACAGGCACTGGCTCTGTCCCATGTTGGGAGAGTGTCCCAGCAGTGCTTGGGTGGTGAACGGTGGGCGTCTCTGGTCCCATGCCGTCAGTCAACAGCTGCTGCAGACTCAGCAGTCCGAATTAAACTCTCCCACCGTGGGAGTGTGAGGTTTTAGGTGTGTCTGTGTGTGTCAGTGCTGTAGTGTTTGAGTGAGTGTGTGTATATGTGTGTCAGTGGTGTAAAATTTGAGTGAGTGTGTGTGTCAGTGCTGTAAGGTTTGAGTGAGTGTGTGTATGTGTGTGTGTGTCACTGCTACAAGGTTTGAGTGAGTGTGTGTATGTGTATGTCAGTGGCATAAAGTTTGAGCTTCAACAGGAAGTTCACCTCTCATGGAGAGTAGTGGTCTTTGCCACTGTCAAGCTCCAACAGGAAGTTTTCCTCAGAGGCTGCTGGTCCATCTGGCTGGGACAGGAACTGACCGGGGGGGGGGGTGTTGGGGGGGTTATTTCAGCCATTGTTCCTGAGTGTTTCCTCTGTAAACAGCACTCCCCCCCCACCCCAAATACAGCAAGATGAGACCTTCTGTGTCAACATGGCTGCTGTGTCTCCTCCCTGACTTTATTTCTTGGATGATATGATAACCAGAAAACGGTTATCATATCAGCCTTTTTCTTTTTTGTGGTGGTGGTGGCTCTATAAACTTTGAAAAACTTTGACAGTAAATTTTCACCCTATTTACATACATACTTTGGATTCAACAAAATACTTTACTGAGCTTGTCTGGTGCATTGGAACCTGTGAAATTCTCTCAGAAAGGGCAAACCGCACCTTCTGGTCCTCTTGGTTGGGTTGAGTTGTTGAACCTGGGGCTCAAGTTAGGGTCAGTCCCCCTGCTGCTGGACACCTGTCTGGGCTGGAGGCTAAGACCCCCAGGCCCCTAGCCCTCGGAGTTGGCCTGGCGCAGGGCCACCCCCTAGGCCTCATAAATCTTCCCGTGCACGCACAGCCACTAACAACGCCAGCCTGCCTCTTAGCGCCGTAAATCACGCTCCCCAGTGACGTCTTTCACACAACGGGAGGATCCCAAAGGTGCTTTCTTCCGGCGAGCCCATAGAGTGTATGTGCATGCCTACGATTGAGCCTTACGGGTCTTGGCATTACTGCCTTTTTTGGCCTGCTCTGCTTCTGTTTGATTGGCTGGGGCTGGTATTGTGGGGGGAGGGGCCTTTGCTTTGACTGACTGACTGGTTGTTTTAGTTAGTTTGGCCTCGCAGTTGCGTTACACGTTTTCTGATAAATGAAACCAAAGCTTATTTTATATTTTCATGCACACGCACACACACACACACACACACACACACACACACACACACACACATTTTTAGTGTGTTTTGTTATCAAAGCAAGCCACACTAAAACACAGTATTTGAACTACCCATTTAATTAGTGAAAAATCCCAACTTTTTACTTTGTGTCATTATGCCATTAGGCTATGTTGTGCAATATCGAGGCACAATTAACGACAGCGACAAAAAAACTAAGTACAAACCGGTTTCCTGGCCTCGCAAGGGCAGCCCAGAGAGCACCAGGAAGTGGCTAATCTTCTCATTTCACTGTGACTAGTCCGGCGTGAGTCATGCAGTGTGGGGAGCCCTTTGTGTGCCGTGACTCACACACGCCTGATGTGTGTGTTGTGCTGATTTGTTTTCTCTTTATTGAGCGCATTTGTATACAAACAGGCCCCATACGGCAGAGAGATGGGTCTCCAGCGTGAGTTTGTGCGTCACTTTGAGTCCGGAGACCGTGAAAGAGGATCGGTCAGGCCTGCAAAATGGCCGCTAGCCAACTAAACTGGACCAGCGATTTAAACGGTCCTTTGCATGGCCCAAAGTGAATGTGCAGTTGTCATGTAGAAGAGTGACCACCATGGAAATGTGACCAGACCTTATACCAGAATAGGGAACAGTGATTTGTTATTTATCAACAGAAACACAATCATGTTTCTATGCTATATAATGTTTGTACATTTACATTTACATAATAATTGCAAATATTTTCTTTTCAATTCAAGATGGCAAGTGGCACAAAATCGACCAGTTTTTGCCCTCCTCATTACATGAAACATTTATGAAACGCGGATCTTGGAAGTGAATGCGAGCCCCTCGTTAAATAAGAACATTTCTCATTAATCTGTATGTTTTAGGTTGCTGAACAAGTCCCTTTTGTTCGGGATCTCAGCCGGATTAGTATTAAAATTGTGCATTAGGGGTTTGACTGTGCCTCGCCAAAGTGAAATCCTACATGACCGATGGCCCGCAGAAGGCCTCTGACTGGAACCCCAGCAACCACATTCCTGTGCTGCCCTGTTACGTGAGACGTGCACTGTGTGCTGTGCCCTCCCCTTCGGTTAATAGCTGCCCAAAACCAGGCCCAAGTGAACGGTAACCGAACTGATTATATTCCGATTACATAGATTATTATTATATATTTTGTTCCTCCTTAATCGTGATTCATATCAGGCCCTGTATTCTGTAATGTAATGTTCTCTAATATTACTAGGGTGTGTCACAAGCGCATAAAAAAGTCAAGAGCTTTTGCTCTCTGATATCTGGAGAGAAGAATTGAAGGGTTTTGCTCCCCTTTTACTTGCTATTTCAGGGTTCAGGCCAGGTTTTTGGTCCTTCTGTTACTCTGTATTATGTCTTTGTGGCAGTCGTCTGTAAAAAGCTCTATGCAAATAAAACTGAATTGTATTGTGAGACAGCATCCGGTAATGAAGCAGCAGAAAAGCAGGTCAGAGTCGGGGTTGGGGTTTGGCTCTGAAGATCAGCGCTTCCTGGTGATTGGGGTGAAATTCCGCGCCCTTCGGAGCGCTCCGGGGCAGGTGTTATGAGCGGAAAAGCCCAGGTGTGAACAGGTGAGCCAATCCAAAAAGCCAGTTGGCCCTCAGGCGGCCGTGAGTGGCACTCAGGCAGCCTTGAGTGGGCGTACAGTAGGACGGTGCAAGCCGAAGTTGAGATCCAGCAGATACTGCTGTCACGCTGACGTCTTATGGTCCTGTTCCAGTTCGTTCCGGTCGAGCCGGTTAGGAGCGCTGCTTTTGAGAACTTCCTGTTTGTCTGTGGGTGGAATAGATCACCTCTGGACATCTGCGAGGCGTCATCCTAACCGCATCTCCCAGACGAGTTTTTCAGCTTGCTCTGACGCAATCGGGGCCGTAATCAATCAAGGACTGCAGCCTGCTCCTGCAAAACGCAAAAGCAAAGTCTGTCTGAAACAAAATGGCTGGGTTTCCAAGTAACTAAGCTCCCCAAATGGCAGATGGATGCCCCGCTCAATGGACGCGTCGTCTCGACTCATTATGGTCATCTGTTTAAGGCGTCCGAGATGGAAAGGGCACCGTAACTCACCTAGAACTGCACTGGGAAGGTCAAGTGCAGAATTCCAGAGACTGACTCTAATGGTCAACTACAGAATAACCCGGTGCTCTTCTGTAACAGTTTATGGGAATGTGACAGGGTGGAGTGTGAATGTGAGGCTGAGATAAGAGAAAGAAAGGGAGAGAAGATGATGGGACAGCGGAGAAGTGGTGGAGGAGTTTGGGTTTGTTCTCTATCTCCTGGCAGACCCCGCCCACCCTTTCAAATCCCTGTTTTCCCAGCATGGTGAGGTCACAGCTGTCTTCTCCACATGAGGGAGGTAGGGGTCAGTGATTGATGACATCATCCCTACACAGCCACAGTAGTCCACAGTAACCCCTCCCTGTGTTCTGGATGGGGTCCAGGCAGATAACTGGTCCATGCAGCAGTGAGAGGTGCGGTACATGACTGCAGAGTTTCCCCATTTTGACCTGCTGTATGGACTTCACTCTCCGACTTTGGCCTGTTCTGCAGCAGGGGCTGTAACTCTTAAATATATGACTCCCTGAAGAATGTAGCTGATAGCCTAGTGGCTAAGGTGCTTGACTGGGAATTGTAGGGTGGAGTTCCTATATGGATAAGCCACTCCACTCAAATAAACCACTCACCAGTGAGGGGACACTGCCTACAATTCCCAGCAGCCCTGGTGATAAGCTTTGTTTGGACTGTGTGATGGGTGGTGCAGTCCTGCTGTAGAAAGGAGATTAGTGCTATGATTGGCAGCACACACAAAATGGAGGGTACATGGGTTGTATTGAGTTATTTTGCTCTGTTGCCTTTGCAGCCATGTTGAGAAGATCACCACCTGGCAGGACCCCCGTAAAACCATGACCATGAAGCAGATGCACAGCCTCCACGGTCCTGGGGCCCCTCCCGCGGTTCAGCAGCGCTCCATGGCTCTGTCACAGCCCAATCTCGGTGAGTACCTACCCCCCAAATCTCAATCATCAGGCCCATAACCTTGCAGCACTATGAGCCTGACCAGGCTGCTCATAACCTCATAGTACTATGAGCCTGACCAGGCTGCTCATAACCTTACAGTGCTATGAGCCAAACTAGGCTGCTCATAACCATACAGTACTATGAGCCTGACCAGGCTGCTCATAACCTTACAGTACTATGAGCCTGACCAGGCTCCTCATAACCTTACAGTACTATGAGCCAAACTAGGCTGCTCATAACTATACAGTACTATGAACCTGACCAGGCTTCTCATAACCTTACAGTACTATGAGCCTGACCAGGCTGCTCATGACCCTCCATACTATGAGCCTGACCAGGCTCCTCATAACCATACAGTACTATGAGCCTGACCAGGCTCCTCATAACCTTACAGTACTATGAGCCTGACCAGGCTGCTCATAACCGTACAGTACTATGAGCCTGACCAGGCTCCTCATAACCATACAGTACTATGAGCCTGACCAGGCTCCTCATAACCATACAGTACTATGAGCCTGACCAGGGTCTCATAACCTTATAGCACTATGAACCTTGCAGCAACCTGACCAGGCTGCTCATAACCTTGAACCTGACCAGGCACTATGAACCTGACCAGGCTGCTTTGGCATTTTTATCAATGGTAAAACTACATCCATTCACCATGTATCTGATGAGAGGCATAGCCTTCTCTAAATGCTGTTCTCCATAAAAAGTTATAATATCCTGGACAGAAACTGAAGTTATTTCAAAGGGCTGTCTGTGACAGACAGGGAGAGTCTGAGGAGTTGAAAACATTGGTTTCCTTAAAAGTGCAAACCCGTGAGTTGAGTCTCCACATAACTCTGTGTTTATATGGCATTATTTATTCATTTATTTTGTGTTGAAGGGAAACTCTGTGAGTTACTGCATGGTGGCACATGTTCAGACCATTTATTCTCTGTCAGTACAGTAGATTAGTACCAAATGTTCCTTGTTAGGCGTCTTTTGTTTTACTTTTGTGACGAAATGGAAAAATTGGTGTGTCTGCACTGTTTTTCTTTTCTTTTTTTTCCGATGTTTTCCCCACAAGTTTTTGGAAAGCCCATCACGCCCATGCTGTAAACTTATTCCTGGGTGACACTAGGGCCAGCTGTGCATCGGCCAGTGGGGCTGCCAGCATTCGGCACTGGAACAACCCAGATTCAATACCTAACTGTGGGGTCCATCCACACACTAGACTAGAACGGCACCTTAACAGGATTACCCAGCAGTCTGTCTGTATATTTTCGCCCAGCTTAATAAACTCTAACTCATCATGAGGCTTTGGGAGGCTGAGTCTTTCCAAGAAGGACATCACAGCAGCCAAAAGAAGTAAACAAGGGCTAGCTGTGGGATCGAGGACTCTGGAAGCGAAGAGTTGTGGGATTTGTAGGCGACAAGTCTCTTGCTGGTGAGGTGAATGCTGAGAATTGTGGGCAGCAGGTCTCTTACTAGTGAGGTGGTTATATGGATGGAGTCACTCATCCTGAACTAACTATTAGCACACACTACCGCCCCCCCCCCCCACCCCAATCCACCCTACACCACCACCCCCACGACCCACTGACCCATGGCGAATTGACTGTCCCAGACACACTCTGAGTCATACACACATGCATGCAAGCGTACATTCCGTTAACCATATTCTTACAAAAGCACATACGCTGTATGATACAGCACATACGCACACATGTGCAGTTCACTTATTTCTTTTGACACCGCAGTGAAACATGTCGAAAGAGGCCCCTGGATTTAGTATTTTTTATGGCAGGGATGTCTTCACTGTTGTAATACTTTATCTGTTCAGTATCAGTGAAGATATGCTATAGCTTTCACATGGTTAACAGAGTTAATTTAACAGTTCGTTTGCACAAGCACCACAGAACATTAAAGGATTAAGGTTAAGGGTAAACACCCACACAGGCAGACAAAAAAAAACACACGCATGCACACACTTTAGAACAATGCTGGCTGATGTCCCACACTCGTGTAGAATGGAATGCTACCTGTCTTTGTTGTGCTGTTGGACGGTCGTTCCTCTTTGTACTGGCTGGGGATTTAGGCTCCACACTAAACTGCCAAGTTTAGGCACTGGCAGTTTTGCTTTTGAAAAATTTCGTTTCGAAACACCCCTGTTTTTAATCATCGTCTTTCAGCCTCATCGATGAGGTTGTCTTGCAGGACCCGCTGGGTGCTGCCATTTTTGCTGCCGGTCCGGATACATCACATCACACAGACCTTCAGTGCCGAGCTCAAAGCCGAATAACAAAATTAGGCTGAGTACCCGTAACTTTTCCACAGGCCCTGCTCTGGTTGCTAAACTGACCAATCGGAGCACACGGAGCGTGTTTCGCCATGGAAACGGGGCGGGGTCACGGTATCGTGTGGCGCCCTACTGGCTGTTGTTGATGGCTGTTGTGCTGTTGCTGCTTGAACAGGCCAGTTGCCCGAGGGCTGGGATCGGGCAGTCACGCCTCAGGGAGAAACGTTCTTCATTGACCACAAAACGCAGAGCACGTCCTGGCTAGACCCACGTACGGATTCCCTTCTCCGTAAGTACCGTACCGCCCGGAGTCGTGGGTCGGACCTGCCCCTCCCTGCCCTGCCACCCCCCCCCCACCCCCAAAACCTGCTCTGCCCCACTCTTCCTGGAATGTCCCCCACCCTCACCGCCCTACCTTAAATTCACTCCAAACCCCTCCCCCCCCCCGCTCTCACAGAACCCCGCCTCCTTCTCCCTGCTAATTGGAATTCGCACCAATCAAATGAGCCCAATCGGAGCGGGACGTGCTTGGCTGTGCTCCTCCCAGAATGCTTTGCTTGATCAGTGGGTTGTCCCCGGGGGAAAGGGGAGGAATCGGTTGTTACATTTCTGCCGTAGTCCAGTGCCTGTCTGGAAATCTCCTGGCCTGGATCAGCTGGCCACACAGAAGGCAGCGTAGCACCCAATGGTTCTGGTACTGAAAAATTTGACCAATCGGCTCTCAGCTCTGCTGTTGGTCTTGTTTTGGCTCACCGCCCGCTTCCGTTTCTACATTGCACACCGTCTTCAGCTGAGTCTGACTGTGTGTGTGTACGCACGTGTGTGTATGTATTCACAGGGTTGTGCGCATGAGAGTATGTTTCTGTACGTGCATGTGTTCAGATCTGTATGTGGATATGAGTGGTTGTGTGTGTGTGTGTACGCACGTGTGTGTATGTATTAACAGGGTTGTGCGCATGAGAGTATGTTTCTGTACGTGCGTGTGTTCAGATCTGTATGTGGATATGAGTGGTTGTGTGTGTGTGTACGCACATGTGTGTATGTATTCACAGGGTTGTGCGCATGAGAGTCTGTTTCTGTACGTGCATGTGTTCAGATCTGTATGTGGATATGAGTGGTTGTGTGCATGTGGATGTGGATGTGAGTATCATTGCTTGTCTATTTGTGCATATGGATATAGATGTCCATGGAAGTATGATTGTGTGCATTTGTGTGTGCTTATATCTACAGTATGCGTGTATTCGGCAATATCCCCTGGCATTGTAAGGGTGTAGGCATGAGCTCCACTTCGTCTGAGATTTGCTTGCTCCCGGAGGTGACTGCTTGGAGGACTGATCCTTCCCATCAGCCCTGGCGCTGGGCACCGAAAGGCCAGCCTCATCGTGTGAGGCCTGACAGCCCCCGCTCCCCTCACCCAGATTAAGAGGGCAGAGAGGGAGATTAGAGGGGCTTGTTTGGGAGCCTCTGTCCTCCCTTCTGGATTGATGCATCTCCAGGTTATCTCTCCTCTCAGTAGGTTATATATCTCCCACAATGCATCAGGCTCCAAGGAGGAACGGCTGCCTGGGCACGAAACAAAAACGCGTCCACTAACAGTGTGGAGAAAGAGAGGCTCATTCGGATGGATTATGGAAATGGTCAATTCCACTGCGGAGACGTTATGATATTTTGCGTTGTTTATTTGCTCAGTTAAAGCTCTTATTCGTAGTGGCTTCCAGAGTTTTTTTAACTGGAAACATAACTACGTGAGCATCGATAATGATGTGAGCATCCACACTGTTGAACGATAACGTTCTGTAAATAGCCATTTCGAATGTGAAGCCTTTGGATTGGAAGGTTTTTGATTGGCTGACATTCTGGAGTGCAGCTGGAGAAAAATCGCTCTAAAAGTGATCCTATTTTATCACTGTTGTTGTTATTGCTGTGGTGTGAACTCCGCCATCCACTTGAGTTAGAATGTTTTTAAAACGACATATTTATAGTTATGGTTCTATGGTGTGGACAGGTTTAAATCCTTTGCTGAAGTGTACAATGGCTGTGCCCCATCTTTGATTCAAACCCACAACCTGTAATCTACAGGCCTGGTGCGATAACCACTATGCTCCACCGCCAATGATAAAACAGTGACATTTGAATGGCTGTCCCAGGAATCTAACCAGGACCTTCGGATCTGGGGATGCACAGGAAACTATCAGTAGAATGAGGAGGGAATGGCGACTGTCAATCACAGCTTAGCCACACCCAGACTTCTTGGTCACCAGCTGACAGGATACACTGTGGTAGTTTGTCACTTTTTGTTTCTAAAGGTTTCTGACAAAATTTGACATCTTTGGCCATTATACTGGAAGATGTCTTTCATGTTTCACATCTCTGTGAGAACCTGGATAAAATATGCATTCACACAGGCAGGCACACGCGCACACGGATGCATGCACACAGCCCACAACCACACGCACGCATACGCACCCACACGCATGCACGAACACATACACCCACAGGCAAGCGCACAGACACACACACACACACACACATACACACACACACACGCACGCATACGCACCCACGCGCATGCACGAACACATACACCCGCAGGCAAGCACACAGACACACACACACGCAGACACACATACACACACACACGCACACACACCCACACACACACACACACACACACACACACACTCACACACAGCCCCTGTATTCAGCTGCAGCCCTTGTCTGGACTGTGATACAGCTGGCTTTTAATGTATTACAGATTTTGCACTGGGAATGTTTCTGTTAACTTAAGCCTTTTTCTGCTCTTTTACTGACCCTATTGGATAACTGATTCTGGGTAATAAGGGGAACAAGAAGACCTTTGTTGGCAGCGTTGCTTAGAGTTACTTAGACTTCTCCCTCTCTCTCTCCCTCCCTTTCACTCTCACTCTTTCACACACGGACACAAACACAAATGCACACGGTCACGCACACACTTATGGACACACACACACACGGTTTGCCTTCTCTGTACCTGAGTCCCATCTGTATCTGTTGTACTCTTCTCATCCCGTGCTTCTCCTGCCCTTGTTTTCTCTCATCTCTAACTTTCTCTCTCCCCCTTCTTGTCCCAAGTCTCTCTCTCTAACCCCCCATCCCCCCCCCACCCCAAAGTATCGTGACTAAGTCGGGGGAGAGGGGTGGGGTGGACGCAGTTGGCAGCCGGACTTGTTGCTGTACAGACATGTGCTTTTCATCATACTGGGCTTGTGTGACAGCCAGTGTAGTCCAAGCGTTGTGGGGGGGGGGGAGGGTTTCTGTGCGCTAAAATAATAACTTATACCGAAAAACATCCACCTGCACAGTGCTGAAGCCAGAGCTTCCAAAGAGAGCCCCCCTCCGACCCCCCCACTGACTGAAACACACCTGAGACCCAAGGTCACAGGGTCACCCGTGCTTGGAGCAGAGATGGAACTGATCTAGAACATTCCCCCAAATTCAACTTTCCCTCTCTCTCCACCTCGGGCGATGTGCGGCTTCTCACTGTGAAAAGCATGGAAAGATCACAAGATGCAGAACACTGCATACATGCCATTATTATTGTTATCATTATCATTATTATCCTTATAATATAAAAAACAGATTTCTTTTTTCCATCTCCTTCAGAAGATCACGAGTGGTGAACTTTGTCATGCAAGTGTGGAGAGGAAAAAAACAACGCCGAAGAGCAGCTGGTATCCGTCAGAAATGACGCGTTTGACTCTTTTCCAGCAGTTTGAGGAGTGAAGTTCATTACTGGGGCTAGCGCAGAACACAAAACCATTCAGTGCTCAGTTCATCCACGTTTAACTGCAATTAAACCGCTTAGGGGGGTGAAAAGACACACCTGGAGTTGCGTCACGGTGTTTAATGATCACGTCGTGAGCCTTATTAAGATACCTTAATAATGGTTTTATAATGCCAAGAGGCCTCAGGACATAGCTAAAGATTTTCAACGAACAGAGATTGAAAAAGACAGGTTTTTTTCCACTTGATCTTTTTTTATTTTTTTTTATTCTCGATTTTTCCTGCTCTCCCATCTCTTGGGTAGAGGGGTGTTCTAGAAGTTTCCGAAAGGTCTGCTAAAGCAGCTCTTGGCTTCACCTCTGAGGTTTTCAGATGCTTTTAGCCCACGGACGGTGAGGTGAGGCGGCTTTGCCAAGATAACAGGAGTACACAGATAGCCTTTTTCCACATAAAATCTACCAGACAGGCTGCTTTTGTTGATGTGAGTTTGTCATTTTTGTTCCAAGTTCACATCTGGTTATACACACACACACACCCATACACACATATGCCGGTTTCAGACAGTCTGGGCCCTGTATCTGTAGATTCAAACGTCGCTGTGGAAAAGATCTAGGTTGGGGGGAGGGGGGAGTTTCTGGAGGGGGGAGGTTGGAGAAAGGGGGTATTTGCAGTAGCCACAAGCTGCTGAAACCTTCTGTTCCGATTAATAATCCTAGAGCAGAAACACATTCATCATTAAATTTGAGAAATATCCTATATTTACAGTATGCTCCATTTCTGTATGGGAGAGCAACAGTCTGTTCATTTTGAAAAACTTTGTTGTTTTCTTACTCGTGGCTTCCCGAAAGCTCCTTCACGGAGGTCTTTAGTATTTGCATATATGTTGCGTTTGGAGGTGAAAGACCTGCTGTTAGCGCCGCCGCTAATCTGCGCTGATGTGGACCCGGCCGGATTCCACGGCTGGACTTTGTCTTTCTCCTGGAGCGACTGTGCGAAAGTGACTTATTCCCAGAAAAGGAGATTTGCGTCTCCTGACGCTGAGCAGATTGACTCTCGCACTCCCTGTTGGGCGCCACGTTCTGCTCAGTCTGTGGCTGAAAAATAGGCTCTGCGTTTAGCCGACGCTCTTGTCCAGAGGGGCTTTCAAAGTGATTCAGGCAGCAGACATGTTGCAGCAGCAGTCATTACATAAGCCTAAAACAAAATGTTTAATGCCGTAATCGCTCCAAGATGGAGTTTGAGGATAGTGCTGTATGTAACGCACCGAATTTGAGGTTGTATTTATCAAATTATTAAAAAAGTGAAATCAAAATATATCCCTGCTAAAAAAAAACGCTCAAGCTAGGTTTTGAAACTGCTGGTAGCTGGTTGACCAGTTAGACCAGCTCCATACTCAACATGGTTTGACCAGCTCCAGCTGTGTTCTGAAACAGCTGGTCGCTGGTTTTTCAAGCTGGTCATAGATTTCACACCAGAGGTTTCCATGGCGCGTTTCATGAACAATTGTCATAACGCGCTTTACAGCGATCCCTGCCCAGAGGATGAACTCCCTGGTGAAATTTAGGAGGAAACCTTTGGAGAAACCAAGTGGGGGAGCTCATCCCCCTCTGGTCGGATCAGGGTGTGGGATTTAAAACCGTTAATAACATTAAGGTTGCGTAAGCTTGTCCGGGCGTGTTCAACCGTGAATAAACGCTCCCGAGTTTAGGGTGTTGCTGTGGTTATAACGCCCTCCCTCTTTCTCTGTTAACAGTGATGACACACCGCCACCAGCCCCACCAGCCCCCACAGATACAGCAGCAGCAGGCCCAGGCCATGGTCTCCAGCCCCCCGGTTTCCCAGCAGAGCCTCCAGCAGCAGAGCTCCCAGGCTGGGCTCATGAACCTGCCCAACCCCCTGACCACCCAGCAGCAGCACCAGCAGAAGATGCGGCTGCAGAGGATCCAGCTGGAGAGGGAGTGTATCCGCATGAGGCAAGAGGAGCTGATGAGACAGGTACGCCCGCTTCGGCTTATCAAAGACATGCTAGGGTATGCCCCGGCTATTCTAAGATATGATATGCTAGGGTATGCCCGGTTAGGCTAAACTAGGATATGCTAGGGTACACCAGGCTATTCTAAGTTAAGCTACACTAGGGTATGCCAGGTTAGGCTAAACTAGGATATGCTTGGCTATGCTGGGTTATGCTAGGCCAGGATATGTTAGGGTACACCAGGCTAGGCTAGGATATGCTTGGGTATGCTAAATTATGCTTGGCCAGGATATGCTTGGGTATGGCTGGTTAGGCTAGCCTAGGATACACTAGGCTAGGCTATGCTTGGGTATGTCAGGCCAGGATATGCTAGGGTACGCCAGGCTAGGCTTGGCTTGGATCCACCTAGGTACGCCAGGCTAGGCTAGGATAATCCAGGGTGCATTAAGTTAGGCTAGGCTAAGATATGCCAGGGTACCCCAGGCTAGGCTAGGACACACTGGGCTTGGTATGCTAGAGTAAGCCCGGCTAGGCAAATTTGCCGCCACATACTGTACCCAGAGGGGAGAAACTGTGATTACAAACACAATGGCGGTTGGCGGTACTGGAGATATTTCCCACCAGCCTGGGCTTTGAAGACTGCCTAGTGACAGCACGGCTGTGCTTTCAAAGTGGACGGAATGTGGGGTTTCATTATCAGCTGGTGCTCAGCCGTTCGGAGGGGAAATATGAAAGGGCGTCTTTGAAAAAAGGCCCCATAGGGTTTGTTTTGGGCAGAATCTATCCCACCCAACCTGCCCCCCCGCCAGACTCCCAGGCTTCCTGTCCTAGTGCGCTGTTTGTTTGTTTTGTACAGCAGGAAACGGTGTCTTCCAGACAAGCTTAAACCGCGTCCCTTTCCACACAAGTCCAGCTGCCGTTTGCCTGCCAGTCCGTTGGGACCAGAGACGTCCCATTACGCTTATGGAAAGCCCTGGAATTTTCCAAACTGGAAAAAAATAAATCAGGCTGCTGTTTTGCCCTTATCCGGCTATACACCCAACCCATGAGCACTGCGGTTCTAAACGAGCACGAGCGATGTTATGTACAACTAACATTTACAGCCTCACCGTTTCCCGTAAGCGATTAAAGAGGAAACGCTCTGTGTTTACGTCGGACTGAACTTGGATGCCCCCTGGTGGCCAGTAAGCTCCTAGTTTGGCATTAAATCTGAGCAAACGAGGCGCTTCTTCACTCCGAAAGGACCACAGGGAGAGATGAGAGTTTACAACAGTCGTGTTTATGCTGAGGGAGAGACAGAACGACTCTGAAACGTTCTCTTCTCTCCCTCTCAGCTCTCAGCTGGGGGATCCGGTGTTTATAAAAACCTGGCAGCTCTGAGCTATGGCAGTTACCTCACCTCAGGAGGTGTTTATCTTCCCGAAAATCTTGGCCCTCGTGTCCTGAATGTCTTGTCCTCCTCCCCCACAAGTGTCGTAGCCTTCCCGGAGGCCCAGAAGGTCATCCAGAGGTCGCTCAGAAGCCAGCCACCAGAGGACGACTGACACCTGCTGCTCTTATAGGGCAGAAGTGTAGTATAATGGTTGGAGAACTGTGCTTGTAACCCAGTAATTGTGGATTCAAATCCCTACTGGGGTACTGCTGTTGTACCCTTGAGAAACTGTTCTTACCCTGGGTTGGTTCATTAAAATACCCAGCTGTATGGATGGAGAGGAAGCAATTAATCGAAGTCACTCTGGATGATGTTGTCGGTCAAAGGTATGAGGATATAAGGGCTAAGGATGAATAAGTAATTAATAGCAATAACAGTGACCTTAATGAAAGGATATTCCTGGAAAGCCCTTTAGGCCCGTCTCTGGGGCGTGTTGAGGGAAGTGAGGGCTGACTCAGCCCCCCTTTTCCGGCTGATTTACAGGAATCTCGCCGCCTTTGCACTTGGCCGAGGCTGTCAGCGTGGCGTCTTCATTCCAGCCCGACAGCTGTTCTCGCACCTAGCCCCGCCCTGCGAGCGGGGAAACCAGAGCCCCCGCTCTGTGCAACCCCTCTCTCTTACAGCCACACAATAATACCTGTAAGAACACAATACAGCCCCAACTTAGCCCCCGCTCACCCAAACGTGTACCGAACGGCTGACACTGAGCTTTCTGTGGTATCACATTGGGGGTTTTCCCCCCCTTGCTTTAGGGTTAGTGGTGTCAGTGAGCTCTGCTAAGCCCTGGTGCATTTCTTAGCTGTACAGTTCCAGAGAAAAGGGCTATTTGCCACTTTGTACCCGATTCATAATTCACAAAGCTAAAGACAGCCAAGCCGGTCCCAGCCAAGCGGCATACCTGGCATTGCTGATCACCTGCCTCAGGGTTTCGAGATGGGGTCGCCTCTAGGGCAGGCAAGCAGGCCAAAGCCCCTTCCTGTAAGAAGTGTTAGATTAGTTTCTGCATTAACCTCAGTCTGTACTAACCTCAGTCTACTAACTGCAGTCTGTATTAACCCCATTCCTTACTAACTTCATTCTGTAATAACCCCAGTCTGGTACTAGCCCCTGCCCCTCATTTGCTCTCTGAATCCTACACCTTGGTTCAGGCGGCTGAAGTTTGCATGTGGTTTTTCCCTTTTTTCCCAGGAGGTGGCGCTGTGCAGACAGCTGCCCATGGACTCCGACAGCATGGCTCCAGTCCCCCCTCCCGTTAACCCCGCCTCAATGAACCAGGGATCAATGCCTAGCAACAGCACCGACCCCTTCCTCAACAGGCAAGTGTCCACTCTCCTCTCTTTCTCTCTCTTTCCCTCCCTCTGCCTTCTCTTGTACTCTAGCTCTCCCCTGTCCGTCTCTCCCTCTCCCACCCCATCTTTCTCTCTCTTTCCCCTTTTCCCTCTTAGTTTTTTTTCCTTCTTCCTGTCTCCCTCTCCTACTGCTCTCATACTGCATAGACTGTGGTTCACTGTGGCTGTCGCTGGGGGTGATGGAGCGCTTTGATTGGCTGGCGTACTGAGCAGGCGTCTGTGATTTGTGCATCCTCAGCGGGCCGTTCCACTCGCGAGAGCAGAGCACAGACAGCGGACTGGGTCTCGGTTGCTATAGCATCCCCACCACCCCCGAGGACTTCCTCAACAACGTGGAAGAGATGGACACAGGTATGGCATCCCTCCCCCAACACACAGGCCAAGAGTTACTGACTCACGGATCAAGAGTTTGCGACTTACAGTTCAAGAGTTAGTGACTCACAGGTCAAGAGTTAGTGACTCACAGGTCAAGAGTTGTTATCTAGTGCAAGAGATGAGAAGGACTGCAGGCACAGAGGCACATGCCGCAAGATCTGTGAGGTAAAGAGACCAATGCTTACCCGCACAGGTCTTCTGTAAACAGGGGTCTAGCACTGCTCTCTGTGTGATTACCTCTAAATTCACCTCTCTCAAATTCAGAAATGCTCATTTTCACAAGGGACCTTGTGTTGTGGTACATATGGAGGTGGACAATAACCCTAAAAATAAAAAGATTTGCAACCCCCTGCCCCCAACAAACACATACACCCCATCTTGGAAATTGTTATTGTATTACCTCAATAAGAAAAATGAAAAAGCTCACTCCCTCTCTCCCCCCCTCTCTCTCCCTCCCTCCCTCTCTATCTCCCTCCCATTCTCCCTCTCTCTCTCCCTCCCATTCTCTCTCCCTCCCTCCATCTCTCCCTCTCTCAGGTGAGAGCCTGGCTCAGGGTAACATGGCCGCACCCCAGCCCAGCCGCTTCCCGGACTTCCTGGACTCCCTGCCCGGCACCAACGTGGATCTGGGAACGCTGGACGGAGCCGACCTCATCCCCATCCTCAACGACGTGGAGTCAGTGCTCAACAAGAGCGAGCCCTTTCTCACCTGGCTGTAGAGGACCAGAGACTTTATGAAACCAGGCACAACTTCTTCCCCACAATTCCACAGTGTAATCTGTTAAACTGCCTAAAAGTCACAGACAAACCCTTCTGACTTCAAAGATAAAAAATAAAAAAAACACTAACCAAAGTTTTTTATTTTATTTTTTTAGGCCAATAGTACATTTTTGGCATTTATGACAATTGTACAGTGATTCGCTGAAATGGTAGCCATACCAAACAAAGTAGAAGTGTTTTTGTATATTATGTAGGATAGACTATTTACTTTTTGTGCCCTATATTTTGAAACTTCAATAATTATCAAAACTGCATTCCTGCTTCTGAGAGGGACTAGAACAGGCACGAACGTGCAGTCGCCGAAGTTGGCTACGTCTCGTGACTGTGGAATGCGTGCATTCTGCCAGTAGAGGGAGCCAGTGCTTCCTGCATGCTGCAAACCTAAACCGGGTTCAGAACTGGCTGCCAAATGGTTGGTTCCCCAGTCAACTCCACCTTATGCATCTTCGTGGACTCGTGGGGTATAGCCAGGACGTGAACCCGCAATCTCCACTACTTAATCATGACTATGTCAAGATTGTAAACTCAGAAGCCTTAAAAACAAAAAAATATTTTTTTTACAAATACCAAATTCATTTTTTTTGGACAATATTATTATAACAAAGCTTTAAGACAGAATTTTTTTTTAAGTGAAAATTGTATAAAGGTTAATGTCATTTTTTAAAGAAAAAATGTTTTATTTGCTTTTTAACAAGTGTACTCAGCTGATGCCAGTTTAGTTAGAAAAACAAAAGCTCACACCTCAATATTGCAAGTATTCAAGAGTAGACTTGTTTTGTATCATGTACTTTTTATATAATGCTACAGTATTGTTTTTTTATATACTGTAAAATAGTCCAGATCGATATTTTTGCATCTGGTGCCATATTAGGATTTTTAAAATAGAATTTGCATTTTAGTATTTATCGAGAGCCATGATCAATTTTTCCAGAGATTTTAAAAAACATTTTTTCTAGTAAATTTTAAATTTCAAAGCACTACAAGTCAGCTATGGTTTGAACGCTGTGTGATTATGGAAACTGATTGCTGAGAGCATCAAGAGTTGATTCAGATTATCTAAAGGTTCCCACTTTGTAAATATCATCGTTGGCCTATATGCTTGGTAGGTTTACTGTAGGCATATCCGTTGAACAAATCCAAACAACTTCAAATCTTTTCGATTTTGCCAAGTGGGAAAATTCGTAAATACAAAGGGGGACATTTCTGTAATATCTATACTGCAGGGAGTAGGCTACGGCGGGGGTGCTGAGTCAGTCGAATGAAACGGACCTACAGTAAGATTAAAGACGTAAAGACGCCGTTTTATTTCTCATTCTGCAGTGTATATCCATTCACCTTGGTTTCCACTTTTATATAGCATGTTGAATTACTTTCTTGGTATTCCTAGCATAGGTGGTTTGTAAACACCACTCTTTAACATGAATATACTGTGTTTGGTTACTCTGTAGAACGACAGGACCGAGATGGCAACGAAGTGATGGCATTGTGGAGATAGTACGTGAAAATAAGGGTGGGGTGGGGGGTGTTCGATGCACACTGCTCATGACGTCCTAGATTCGTGGGTATATGAGTGAGAATGTACAGACCCATCCTAAGCCTGGGCGCGTGGCTCTTGTACGATGTCTTGTAGATGGGGAGCAGGACCATAAAAAACACATACGTGGGGGTCTCTCAGTGCCGAGTCCGGAAGCCTAGACAAATATGCCTAGAGGACAGATCTAATGTCATG
The DNA here is from genome assembly GCF_963514075.1 of Conger conger. NCBI lineage: Eukaryota > Metazoa > Chordata > Actinopteri > Anguilliformes > Congridae > Conger > Conger conger. The sequence goes on from NC_083763.1 coordinate 54,662,085, forward strand.
GTCAATAAAATGGCTCGTAATCGAAAGCCTTTAGAACAAAAAATGGGATATGAAGATCAAAGTCCACTCCATTATAAACGGATACCGGGGTTTTTGTGTAACGCGATGAAATAATTACTTTACCGGTGCAAACGCACAATAGAGTATTGCTGAGCGGCAAACTACACCCGAATACAATGTTATTGTATGTTATTAATCCACCCATTGTTTGAAGGGTGTAAGTCATTTATTTACTAGTTGTGGCTGTTAAGATATGTTTAGCCTACTTACCGTCACTCCGACACTCTCCTACACGATAAAGGATTTTCTAGAAGGACTGGAGATGGATACCTAAAACTTTGCTCTCATATAGTACACACTTTTATCTAGAGAAACTGACAATGCGAATATCTGTAGCTTATGCTTTAATGGCCTAATTTCTATCCACATTATTGGTGGACGTTATCAATTTTCTGCCAAAAGACGTATTTTAGGGTGAAAGCAGGGTTACGAGCAGGGTTAAGGTAAGCGCAGGCTAGGCTACGGCTATGGTTGAAAACGAGTTATTCAATAATAATAATATGACTGTTTCCATGTAATCAGCCTGTTCTTTCTCCAAAACAAAAATAAAAATATGTAAACCCAAAGAAACTGAGACTATGACGATGGACGGGCGTGGTACCAGTGGGGAAAATAACAGTGACTTGAAGTGGAGTGGTTTGGAACAGTTTTGAAAAGGTGCTAGAATTAGGTTTGAATGTTTTAGTTTATTGCTTCTGCTATGGTCGCACGTGGAAAGCGCTGTTTTCAGGTGGTTAATGTGAAAGTTTATGAAGTAAATCTGGTAACTTCTGGAATCGCAGACTAGCGATGGATGTGTGCAATGCATTTCGTGGAAGTGTGGAGTTCACTTTGAGAAATGTAACCTCAACAAAAAAAAGTCTGACATGGGCAACAAAAACATTATCTTGTAACTTGTTAAAAATAAAAAGATTTCAATACCAAAGTGCATGGATATTTGTGTTTATTTTTGGCGATTCTGCTGGGTTTTTTTTTTTACTTTAAATTCCACATTACTACGGATGATATTTCTGCAAAACATCAGAAAATGGGGACTATACATACAGGTGCATACATGTGTTAATTTTTTCCGTAATATAATTCAAACAGTGAATCTTTCATATATTCTAGATTCATTACGCATAAAGTGAAATATTTCAAGAAATTTACAGCTCACGAAAATCCTGTATCTCAAAATATTAGAATATTACATAAGACCAATCAAAAAAAGGATTTATAATGCATAAATGTAGACGTTCTGAAAAGTATGTTCATTTATGCACTCAATACTTGGTCAGGGCTCCTTTTGCACGAATTGCTGCATCAATGCGGTGTGGCATGGAGGCAATCAGCCTGTGGCACTGCTGAGGTGTTATGGAAGCCCAGGTTGCTTTGATAGCGGCCTTCAGCTCGTCTGTATTGTTGGGTCTGGTGTCTCTCATCTTCCTCTTGACAACAAGATTCTCTATGGGGTTCAAGTCAGGCGAGTTAGCTGGCCAATCAAGCACAGTGGTCAGCAAACCAGTTACTAGTAGATTTGGCACTGTGTGCAGGTGCCAAGTCCTGCTGGAAAAGGAAATCAGCATCTCCATAAAGCTTGTCAGCAGATGGAAGCATGAAGAGCTCTAAAATCTCCTGGTAGACGGCTGCATTGACTCTGGACTTGGACTCCACACAGTGGACCAACACCAGCAGATGACACCCCAAATCATCACGGACTGTGGAAACTTCAAGCAACTTGGATTCTGTGCCTCTCCACTCTTCCTCCAGACTCTGGGACCTTGATTTCCGAATGAAATGAAAATTTACTTTCATCTGAAAAGAGGATTTTGGACCACAGAGCAATGGTCCAGTTATTTTTGTTGTTAGCCCAGGTAAGCCTTGGGAGGACTGTCAAGCAAAGCCAATTCAAGAACTTGGGGGAGCTTCACAAGGTAAATGGTAAATGGTTGGCATTTATACAGCGCCTTTATCCAAAGCGCTGTACAATTGATGCTTCTCATTCACCCATTCATACACACACTCATACACTGACGGCGATTGGCTGCCATGCAAGGCGCCGACCAGCTCGTCAGGAGCATTTGGGGGTTAAGTGTCTTGCTCAGGGACACTTCGACACAGCCCGGGCAGGGGGATCGAACCGGCAACCCTCCGACTGCCAGATGACTGCTCTTACAACCTGAGCCATGTCGCCCACAAGGAGTGGACTGAGGCTGGAGTCAGTGCATCAACAGCCATCACGCACAGACATGTCCAGGAAATGGGCTACAAGTGTTGCATTCCTAGTGTCAAGCCACTCCTGAACCAGAGACAACGTCAGAAGTGTGGCCAACCTTTTCCTGCCACACTTTTCCCTTCCAGTCAACTTTCCATGAATATGCTTTGATACAGCACTCTGCGAACAGCCAGCCCTTTCAGCAATGGCCTTCTGTGGCTTACCCTCCTTGTGGAGGGTGTCAATGAGTGCATTAATGAACATACTTTAAAGAAGGATGACATTTCTGTATTATGAATCCTTTTATTGATTGGTCTTATGTAATATTTAGATTTTTGAAAATCAATCAATATTAAAACAATAAAGACTTGAAATATTTCACTTTATATGTAATGAATTTGGAATATATGAAAGTTTCACTTTTTGAATGAAATTACGGAAAAAATGAACTTCTCCACGATATTCTAATTTTTTTTAAATGCACCTGTCTATCAGAAAATAGTGGGTAAAAATATTATTTTTACTTCAAACTAGTTCGCGATGGAGGCCGCTGGTCTATAACAGATGCAACTACACTGATCAATGTTGTTTCCCCTCAGTTAACACAAAACATGTAGTTAATTTCATTGCAAACAAGTAAGGGTTAAAATAGGTTCAGGGCACTATCTAGACGTGTTTTTTAATAAACCTAAAGTAATGTATTAGTCAAGGCATACTTGAAGATGATGCACGATGATTACAGTTTTTTACAATCGTTTTCACACTTGTCTCAATACCATGTCCACTTTTTCAAAACTCTTCACACAGTGTGCTTTTGAAACACACACCTGAGCAAATCAGTTAACCTTTGGTGCAAAAGGCACTTCAACCACCAAAACACTTAATATTTCACCCAAAAGTGACTCATGCTGCCATAACTATAGCATATGCTTTCTCCCATAAGACTACTTTGTCACTCAATGTTCAATGAACTACAAAACACAAACAACTTGGAGCATTGCTAAATACATATATTATGTGTTTCCCTTTCCTCTATTTTTGCATCCACAAATATTTCAAGCCAAGTAGCTAAAGAAACTTCTGATCTGTTGGTTTGCCTCTCACAATAGATGTCATGACTGAGTGTGGTAAATTTACAGTAAACTGTAAATTAATGAATGTTTTACTATATTGGAAACCCAGAATAACAATTTTTACTGTGTAATGTAAAACAATATATGATAAAGAAACAAATCACAAAAGCAACAGTATTCTTCAGAGGGTTTACAGTATTTTGACATTTGTTCTCACAGTGCAATATACTGTAATTCAGAAAAGAAAAATACAATACAATCAATTACTCAAAATACATTACAATCAATAACAAATACATACCAAAAAGCAATATTTTCACTATATACACTAATTCGCACATATATTGTCTGCCTATCAGTATCAGAAGTCTACTGTTGGCCTGGCCCATCCATCCTGTCCTCTGCATTTGGCCATAGATTTTCATCAACATCACTCCAAATGTTATCTCTTTCTATACACCGAGGAAAACATCTCTTTGTGTGGCTTTTCCAGCCCTGGATGTGTTCCACTGTTATGTCCATACACCCAGCCGGCATTGCATCTGGAAGTGACTTTTCATGTGGGTGGTGGTCCTACACCTTCACATATATTGGTATCTGAGTACCTTGACACCCTCAGAGTTCCTGTCAAAGGGGACAGTGTACAACCGTTTCATCCTGATCTGATGTTTCTGTAGCACTCTTGAAATGGTTGTAGTGCTTACACTGTCAGTGTTTGGAAATATGTTGTTGTCTGCGATTATGTTGTTGCATATTTCTCTTAGCCTGATGCTGTTGTTGACAATGACCATCCCGACTATTGTATCCTCCTGTTGAGGCATAAACATTTTTCCCCTTCCCCCTGTGTGACTGTGTGAGGTAACCGCTGGGTCCTGTAGTGTGTCACAGACAAATGTGCACTGATACATCTGCTTTTTCTGGAGACTTTTCAAATCACAGTACTGCTGTAATATACACATCAATTGAACTCCTTCAGTCAGAATGCTGCAAATACTGTATAGTACCTGTTGGTTTGCCTGAAAATCCTCACTATTGAAGCCACTGTGGATCTAGGCAAGTTTGGTTGAACCCTCAACCTGCTTCCCTCAGGGACAGACCATGATTTACCAATGATTTCATCAGACACAACTGTTCTTGCTCTTCCGCAACGTCTTCTTCCTCTGCCTCTGGCTGCATCCATTTTCCCCACCAAGGCTAAAGAATTCAAATGCCAATCCAAAGATGGCCCCTTTTGTGTATGTGGTAACGGGTGTAGGGGTCCTCGCACGGGACTCCAAATTATGTAGGGTCCTTGCACGGGCCGCCAAATAACGCAGGGATTTTACTCTCTACGAAACCGGGGCGCCAGTTAAACGTTGTGTTGCAGTATAACTGCGAAAAGTAATCAGTCTCATAAAATTACTGTTATCAGAAATATCCAACCACAAATATAGTATTTCAATTAATTAAAATAACCAATATTAATGATTGAACATACCGATAACCTGAAGGTTGGAAGTTCTTCGAAAGACTGCTTTAACTCGGCTCTCATGTCTATGCGATTCCAAAACGGACACCGGGGTTTAATAAAATATATTTATTAAACAAACATACAAACACATAACAGATAAACTAACGGGAAGTTAGTAAGGAAATTTAGTTTGGTATGTGTGTGTGCGTGTGTGTGGCGCGCGCAAGCGCGCGTGTCGCTAGAGTTCTGGGTGTGGTAATGAGTTAGAGTTAGCTGTGAGAAGGGACTACTTGCGTAGTTTTACTCTATATATGCGCAAAAGACGGCGAATCAATTCACGTACATATATATGTAGCTAACCAAACACATTACAATGGTTGGATGGTAAATATTGAAACACAGATTCACAAAAACAGTTAAGACTAAACTAAACACTGGCTATGCCTGAATGTTTGTTTTCTTACTGAGTCCATACGCATTGCTGGATCCAAAAGACATGCTGTCCTTGTAGAAGCGGCGATGGTGCTGTGAATGGTGTCCGGGAGAGATGCGCAGGCTGGGGTGTTCCCGTCTTAGCAGCGCGTTGTCGTCTGATCCGCTGGTCCTTTTCCAGGTGTAAAAGTTCGTTGCTGTTTCGTTGTTGGGCTTTATTGGGGTAAACTGATGTAGCGTTCCGCGTACAACAATTTCCACTCACTATAGGCCACGTAGTTACCGCGAGGTAACTGGGTGTGTCCGTAGGCCTGGTAGTGCGCTGTGCAGCATTCAGCCTCTGTCCGAGTCTCGGAGCAGATGAGCTGAAGCGACTGGCCAAAAAGGGTGCGTCGAAGAGAAGAAGCAGAAGAGGCAGAAAAAGCAGAAGAGCCAGAAGAAGCAGAAGAGAGATCCCAAGAACGTGTCTTGCTCTTATACGGGACCGTTTATTGCTCCCGCCATTACGGGATTGGCTGAACCAAGTTAGACGTCATTCGTGGTGGACGTCGCAGAATTTTCCTGTGGGAATGTGGAAGTTGTAGTCCCTACACGGGGCACAAACAACAAACACCTGGGCAGGTTGTTCACTGAAATGACAGCCAGGTGTTTCAGCAGTACATATACAGCAGTAATAGCGGAAAAATCTCTTCAGTAACAACTACATCTATATTTACCCTATATACGTGCACATTTCAATGCAAGTATGATCACTTTTGCACAGATGGTAACAAGGCTGCCAACAAAAAAATTGAATAAACGGAATAAACTTTCTGCTCAAATCAGAATGATCTGTCTTACGTATTTCAAGCATATAGTTTCATTTTTCTGCCAAAATGCAGCATATTTCCTTCCACAATGATCAGAATTTTATTGGGTTTTGAACTGAAAGTTAACTGTTTTGAACAGAGTATCTAAATGTCTGCAAAATTTGCTGTATTTGGACAAACTTTTGCTGGTAGTGAACATTGACTGAGAGAGGTATTCATGAATTTTGGAAGAAGTGGTGATTGAATGCCTTTAGTATGAAAGCAATGCAAAAATATCCACAGTTTAGTTCACATAGTCTAATGATATGGTGAATGTGTTAAGTGTTTTGAAAAAGTGGACATGGTATTGAGACAAGTGTGAAAACGATTGTAAAAAACTGTAGTTTGCCTGAAAATCCTCACTATTGAAGCTACTGTGGATCTAGGCAAGTTTGATTGAACCCTCAAACCTACTTGACCATGATTTACCACATGATCAATGACTGTGGCTCTGATTTCATCAGACACAACTGTTCTTGCTCTTCCGTGATGTCTTCTTCCTCTACCTCTGGCTGCACCTATTTTCCCCACCAAGGCTCAAGAATGCAAATGCCAATCCAAAGATGGCCCCTTTTGTACATGTGGTAATGGGGCACAAACAAAAAAGACCTGGGTAGGTTGATGACAGCCAGGTGTTTCAGCAGTACATATACAGCAGTAATAGTGGAAAAATCTATTCAGTGACAATTGCATCTATATTTTCCTTATATACATGCACATTTCAATGCAAGTATGATCCCTTTTGTATAGATTGTAATAAGGCCGCAAACAAAAAATGTAATAACCTGAATAAACTTTCTGCTAAAATCTGAATGATTTTCTAAAACTCAAGCATATCGTTTCATTTTTCTGTCAAAATGCAACATATTTCCATCCACAGTGATCAGAATTTTATTGGGTTTTGAAAAGAGTATCTAAATGTCTGCAAAATTTGCTGTATTTGTACAGACTCTTGCTGGTAGTGAACATTGACTGAGAGAGGTATTCGTGAATTTTGGAAGAAGTGGTGATTGAATGCCTTTAGTATGAAAGCAACGCAAAAATATCCACAGTTTAGTTTACGTAGTCTAATGATATGGTGAATGTGTTCAGTGTTTTGAAAAAGTGGACATGGTATTGAGACAAGTGTGAACACGATTGTAAAAAACTGTAAGTAGCAGAATGACCACTAGAGGGCGTTTTCTCATAACATTACATTACAGGCATTTAGCAGACGCTCTTATCCAGAGCGACGTACAACGAAGTGCAAATGTGATGAGGACCCTAGAGGACAGTACGGTTCCGATCATCATGGACAGTAGAGACACAGGTGACTTCTATATCTAAGATGTGCACATAATATGAAAGTGCCGTTTTTATTTTTTATCGAAATTTGTACATTATACATTCTGTATAGTATGCAATGGGGGTATTTCCTGTTGTTGTTTCTTTGTGTGCACGTTTCAGATGAAGAGATAAACAGGAAACCTTAATATGAACTCAAAAGATAGTTCCTCTTTCCTCCTTAAACCCTGACAGCTGAGACAATAAACGGAGCCTGAAAATGAACTTAACAAAACAAACATTCGTTTTTATTTCGATACCATCGCATCCATGAGTCATAAATCTCATACAACATCCACAACCAAGTCTTGAAAAAAAATCGTATTCTCTTTAACAACCATTTGAAGTGCCAGCAATGCCACTGATGTAAATAATTCACTTGCAGTCAATATTTGAAAATAATATCAGTACATACTGGCTGTAAAATGTATCGAATGTCTGAAAGGTAATGATGATTATAATTTATATAATGTTCAAGGGAACACAGCTGTCCTCGTAAACGGTCTTATAAAATTACAGCACAAAGACAGTTTGCAAAGAGAGTTTGTGGTGCAGTAAATATGTACTCCGAGCCTAATGCCTGTGTCAACATTAGCAATGCCGAACAATGCTGTAAAGTTATGCAACTCAAACATCTGAATGTGGATGCAGGTGAATGCGGTTGTAAAGCAGACTTTATGGTAATCTTCTTTGATTAACAAATGTAGCCCGAAACATTTTGTTCAACATTATTTTATTTTCCTTCCATTTACTTGCTCAGTCTCCTTGAAGTTCCCTGTTCTGTTTTGCCACTACCATCTACAGGATGTCGTATTTTCTTCTACGATCACTCCTCCAGTAATTATGTAGAAACATGGCACTTTCTGCAGATGAGGATTTATATTCCTATGCACTGGAGGCAATTGCAGGGCGACATGAACGCGACAAGAATATCGCACTTCAAATAAGTCTTAAATTTCGATTGGAGTTAGCTTGCTACGTAATTATGGGTATTGTTATGGTTATGGATATGTACTTTGCAGTACGTCTGCCAAATGCCATTAATGTAATGTAATGTAATGTAATGTAATTCACTTCAGGCACAAGCCGGTGCTTTTCTGTTATCTGGTTTAAACCAGTGCTCCGTGGCGTATTTGTGCTGGTTTAAGAAAAAAACATTTCCACAATCTGCCATGGAATTTATTAATGCCATTTGCAGTTTCCATACTCTGTTTGATCCTAGATATTTCACTGGATATTCATGAGAATGCTTTCTACTTTTAGTCTGCCATTGTAATATCATGTTTGGAAAACAGGAGGATAATCTGTTTTGTGCTTTTCTATTCTACGCTTACAACATTTGTTCAATCTGCTTTACAGAGGAAAATGTACATCCTTCACAGTTAAATCAATGGGGACAATGTCCCATAACTTGTCACAATATTTTACTGTCCATTTTTAAACTGAAAATATTCATACATTTGTTTCACATTTTGCAATTTTACATTTTGACATTTTGAAATTAAAGATTGTGAGAAAAAATTGAAATTACAATCTCATTTCTGACTGAGCAAATTATGTCTATTCTGAAGTAAAAAAAAAAAACAAAAAAAAAAAACCTATGAATAGTAATAATGTAAAATAAATATTCAACATATTCAAGCTGGTATTTCCTTTGCCATCATGTGACTATAGAGTCCTCCAGCAAAGTTTCTTTATACCAGACATCACTTAGCATTTTTAAAAACTGAAGAAAAAAAAATGTACCTCATAAATATGTGATGAAAAATATAAGTTTCTGAAAAGTTCTTTATATTGTTTGTCCAATTGAGCAGGATTCTCAGTTAGACCGCTCCATCACTCTGAAAAGGAAAAATGCCAGAATGAGACTTGTGTCATTTCATAACACAATGTCTTACATTTTTACAAAAATAAAAATAAAACATAAAATCTCAGAGCAGCATTTATACTTAGGAGTATACTTTAACAAGCAAACTAATTGCATAAGCAAGACAAACAATAATTTAATTCTCCAGACAATAAAGAATACCAGGCATATCAGGGTTTGCATCCCTATCATAATCTACAACAGTATTATAATCTATGAAATCTACAACAGTATTATAATATACATAATCTGCAACATTATCATAATCTACACAATCTACAACAGTATTATAATATACATAATCTGCAACATTATCATAATCTACACAATCTACAACAGTATTATAATATACATAATCTGCAACATTATCATAATCTACACAATCTACAACAGTATTATAATATACATAATCTGCAACATTATCATAATCTACACAATCTACAAAAGTATTATAATATACATAATCTGCAACATTATCATAATCTACACAATCTACAACAGTATTATAATATACATAATCTGCAACATTATCATAATCTACACAATCTACAACAGTATTATAATATACATAATCTGCAACATTATCATAATCTACACAATCTACAACATTATCATAATCTACACAATCTACAACAGTATTATAATATACATAATCTGCAACATTATCATAATCTACACAATCTACAACATTATCATAATCTACACAATCTACAACAGTATTATAATATACATAATCTGCAACATTATCATAATCTACACAATCTGCAACATTATCATAATCTACACAATCTACAACAGTATTATAAGGCGGCTGTGGTCTGCAAAGCCGTTGGGCCCTTGAGCAAGGCCCTTATCCCAGCATTGTTCCAGGAGAGGATTGTCTCCTGCTTAGTCTAATCAAATGTACGTCACTCTGGATAAGAGTGTCTGCCAAATGCCAATAATGTAATGTCATGTATAATCTATGAAATCTACAACAGTATTATAATATACATAATCTACAACATTATCATAATCTACATGATCTACAGCAGTATCATAATCTACATAATATAAATCAAGGGCTGATGGTTTTCCTCCCTCCCTTTATCTCGTCTGGCTAATCAGTCGCACTAACTGTCCAGTTAATTACCCAGGAGAATGAAAAGCAGAGCTGGATTTGGATTCAATGGGCAGATTTTATGATCCCTGTCCTCGCGTTTCTGCGCTTAAATTAAGTCACTGATTGTCTTAAGTCATTGTTTAGTGACAGAGTCTGCATGTGCTGTTCTCAAGGCCTAGACCTGCTTTTGATTGAAAGGAAACCAACCGAGACCCACAGATGCCACGGCCCCCCAAGACCAGGGTTTGAGACCGCCTGATCTACAGCAGGGGTACATAACTGTGGTCACGGAGGGCTGGTCTGCCTGCAGGTTTATAAACTACCCTGTTTCACTCCTCTGCTTGAGCACAATAACGTCCTAAGGATACACTTGCAGTCATGCTGCTGTAACTGGTGCCGCTACAAATATCAGATCGAGATATGATTGAACTAATTACATACTGTAATTATGAGCAGAAGTTGGCACAACCTCCTGAAACGGATCGGCCCTTGTTGCGCACCCCCGCTCTACGGATACGCGGTTGACGGCTCAGTGGCCGGAATTCCGGGCGTCGCTAAGCGCCCGTAACTAAGCGCCCGTCGCTAGGCGACCCTCACCCCGCAGCAGCCGCAGCAGTCTCCGCAGATGGTGCCGATAAGGCCGTTGATGGCCTGGAAGCCGCACAGCGCCGCCTGGACCAGGCCCATGATGAGAAGCAAGGAGAAGAGCGTCAGGTGCCAGGGCACGATTCGCTCCGGCTGCTGGCACTCGTCCCACAGGGTGTGGTTACTCAGGTAGTCCCTGCGGAGGAGGAGAAGGAGCAGGTGAGGGTTGGAATTAAGGCAGGGGTGCACAACTCCGGTCCTGGAGGTCCGATATAGGTGCTGGTTTTTGATCCAACAATCACCTTAATTTAAATTTGCGCTTATACACATATCAGGTTTAGACACGATTGAGCTGATTAAATAATTATGAGTGGAAGTTGGCTTGGCTTAACTTGGCTCTGGAGCTACAGGCAAAAAAAATGAAGACGCTTATTAATTACCCGTTTTGAAATGGATAAAAGAACGTGGCGTTGCTGGCAGTGTCGGTCGCGCAAAGAGGTCCGCGATTTATGGCAGCCGCGGATATGATCGTGGAGTATAGAGCGCCAACGAGTCCCACTCCGGCAAAGATGATGGAAGTGAACATCTGTGGAGACCGGAGGCATTTACACTGATAAGTCTGACAGCAAAAAATGTATAGTAAACATGATATTACATTACATTACCATCATTTTACAAATGCCATTGTCCATACTGGTTGTGCCACTGTTTGTAAAGAATATCTGAGAAGGTCTGGCATTCTTTATTTAGCTAAAGACTAGCTCTCTTTCATCTGTTATAGGTCTGGGGCCCAATTATGTGTATGCGTGTGCATGTATGCATGTAGATGTATGTATGTGTATGTGTGTACAGGTATGCATTTACTGTATAAAGTATGTGTATGTGTGTGTGCACTAGTGTGTCTGTGTGTTTCTTTTACTCACCGCAAAGCGCTTCCCACAACTTTCATTACCACAGCAACCACAGCAGTCATTGTTCTTTAATCCCAGGAAGACCAGGGCTGGGAAGATCATCTGACACAAGGGAAAATGACAGGAATATGGGAATATGAAAAACCAGGGACTAGGATCCTCTGTGTACATTTATTTAGTCAGCTGTACACTAACACGCTCCATAAGCACAATACACAACATGTGCTCCACAACCTAAATGCCTAATTAATCTGACTTGAGTTTATCTTTCATAAATCGCTCACATAACTATATCCTAAATGCCCCAAACCATTTATATATTTACTAATATGTTTCTTACATGGTTTGATATACACTCAGTGAGCACTTTATTAGGTATTTATTACACTTATTTTTTCTGCTACTGTAGTCTATCCACTTAGAGGTTTAACGCGTTGTGTGTTCAAAAATGCTCTTATGCATACGACTGTTGTAATGCGTGGTTATTTGCGTTGTTTGCCCTTCTCCTCTGACCTCTCGCATTAACAAGACATTTATGCCCGCAGAACTGCTGCTCACTGCATGTTTTTTGTTTTTCACACCATTCTCAGCCAACTCTTGTGTGTGAAAATCCCTGGAGATCAGCCATTTCTGAGATACTCCCTTGTCTGGCACCAACAATCATTCCATGGTCCAAGTCACTTAGATCACATTTCTTCCCCATTCTGATGGTTGATGTGAACATTAACTGAAGCTCCTAACCTGTATCTGCATGATTGTATTCATTGCACTACTGCCACACGTTTGGTTGATAAGATAATCGCATGTATAAGTAGGTGTACAGGTGTTCCTAATAAAGTGCTCATTGAGTGTATACTGTATCAGCATCACAGCAAATAAACATGTGAATCATGCACTTGATTCTTCTTATTCTAAATTTACTACAATAACTGTATATTGACCAAGCCAATAGACTAATTTCAGGAAGTAATGTACTCATATTATTAAAACAAGCATTAACAATGACATACAAACATACAATGCTGGATACCATAGCATACTTGTACTGAATTTTCATAACTTTTAAGAGAGTGATGTATGACATCTCTCTTTCTCCCTCGGGAAATATCCGCTTTATGGCTTTTAAAACCAACAACTTAATTAATTTACCTGATTTTGTGTGGAGAATGTTGTGATGGCAAAACTAACTGTAAGTACAGTACTGTGCCTTTTCACTTAAACAAATGGTTTCAGCACTATTGGACAAAGTGCAGGTTTTTGTTCAAAAGCTAAAGATCTTTTCACTCACAATAACTGTTGTGAGTTCTACAAAATGCTTAGAAGGTCCATCTAACAAGTGACCTAATTTACAATTAGCATAACTCTTGAATGAATTTTCATGTGTTGAATTGAGCTGCTATTTCAAGTAGGAAATAATGTTAGAACAGTGGTCCAAAGTCCCGGTCCACGGGGTCAGATGGTTGTTGTTTTCCCCTTAAAATCAGCAACCGATTCAGAACTAAAAAAGGTGGTGATCTATAGTATTATAAACTGCATTATGAACTGCTTTATTTTATCAATAAATTTCCGAGGACCACTAAAAAGCAACAGACCCCTTAACTGTCCAGTACCTGGGTTTGGACACGTCTGGTTTAGGTGTAAAGTGATGAAAACTTCACAGGCATGATATGCTACACAAAGTACTTTAGCTCGCTTACCAAAACGCCAGAGCCGAGGATGCCACCAAAGTACCACACCTCCTCGGTGATGTTGTCATTGCTTGAAGCAGGTACGCCGCCAGGAAAAAACAGCAAGATGTTGCAGAGAATGCAAAGAATAGCCAAGGGAATGAGGGTGATGCCCAGGCATTTGGCAAAACCACCAGAGCACATGGTTCTTGAGTGCTATGGGCGAGCTATAGTACAATAGCAGTCGAAAAAAAAAACTAAAAAAAACGTCAGCCTCTCCAGTGAGTCTGTGCCTGAAAAGAAGCTCCAGTCGTTTCAGTAGCCTTGACCGGGGAGAAGCATTTATAGACCCCTGGACGAATGATGTCACTGCTTAAAATTTGATTTACAGCGAGTCGAGCTGTGACGGCCATCTGGCTCAGTTAATGTTCTACTAGGACTATTAGATTTGTAGGGGCCACATCAAACCAGTCTACCTACTGAAGATTAGGCCTACTGACTGCGCAAACCTCTGAATTAGTATGTGTCTAAAAAGAACTTGCGAGTGGGCCTATGTTATGTTAGAGATTCAATATTTTAGACAATTCCTGAATGTTATATGTACCACACACTGATCACAACGGTAGATAAAACTGTACATCATTTTATTCTTGACTTAGAGAATAGAATGGGAAAAAAATAGTTCATTAAAAAATAATATATAACAACAACAACAATAATAATAATGTGACACACACTTACTGAGCACTTTATTAGGAGGATCTATACACCTATTTATTCATGCCATTATCTAATCAGCCAATTGTGTGGCAGCAGTGCAATGCACAAAATCATGCAGATACAGGTCAGGAGCTTCAATTAATGTCCACATCCATCAGTATAGGGAAAAATGTGATCTCAGTGATTTCGACTGTGGCATTGTTCATGCCAGATGGATTTGAGTATTTCTGGAACCACTGATCTCCTGGGATTTTCACACCCAACAGTCTACAGTTTACTCAGAATAGTACGGGGGGGGGAAACATCCAGTAGGCGCTAGTTCTGCAGACAGAAACACCTTGCTGATGAGAGAGGTCAATGGACAATGGCCAGACTGGTTTGAGCTGACAGAAAGGCTACAGTAACTCACGGACTACAACAGCAGAAGACCACATAGGGTTTCAGTTCTGTCAGCCAAGAACAGAAAGCTGAGGCTGCAGTGGGCACAGGCTCACCAAAACTGGACAGTTGAAGACTGGAAAAAACGTAGCCTGGTCTGATGAATCTTGCGCTAACAGCATGAATCCATGGACCCAACCTGCCTTGTGTCAACAGTCCAGGCTGGTGGCGGTGGTGTAATGGTGTGGGGAATGTTTTCTTGGCACACTTTGGGCCTGTTAATACCAATCAATCATCGCTTGAATGCAAAAGACTATTTGAGTATTGTTGCTGACCATGTGCATCCCTTCATGGCCATTTTCTAATGACTACTTCCAGCATGATAATGCACCATGTTACAAAGCAAAGGTTGTCTCAAACTGGTTTCATGAATATTACAATTCAGTGTTCTTCAGTGGCCTTCCCAGTGACTGAATCCAATATTACACCTTTGGGATGTGGTCGAACGGGAGATTCACCGCTGACAAATCTGCAGAAATTGCACACACACAGTATAGTATTCCTAGTAAAGTGCTCAGTGAGTGAATGTTTTCTGTCTGTAACTGAGTAATTGCCATGCCACTGTCTGTCTTGGGCAGGTAGCTTGTGGAAAGGAAAACGTTAAACTCAATGAGCTACCCTGCTTATATAAAGGTTAAATAAAAAAATGTAAAAAATAATATATATATTATTTATTTATTTCATATATATATATATATTTTTTTTTTTTTTTTAACTTAACCTTTATTTAAAAAGGATAGCTCATTGAGTTTAACAATATATATATATATGAATAAACACGCACGCACGCACGCACACACACACACACACACACACACACACACACAAAGTTGCGTCGTTTTAAGAGAGATTAAGAAACACGAACAACAACATGGGACAGTTAATTTGGCTAATATGATGGTTATCGAGTAATAACCTAAATATTCCGTAAGAGAAAACTCCAGTTTCGCATTTATGTTCTGGGGTAGAGTTTTAGTATCGCCAAATGAAGTTTGGGGACCTTGAACTTGACTGAACTTTCCAACAAATATTTATTAGCGCGAGAGGAACCATTTCAAGTTCTAGCATTTCTTTACCCACAGAAAATAAAAAAAACACATCCATTTCTACACTCTTGAAAATTGTACTTCAGTCGCGCATGCCTTTGACACAGCCTGTTAATCGAGCACCGATCACGGAATCACATTACTACATGCTTGATGTCCCGGGCAAAAGATACTTGGTGATGATGCGAAAAGACAAGACAGAATTACAGAGTTCTGTGTTATATATTGCAAACAGAAATTTGCCTAAGAACAATGAACAGATGTTATGTTTAAAGTGTCAAGACTAAACGACTGTGTAAAATGTGTCATTTTAGGAAGATAATGCAACCAGAACTTCCATTCTCCTCGCGACGCTCACCCGTTGTATGTTTAAATGGCTGCGTTGCTTCGAGTCAGACTTTGGCGTCAGTAATTGGGCTTGGTAAGTAGACTATTCGGCTACTGTATTGCACATTATGCAAGTTAGCGTTATACAAGGCGCGAAACTAGTTTTAACTCTTCAAGGTGTAAGATCACAAAGTTGTCATTAGAATGTTCAGAACATTCTAATGTTTACGTAACGATCACTAGTGTAAATCGAAAGCAATGGAGAGTTCTAGAGCACTGGCTTCGAAACATAAAAAAACCATTACTCTTGAAAGGGTTAAAGTGCGCGTAACCACTGCCGAGGAAAGCCCTGAAACCTTGTTTTCACGAATACGTCATCCAGCTGGACAACCTCTGCCATTATAAGTACGGTCCTAATGACCCCTGTCATTGATTTAAGATAGAAAAAATATGTTCGTAACGCTGCGAACATTAATTGACGTTTAATTTATTGATTGCTTTATTCTTGCAGCTAGTACGTACTCGTGTCAATGGGCTACATTACATTTTCTTCCAAAATCCTTCGATCGTAGCCTAATCTACCTTTCATCAAAAAAACACATAATTTATCCCACGGCCTCGCAATTCTTGCATTTTTATGAAACGATGTACTGTACTTTACTTTATCTCTGTGTGAGTCTTGTGGACAGAACTGCTCTCTGTAATTTTGTGTCCTACTAAAATATAGCATTCTGCTGTACCACAGATATTCTGAGGAGAGGCGGCAATGCAGCCGACGCTGCCGTAGCTGTCGCGGCCGCTCTCGGCGTAACAGAACCCTGCAGCACCGGTGTTGGCGGAGACTGCTTCTGTCTCTTCTATGACGCCCGCACCGGGCAGGTGCGCGGGTTGAACGGGAGGTGAGGGGAAACTCATATTTATACTTTTCCTTCTTTACGGAAAATAAAGGAGTTGAAAACGATTAGAAACATGAAGAAATTAATGTGTATGCGTGTAATATATTCTACAAAGAAGTTCAATTTATTTGCCCACACCGAAGAAACGTGAAATGTATTTTGCAGTATATGGGCTGTATAAAAAATATACTTTTCATATATGTTTTGATATAAGACATATATCCGAGGAAGGATGTTACTGTATGTTTGCCAAATATGAAATATATGGCAATTCCACGTTGGAGTGGAAAATGACACGAATGAAGACAATACATTGAGTAAGTCTGCAGTTTTACATTTTTGTAGGCTATTGAATTTCGTATGAGTTTGAATTCTAAATGGAGAGGCTGTACCCTGAAGTGTAACAGATATTGTATGTCTGGAGGTCCCATTTGTAAGAAACCATAAACCAGTAGGCTGCTATGCACAACTATTTTTGGAATGGCATGGAAACCCATACCAATTCTGGTGTTATCTTGATTTTGTAATAGTTTCTGTAAACTTTGACCACTGATTTACCACGTCTACCACCTACATTTCATAGAAATGAGGAGTGTCTGGTTCAGAAGAAGCCTATGATTAGGCTAATGCTTAACTAGATAGGCCTACAGTACGTTATCATTATTGTGATTTTTCTTTGTTGTTATCACATTGGAGGTAATTCCTCGGCCTTGCTTATCTCGAGGGTGTGTTGTACCATCTTGTACAGAGAAGCTACCTTTATCATGTTAAGGTTTGGAAAAGTGCAGGAATCTTGTGAATCTTGTAATGTGTTTCCCCCTGATTCTGTGTAGCATTACAGGGCGGTGAATATGAAACAGGACTTTCAGAAAAACAGTTTTTCTTGGCTTCTTCCCTATCAGTCTGCTATTGTGTGTTGCTGTTAACATAAAACTAACATGTCGTTCCTGTAACTTCAAAGATTTATAAACGGACAAATGTTTGCTTGTGGATGTCAGGGCTGGAGCCTGGACTGTTTGTCAAACTGACTCATGCAGATGTAATCTAACTCAGGGGATAACCTGTGAATTCTCTCTCTCTCTCTCTCTCTCTCTCTCCCTTTGCTCTATTTCCATCTCCTTTTCGTTGCCCTCTCCGCCCCTCCTGCTCTCCCCCTTTCTCACTCGCTTTCCCTCCTCCCCCTGTCATCGCTCTCTCTTCCCCCTCTCTGTCTCTCTCCATCTCACTGTCTGTCTCTCTCTCTTTCCCTCCCCCTCCCCCTTTCCCTCCATCCTTTGCTGAAGTGGCCGATCCCCCAGAGCGTTGACCCTTGACCTGTTGAGCGGTTTGGGTTTCAGTGAGGCCCAGCCGCCCTCAGTCTTCCACGCCCTCAACGTCACTGTCCCAGGTGCAGCCGCCTGCTGGTGCGATACTGTCCAGCTGTTCGGGAGTAAAAAGGTACAATACAAACTCAGGCAGTCCATCTATTGCTGGTGCGATACTGTCTAGCTGTTCGGAAGTAAAAAGGTACAATACAACTCAGGCAGTCCATCTATTGCTGGTGCGATACTGTCCAGCTGTTCAGGAGTAAAAAGGTACAATACAAACTCAGGCAGTCTATCTATTGCGTGAGACCATCCAGTTGTTCTGCAATAAAAAGGTAGAGTACTAAGAAACTCAGGGATGCCATCCTTTCCTGGTGTGACACCATCCAGTTGGTCAGAAGTAAAAGGGTAGAATACAACCTCAGGGATTCATCGATTGCTGTTGTGTGACCATCCAATTGTTCTGCAATAAAAGGTACAATACAAAGCCATGGAAACCATCCAGTTGTTCAGTAGTAAAATGGTAGAATATAAATGCAGGGGGGCCATTCAAATGAAGTCAAATGAGTTGAGTAGCGCTGCTCTAGATAAGAGCAGTGTTCTTTTCATGGACACTACCTGTGAAAAAATATAAGTAAAGTCCATGAATTGCCCTGGAAAGGAGCATCTGCTGAATGTATCTAACTCTAATGGACGGAAGTGGAGGATTGTGGGATTATGAGTTTTGGATTTGTAGTCCACTCTGTTTTCCATGCAATCTTTTCAGCTCACGCTGGGGGAGGTTCTGGAGCCTGCCGCAGAGCTGGCTGAGAGGGGATTCCCCGTGGCTGAGATCACCGCACACGACTGGGCGAGGTGGTCAAAGGCCCTGAAGGACGATGGGAAGGCACTGGGTGGAGACTTCCTCATCAACAACCAACCGCCCAAACATGGCCAGTTGTTCGCTAACCCCACGCTGGCTCGCACCTACCAGGTAACGATGGGACCTCCCCCTTTCCAGACCTTGGACAAGTTCTAAAACACATTAACCCTTCAGATTCCAGTAAAACCCTTAACCGGTTTTAAAATAAACTTTTAAATTTCACCGGGATTCAGAGCAAAGTATATTTGTCTTCTGTACCTCTGTACGTTTTCTGTTTAGTAACATGTTCGGCTGAACAATACATGGGTATCTTCAGGAGTACTTTCAAATTTTACTGCTATCTAAAGAGTTGAAGTGTTTTAGTTAGATATTTGGCCAAGCCCTGTCAACACAGGCACCTTCACACAGACGAGTTTATCTGAATTAGATTACAGTTTAAATCTATTTCAGAATCAGTGTACTTGCATTATCTTTGTAATCTGAAATGTTAAACAAAGTCTAAACTGTGTGAATGGCAGTAGTTTTAGACATCTGTCAAACCTGCATTCATGTCAAGTCCCCTGAATGCAGATAGGTGCCTGGTGTAGGGTAATGATTATTCAATAATTGGTGTGATATAAGTCACAGGGTGGGACTCGGTCGAGAGTGCACAGTCTTGTCTTATCACCTTTGGTATTTGAAAAGTATCATACCCTGATTGCACGTGACTTGGCAATGTGTGAGAAAAAACTTGGTATCTGTCTAATTTTTCATCAAAGTCCTCACCCAGCTGTACAATATGTGCTGGCAGTGTTTTATAAATGTTGAAAAATGTTTAATGTAAATTTGAATTCCTCCAGTAAATGTGTTGAGAGACCGTATAGATCAACTAAAAATAATAATAATAAATATACAAACTGATCCCTAATGGATGGTTATTAATGTAGCAGTTAGAGTTGTTTAGAGGCAGTATCACAATAGTATTACAATAGTATTACTATAGTTTTTACATTAACTACAATATGTTTCTATCTTACCCCACAGAACACTTTGTGCTGTATTCATTGAAAGGTGCTATATAAAGTTATTATTAGAAAGTCACTCCAGTGGTTTAAATTGACAGTAGATCAAGTGAAAGTTGATACTGTAGAACTAAAGACTATTGAATGAAAGATAAAGATAAAGAATAATCCTTCACTTTGTATTTCTGATGTGTGCGTCAACCATAAACAATAAAACAATACTCCGGCACCGGTTTATGCTGGGATCGGGTTGCCAGGGTGACGAGCTGCCTTGTTTATCGTCTTCCCTGACTGGTCTGAGCATGCTGGCAGATGGCTCATTAATCAGCCAATGATCAAATCTGTAAACGGAGCAGCAACAGGCCATGACAATTAAATTAGTACTGTACATAGAAACATCTTCCCGTGTAATCATGCCATTCAAGTGCCCTTATTGTAATCAATACGGGCCACGTGACAGCTCTTTGTCTTTGGGACTGCTATGTTGCTGTGCGACGGTTAGTACCCACCCTTTGGCCCACTGAAAAGGTAGTGTAAAGTGCAGGAATGATATAAAGCAGTCCTGTAGCTTTCCACGCCAACCCTAACAAAGCACACCTCATTTAACAGCTAGAACAGAGTTGCCCAACCATATTTCTGGAGATCTACGGTCCTGTAGGTCTTCACTTCAACCCTAACAAAGCACACCTCATTCAACAGCTAGATATCTCAGTGAGCTGCTAATTAGTAGAATCAGGTGTGCCAAATTAGGGTTGAAATGAAAACCTACAGGATGGTAGATCTCCAGGAACAGGGTTGGGCAGTCCCTCTCTCTCCCCTGATGCTTTGCCTGTTTTTTCTGTTGTATTTCTGCAGATCTTTAAAAAAGATCTGTTCACTGGGTTACTGGGTGGTTCATCCTGTTAAGGCACTGTTCTACTGTATGGGTAAAGGTATCTGCCAAATGATTGATAAATGAATGAATGAACTGATAAATAATAATTGATTTTCTCAGGAGTTGGCCCGGAGTGGGAAGTCCGGTTTTTACGAAGGAAGGATAGCGGAGGCCATAGTCGATGTTGTTGGGCAGAACGACGGGGTGATGACCCTCGATGACCTGAAGAACCACAGCAGCACTGAAGTCCAGCCCGTTTTCACTGATTACAAGGTTCTCAAATAAAATCATTACATTATTGGCATTTTTTCAGATGCTCCTATCCAGAGCGACGTACAGTTGATTAGACTAAGCAGGAGACAATCCTCCCCTGGAGCAATGCAGGATTAAGGGCCTTGCTCATGGGCCCAGAGGCTGTGTGGATCTTATTGTGGCTACACCGGGATTAGAACCACCGACCTTGCATATCCCAGTCATTTACCTGAACCACTACGCTACAGGCCGCCCTATACAGCTTTTTATAGCCATTTCACAGAGAACTGTAGATGGACATAATTCTGCAAATTATGAAGAAAAAGAAACAGACCAGAACCCCCCAAAAACAAGCAAGAGAGGTAAAAACAAATTTCCCCAGGTAGAGCTTTTTGGCTCCTCCTCATTCAGGAGGAGGTGACTGGCCATTAACTTTTGAACCATCTGATGCATGCTGGGTATTGTAGGCAGATATGATGTACTAAACAGAAGTTCACTGTGCTAGTTATAATGTTGCTGTCACACCTCAGGGGGTGAGACTTTGGGAATGTCCTCCCAACGGGCAGGGAATAGCGGCACTCATTGCCCTCAACATCCTGGAACACTTTCCCATGAAAGGTACGGAAGTCATACTGGCAGATTTAAACACGCGCACCTAGTCAACATTGGTTTCCTTCATGAGAGTTTATGTGGATATTTAACAGTTGGGAACTACAAATTGCTACAGTTATTCTGGATAACTGTAATGCATGCATGTAGGGTAAATACCCATTGTTATTTGGGCATCACGGTACAATGGATGCCAAGTCCATAGGTGTGTGTTATCCAAATTACACATTATCCGAGGGTTAAGCTATCATGGGGACGTAGCAAATTGAGTCATTTTCTCTCTTTCATTTAAACCAGCTAGAAAGGTGGCATAGGGTATTACATATGTTATTTCTGTACAAAGTATTTATAGAGTAGAATATTGATCATGGACTAGCATAGCAGGATTTCACAAAGCTTGATAACTGCACAGTAAAACCCGGAACCCTCATAAAACTGGGACATTGAGTAAATAAAGGTGTTCCAATTTTTACTAAGAGCAGCTATCCAGCTCAGTAATCCTGCTTTGTGATAGAGGGCCCTGTTGGTTGACTCTTCCTGTTGCCTGTTTCTAGAGATGGGACACAACACCAGCGGCTACCTCCACGTCCTGACGGAAGCCTTCAAGCTCAGCCTGGCTGACGTGATCCACTTCTGTGCCGACCCCGAGAAGGTCAAAGTGCCTGTGGAGGGACTCCTGTCCAAGGCCTACGCTGGCCAGCGTGCCCAGCTCATAAACATGCAGACGTAAGTCTGTGCACACTCAAACCTGACCGCTTTCAGACCCTTCAAACACACTGAGCCTGACTGTAAAACTGAAATGCTCAAGATTAATTAAAATAAAAAGAATAATAATTTCAATCAAACACAATGAATAGGAAATATGATACAGGTACATGTAGTATTTAATGATACTTGTATACATCAGAATTGGAGGACAAAATTAAATGTAGGCCTATCCCTTGTGAAAAATAGTATACTAAGCATACTTGATATGAACTTACAGTACAAGTATTCTTAAGTATAAAATAGTATACTATAGGTATACTTCAGCATTCTGTTTTTCACATGTGATATTGTTTAGCATCACATTGGCATCATATTTGAATACTTGGTCACACCAGTAGCCTTTCAGTTATAAGCCCAAAACCCTGCAGTACACTGACCAGCTGGGATTCTAAGGTGATCTTAGCTGGTCATAGCTGGTTAAGCTCGTAGAGTAAGCTGTTGGCCAAAATGGTGGACTAGATGACTATAGGCTGGTCAGATGCTGAACAGGTGGTCAAACACCGCTTAAAAAAACTTGACCAATTTAGGCTGGTTTAAGATTTTTCAGCAGGGACATAATTGATTACATGAATGTGGTTTAGACTGTGGGCATTCTTGTGGGTTATTATTTGTAAAACTGGCACTGGTGAAATTCTTGCACATGGCTGGCCAGGACATCCTCCTCACCTCTACACGGGTACCTGTTAGAGGCAGGTACACAGTGTTTGCTTTAGATAGCTGTGTTTGCTTACATCCTCGGTAATCTTACTCAGCACAGGGCATCATAGAGCCACCTCTGTTTGGAGTTTACAATGGAAACTCAGTACTCCCCACTCACAAGTGCTAGACTTTAGACTTTCTGGTTGCCGGCTGGAAAATAAACAGACTGTTGGCGTAGACGCTGCCTTGCCTTTGTGGTTGGTATGAAACAAATCTGACTATAATTAGCCCTCTCCGTGCATTCATATGTGGTGTGTTGTAACAGGTTATCTACTGTACATCAGGTTATCATTTGTACCAAGATAAATCTTCAGAAGTGAGTCATATGGTCATAATTGGAAGTTTAACATTATAACCGAAAGGGTGGTATCACAGAAAAGTTGATTACTGATGACTTGGCTGTCTGCCCGTTCGTTCGAATAAATTATTGTTTTCGTATCATTCCAGATAGATGTATTTCTATTCCCACACAAATCACAATCTTCTGAAATAGCATGCATAAGGAAAACTAAATTAACTCCCAGGAACAGAAGGTTTGATTTCTCTAAGTAGTTTTCTTTTAATATCGCAATTGTAGACAGGTGTGATTATCATGAATTATGTGTAGTGCCGCTTTGGTCTGAAAGTACACTAGAAATGATAGCCCTGCCCAAGATTTAACCTGTGCTAGATTAGTTTTTCTGTTGCATCATGTTATATAATTTCAGACTTTCCTCCATCATTGTCTGCCTTATCATAACACCAAAGGTTTGCCTTTTATAAGCAAGACAAACACAAATGTGATGAATCAGGTTTCTTTAATTCCTGGAAGTCGGAAACCCAACCCAACCCTTCAAACCTCACAATATGACGAATGTGGGAGGATTGGAGACTATTATCAGATACTGTAGACTCTGTTATCCAGTGTGACCAATGTTTTTTCAGACCTGTACTAATCGTTAGTAATCTGCAGACATTTTACTGGTTTAACTGGTTTCAGCGCTGCTGAAGATTAAGGTCATCTGGGATTCTAAAATGGTTTAAGCTGGTTTCAACACTTCTACTTGGTCATAGCTGGTCTGTGGCTGGTCAAAGCTAGTCTCTTGCTGGACAAAACTAACCACTTGGTAGATAATTGAGAATTCAAATGCAGAGCAAATGATAATGAGCCAAACCTGCATTGTGTTAAGTTTAAGGAAGAACAATTAGCCCATGTAAGAAACACATGCGTTTGACAACCCAGTTAGCATATTGATTAACCTCAATGTGATCAGTTACATTTTTCTGTTACCTCTTTCTGCAGTTGTTGGCCATATAGCACAATAAGCACAATACAAACATGGGTCTTAATGGCATGCATTCATATTTCTGACATAATATGGCTTAAAAAAAGGTAAATAATCCCTCAAAACATGAAAAGCACTCAATTAAGAAAAATGAACAGCTTGTTAAAAAATCTGGGATTGCAATTGTGGTTGGAACTGAATACAGCATACACAGGGGTTTCCCAGGACCAATGTTGAATACCCACACCTTTGAACCACTTCTGGGTGACAACCTCACAGTAACAAGTGCCTGCTTCTGTTTGGCCTCCTAGTGGCCATTATGTAGCATTACATTGGAAAACTGAGACCAGAGAAACAGTCCCTGACTGTGGGCCGCATTATAAGATGAGCGAATATTATGCTCTTTATTTCTCTTAAATTATGTAATTTATTGCTTATCTGATGTGATAATTTATTGATAAATTAATAATTGACAACTGCAGACAGTACGTCGATGCCTGCCTGGAACGTTTTCCTGTTCTCTGATGAACTGCGAGTGAACTGGCTGTGGCACGTGCCTCCCAGCACAACGTTCCCACCTCTATTTTAAGAAAACAATGGCGAAGCATCAGCAGTGATGTCATTTAGACCCCCCTCCCAGCTTTGAGTGACCTTAGAGCGCCGAACAAACGTCCTCACGATGCCTGTTCTAACCAGGGCGGGCGTTAACGAGCACGGGGCTCCTCCAGGAAGTGACACGGTGTACTTCGCTGTCGTGGACGTGGAGGGGAATGCCTGCTCCTTTGTCAACAGCACGTACTTGGGCTTCGGGACGGGCCTGGTTCCGGAGAACTGCGGCTTTTCTCTTCACGTGAGATATCGGGGATCGACCCATTTAGCCATAGATCTTTTACAAGCACCAGATACTCAGTACATAAATTACTCATATTTCCTCTCTGCTACATTCATTATGGAGCTAATGCTGTTCTATAGCAGTACAGTGCATCCATTGCCACAGTATTAATCTTCAGGCCTCCTTCTTAATCCTTTATGATGTGAATGAATATTTATTATTCATGTGTATTTTACTAGTTATGGATGTGATGCTTTAACTTGTGGAAGAACCTATGCACTTGTAAGTCGCTTTGGATTAAAAGCGTCTGCCAAATGACAAAAATGTAAATGTAAATCATAACGGATTTTCTGAGATAACTGATAATGGTTCTGTATTCCAATAGCAAATACTTTACTGTCGTCTAATCAACAGTACAAGTGGGAAGCCATTAGAAAAGGTTAGAAATTATATAGGATCATGCCTAATTTTAGTATATACTGAAAATACAGACTCCACTCCACCCCCTCCACTGAGAAAACACAGCATTCCACAAGGCAGGGCCGGAAAAATGAGCCATTGTTCAAAATCCTAAGAAAATGGCGTGTGTGTGTGTGTGTATGAGAGAGAGAGAGTGAGCCACTTCCTGTGTAGAGAACAGAAATTGAATGGCGCCATTATGTTTACAGTTTTTTCTTCCTTCTTCTGTCATTTCAGATGTTTTTTTTTTAATATTTAAATTTTGTGTTCGTAGAACAGGGGAGCCAACTTCTCCCTGGACGGTAGTCATGGAAACTGCGTTGGGCCGGAGAAGAGGCCCTACCACACCATCGTGCCGGCGTTGCTGACGGACGCTGTTTCTGGGCGGCTGCTCTGTTGCTATGGAGTGATGGGGGCCTTCATGCAGCCTCAGGGACACGTGCAGGTGCCCCGCCCTTTTCTTCAGCCCCGCCCCATCGGTCTCGAGGCCCTGCCCCATCAACCTCCCTTGACCATGCCCGCATACCCCTATACAATGTGACTGAAAAATCTGCTTTATTTATGTCCGATACATGTACATGTTTTGTAATATTGTATGTGAGATCTCAACATGTATGTAGTTGTCTTTTCACACTCATTTTTTTAAATTATCTGCTCAATGTTCCATTTAACCTGATGACCTGTTCCACAATGGGTTGTCTCCCAAGCTTATGGAGAGAGATAGAGATAGAGATATCTACATAGGGCGGCCTGTAGCATTGTGGTTAAGGTACATGACCGGGACACACAAGGTTGGTGGTTCGATCCCCGGTGTAGCCACTGTAGGGGTCCTCGCACGGGACTCCAAATTATGTAGGGTCCTCGCACGGGCCGCCAAATAACGCAGAGATTTTACTCTCTACGAAACCGGGGCGCCAGTTAAACGTTGTGTAGCAGTATAACTGCAAAAAGTAATCAGTCTCATAAAATTACTATTATCAGAAATATCTAACCACAAATTTAGTATTTTAATTAATAATTAAAATAACCAATATTAATGATTAAACATACCGATAACCTGAAGGTTGGAAGTTCTTCGAAAGACTGCTTTAACTCGGCTCTCATGTCTATGCGATTCCAAAACGGACACCGGGGTTTAATAAAATATATTTATTAAACAAACATACAAACACATAACAGATAAACTAACGGGAATTAGTAAGGAAATTTAGTTGGGTATGTGTGTGTGCGTGTGTGTGGCAAGCGCAAGTGCGCGTGTCGCTTGAACAAAGGAAAGGTAAAAGTGGGAGTAGCTAGCTTGAGTAAGCTAGAGTTCTGGGTGTGGTAATGAGTTAGAGTTAGCTGTGGGATGGGACTACTTGAGTAGTTTTACTCTATATATGCGCAAAAGACGGCGAATCAATTCACGTACATATATATGTAGCTAACCAAACACATTACAGTAGTAGGATGGTAAATATTGAAACACAGATCCACAAAAACAGTTAAGACTAAACTAAACACTGGCTATGCCTGAATGTTTGTTCTCTCACTGAGTCCATACGCATTGGATCCAAAAGACGTGCTGTCCTTATAGGAGCCGCGATGGTGCTGTGAATGCGTGTCCTGGAGAGATGCGCAGGCTGGGGCGTCTTAGCCGCGCGCTGTCGTCTGGTCCACTCGGTTGCTGGAAGGATGTTCGCTTGTCCTTTTTCCGGGTGGAAAAGTTCGTTGCTGTTGTTCGATGGTGAGCTTTGCAGGAGTAAACTGATGTCGCGTTCCGCGTACACCAGTTTCCACTCGCTATAGGCCACGAAGTTACCGCGAGGTAACTGGGTGTGTCCGTAGGCCTGGTAGTGCGCTGTGCAGCATCCAGCCCTGTCCGAGTCTCGGAGCAGATGAGCTGAAGCGAATGCCCAAAAAGGGTGCGTCCAAGAGAAGAAGCAGAAGAGGCAGAAGAAGCAGAAGAGAGAGATCCCAAGAACGTGTCTTGCTCTTATACGGGACCGTTTATTGCTCCCGCCATTACGGGATTGGCTGAACCAAGTTAGACGTCATTCGTGGTGGACGTCGCAGAATTTTCCTGTGGGAATGTGGAAGTTGTAGTCCCTACATCCCCCCTGTGGTCTTAGGATGCGGCTGAAGCCAGTGTTCCTTAAGAGCATAAAAGTCAGTTCACAGTCCACAGGTCAAGTACATTGGGTCGGTAACACAGTTCACAATTGACTGACAAACATCCAGGCATTTATCCACAATTAACTAAACTGGTCTAAAACACATGATACAGTGAATACATTGTCACAAAACATGAGAAACCTTGGTGAAAGGGTTAGTCGTTTTGTTAGTTCAGGTGTTTTGTTAGTTATTGGATGGTGTCCAGAAGGTGGAGCACCAACAGGAATGACCCAGCCATGAAAATGCTCAGATGATGTAGGGGTCTAGGATGGAGAGGCTGTAGCCTTTTTGGAAGTCTTGTTCAGACTGACCAATTGTTCTAGTCCCTACAGTCAGGTTGCTGACGAGGGTTGTCATCTGAAATATGTGGGGGCATTTTCAAATTAGTGGTCTTGTCTTGCTTGGGGAAGAGGTGGAGTAAGGCACACTGGGGTGTGGCAATATACTTGTAAAGATTACACTGTAGTTTCTACATGCAATACTTTACGATGGTTCAGTAGGTGTAGAAAGCAATGAACATTTACGAGTTATAACAGGTGTCGGATTTAACTCTACAGTACCTACTTACGATCTGCGTTTGCTGCTGCTACATGCAAATCGAAGTGGCTGCTATAAACTACCAGTTTATTTTGCCACCCCCCTTTGGTAGGAAAGGTGTGCAAAAGAAAGTGGTCAAAGCTTCAGCTACACCACAATAAGATCCGCACGGCCGTTGGGCCCTTGAGCAACCCTGCATTGCTCCAGGGGAAGATTATCTCCTGCTTAGTCTAATCAACTGTATGTCACTCTGGATAAGAGCGTCTGCCAAATGCCATTAATGTAATGTAGGGTAATTTTCAGAATTTTTCTAAATTTTCTATTTCTCTTAAATCAATATGAGCAATCAAAATGAAATAATATTTTTGTTCTTAATACTGCTGTCAACAGATGTGTTTTTTAAATGGACAGTAATGCGCAGAACTCTTATTACTGTCTGTAGGATTACAGTATTTCACGACGGTGTTTTCTGTAGGTGCTGCTCAACATGCTGGAGTTTGGGATGAACCCACAGAAGGCTTTAGATGCTCCACGCATATATGTATACTATGACAAGACTGGTATGTTCTGTGTGTGTGTGTGTGTGTGTGTGTGCGCGCAGTATTAGCGTTGTGTGTTGTATCAGGGTTATAAGGTGTGCTCTATCAGGGTTATAAGGTGTGTTGTATCAGTGTTTTAAGGGTGTTGTATCAGTCGTATAAGTTGAGTTGTATCAGGGTATTAAGGTGTGTTGTATCAGTTTTGTAAGGGTGTTGTATCAGTGTTGTAATTTGTGTTATGTAGTGTGTTGTATCAGTGTTGTGTCATATGAGTGTTATGTAGTGTGTTGTATCAGTGTTGTAAGACGTGTTGTATCAGTGTTGTAAGGTGTGTCGTATCAGTGGTATGAAGTATGTTGTATCAGTGTTGTAAGGTGTGTCGTATCGGTGGTATGAAGTATGTTGTATCAGTGTTGTAAGGTGTGTTGTATCAGTGGTATAAGTTGTGTTGTATCAGTGTTGTAAGTTTTATATCAGTGTTATGTGGTGTGTTGTATCGGTGTTGTAAGGTGTGTTGTATCAGTGGTATAAGTTGTGTTGTATCAGTGTTGTAAGTGTTATATCAGTGTTATGTGGTGTGTTGTATCAGTGTTGTAAGGTGTGTTGTATCAGTGGTATAAGTTGTGTTATATCAGTGTTATGTGGTGTGTTGTAAGGTGTGTTGTATCAGTGGTATAAGTTGTGTTATATCAGTGTTATGTGGTGTGTTGTATCAGTGTTGTAAGGTGTGCTATACTGTATTGGTGTTATAAGTGGTCCATGAGTCTCTGTACGTCCTGTAGATGGGCAGTGGAAGTTGAGCGTGGAGGCCGGTGTGGAGCAGGGCGTGGCAGAGGAGCTGGGGAGGCGCGGACACGCCGTGGTCGGGCCGGTGTCAGGGCACCAGCGAGCGCGGTTCGGGCGGGGGCAGGTCATCGCTGTGGGGTGCTGGTGGGACCCAGACGCCTCGGAGGCTGAAACAGATGCCAGGGTGCTGTGGGCGGGGTCGGACCCCCGGGCGGACGGCTGTGCTCTGGGGTACTGACCAACCGAGAGGAACCTAAAATTACCTCAATTACATATGTATACCTCATAAATCATAAAAAACATATTTTTACTCATGAAAAATGATTGGCTACTGTGCAATGAATAAAAAAAGAATGTTTCAACTTTTGTGTTTGTGTTTTTACAATGTACTGACATTTACACACACCTTGTACTGTAATGGGGGGGGGGGGGGGCGACATTGTCTCAGAAGATAAGAGCTGTCATCTGGCAGTCGGAGGGCTGCCAGTTCAATTCTGCCCTGGGTGTGTCCCTGAGCAAGACATCTAACTTCCAAATGCTCCTGATGAGCTGTTTGGTGCCTTGCTTTGCATGGCGGCCAATTGCTGTTGGTGTGTGTGTGTGAATGGGTGAATGAGAAGCATCAATTGTACAGTGCTTTAGATAAAGGTGCTATATAAATGCCAACCGTTTACTAAATTATCATGACTTTTTCAGAACTACTGAAATTAGTGAAATATGAGGCTTTGTGATAGCAGTGAAGCCCTTTCCTGCTCTGGCTATGTTGCTCATGACACAGTGCTCTGATTCATCATATTAATAATAGAGTGTTATTTCACTGCTGTGGAATTTGGGTTATTAAGCAGGAAGGAGGGGCCCTCTCACTTCCTGTCTTTAGAGTCAGGGGTGCTGTAGGGAGGCCGGGGAAGTTAGGACAACTCCCAGGGTGCTGACTGAGAGGGGCCTTCAAAACGGAACTTCCTGGAGTGGTGGGACCCAATGTGAGATCTTTTCAGGGGGGCACAGAATTCCTTGTGTCCCCCTGTGTGTGGTCTCAGTCAGGGTCTAGGTCGAAAGGACAGCTAGATCTGGTCCAAGATGCAGGAAAGTCATGGGATTTCCCATCACCTGCCAATGCTAAAATAGCCAAGGACACAGATTGAGCGTGAAGATACACACAGTCTGTTATTGTGATCAGTGCCTTTTTGGTTTCAGAGCAGGGGCTTGAGAACGCCCTGTAGAGTAACTTCAGAGAGGACCTGAACTCTTTTATCTCTGCCTATATTTAGAAGGAAGGGGCAACGCCTTGCTGTTGTAGTGTCTTAATTAAACCACAAAAGAGGAACAAATTAACTCTAGTATCTGCGCGTAATGACTCTTGGGTCTGCAGCTGTTTCTAAAGAACAAAATGGTGTCTCATGAAACGGCTTGTTTCTCTGCGGATTATGGACTTCAGTTGTAATTGTGCTATAGAATGTTCTAGGCCTCAATATACATTTTCCCTTTAAATCTGCAGCTACCTCAGCAAATTAAGTAAAGCACTCCATTGAGAAAAAATGTTTGCTAAACAACTTGTTTGGGAGGGGGGGTCATTTAATCCATTCTAGGGTCCCGGAACAACCCCATTATTACTGGTGACCACTGCCCCCTTTCCTTAAGATTACTTATGGGGTTAATCCTAGCTCAGTGGCTGTTGAGAAAGCTTATTCTTATACTTTGCCATCCTTTTTGCATTCTTGAAAGATTGTGGCAATATTTCAGTGAAGCGCATGACAAATATAGTATTAACAGTTTGTGCTGGAGGCCCAAACACTAGCTACACTTATGTTATTTTTGCTTGAAGTGAACATCAAAAAATACAAACAAATTAAATGAGAGGAGTTGAGTTGAGTCATGTCTTTGGTTTCTTCTTGATTGACCCCTGGCCAGTTCTTCATTATCTGATGCCACCTTCTGTCAGTATAAAGAACTGCCATTTTCTACCTGCCAAGACACGTCATGGTCACAGCTCTTGTGTTTCCTTGAGGGATGATGTGGAGACTATACAACTGGTCAATGGTATTTCACCAAGATATTTTTACTGCAGTTTTTTGATGGCTTCCTCTAGACCAGGACTCATCAACTCACTGTCCCCGAGGTCTAAGAACTGCTGGTTTTCCACCCTCCCTGGGAGTCAGGTGTGAAGATAGTCTGATCAATCAGTAGCACTAATTGTTCAGCTAGATACCTGGAAGAAAAGAAAACCAGGGCCAGATTTGGATTTGAGGTCCAGATTTGATGATTGCTGCTCTTGACCCTGGGTTTTCAACAGGGGGTACTTTAGTGTGGGGGTCCCTTGCCAGACTTGATATGCTATCACTATAATATATATATGTAAATCACTTTTTAACATAGGATCGGGGGCCTTTGAGCCTGGGTGGTGGTCCCTAGATCAGAAAAGGTTGAAAACCCCTGCTCATTGTGCTAGTCATGTGTTATGATTGCTCACTGTAAACGCACATGTTCAGTTTTCCATATGGTGTCATCGATGACATGGCTGAGGAACAGAGTTGGAGGCTGATGCTGAAACACTGATTGTAAATGGAATATACTGTACATTTGGATCACTATGCTTCACAGAGGTGTTGTTGGTTTTATGATGGTACACACACAAACACATACAGTATAACACACACACACACACAAACACATACAGTATAACACACACACACAAACACACGTTCCGTACGTACAGTATACGCAGTACACAGACATGCACGCAGACGCACACTCACACACATACATACAGTTGACACTCACACACACACGCACAAGCACGGCAGTTTCCTAACCCCCCCGTGACTAAAGGCATCCCAAATACAGTCATCCTTTCCCCCAGCAGTATTATTCTCCTTTCAGTATTACTCGCAGTCGGGCTGGAAGTCTGAAGAGGATGGAGGGTGTGTGTTTATGAGTGTGTGTGTGTGTGTGTGTGTGTGTGTGTGTGTGGGGGGGGGGGGGTTATGGGTGGGGGGTTCACTTAAAAGCAACACCCTCCCTTGCCCTTTCAGTTTCCTTCCTGGACTACAGCTGCAGCCAGACTCCTCCGTTACCGCGACCACCGACATGTGTTCCAAGAGTTTCACCAGATCCCTGGGCTTTGCACTTATCCCTCTGGCACTCTGCTGCGTTATAGCGAATATCCTCCTCTATTTCCCCAACGCCGAGTCCAAACACGTCCAGCAGGACCACTTGAGCAAGTATGTGTGGTTCTTCACTGGGATAGTTGGAGGTGGCGCAGTGGTGAGTTCATGGATTATTATTTTTATTTTTTTGTTATTGGTAATTAAACCAATCTCTGTCAGACTGTGATTTGTAAAGTTGTTTTCGTGACTAGAAAGTTAGAAAGTGCAACGTTTTGGTACAAGAGCAGTTTGGTGGTGGGTGGGGGATGGCTGTTTGTGTTGTACAGGATTTTGGGTCTTAGTGGAAATGTTTTCCCTGTGAAAGGAAGTTGGCTAAAATTATCTCACGATGGGGACGCTGTGCTGAACAATAGAACAAATCTTGAGTATCTAAACCCAGAAACACCCGGGCTGAAGTCAGCAATGCCGACTTTACGATAAGAAATACAGAAATTTTAAATCTCTGGCATAGGATGTTATATCAACAACTACCTAAAATTAGATATTAAAGTTTAATAATATTTATTTTTTGTTTTTTGAGACTGACAATGTTTTATACATACAAAAATACCAACAAACAAGAACACCATTCTGTTCTTACCATTATTCTCAGGAAACATAAGACTGATTAACACAATAATAACAATGATAATAATAACAGTGGGGTCTTTAAAAAAAAAAGTATGCCTGTTTTGAGTAAGGCTCTTTCAAAAAACATGACTGAAATAGCCAGTCCAATTTTCTACAGTGCTTGATATTTTACTTGGGTGAAACACTCAAACCTCAGACTGACTGATGTAATTATGTGGTGTGCATTGCCATTGGACAGTGCTTTGTGATGGTTGACCAATAGGAATTCCAATTTTTGCACTACAATTCTCATAAGTTTAAAGTTTGCTGCAGTTTCTCATGACCATACAAAAGTGTGTAAGACTCAAATTATGACTAAAATATGTGTGAGGATTATTATTACCATTTATTGTAACTGATATCACAAGATTTCAGTTCATGTCTTAACCAGTGACCTAAATGAAGTAATTATGTACTGAAATGCACAAAAGCCCAGCAGACACTGTGGCCCTCCTGGATTGTGCTAAGTAGCAAATCCAGGTGATTGGAATAAAATACTGGAGTGGACTTCTACTTTCTGAACCTGGATTTTCCACCACTGTTGATGGTGTTCGTTGCACGAGTTTTCAGTCCTGGGCCTGAAGAATGGCCGTTTTTTGTTGTTGTTGCTGTTACTCAAAACAGATCAGCTAAAGCAGTTGGTCATAATTTTAAAAAAAGTATTTGGGTCTGAATTAGTTGCTGATTTAAAAATGGTAAATGGTATATGGTTGGCATTTATAGAGCGCCTTTATCCAAAGACTTAATGTGAAGAACCTTCCCGTTTCCTTGTACTGTGATCTCCTCAGCAAGTGAACCAGCATTGGTGTCTGTACCACTAATTAATGCATTTAAACAAGGTGACTGGTGGAAACATGGGCTGTGTGCAAAACCGCATACTAGCATACTACTTATACTAAATTTCAAGCTGATCAGTCGAATGCCAAGTATGCGGTTTCGAACACAGTCCTGCATACACACCAGCTCTGCCAACATAATCCTGCCACCCTGTAATCCAGAGTGGTGTGGCGCCCCCTTGTGGGAATACCCTTGAAATGCACCTGGAAGTCCGTCCATAGAAATGCACTCTCTCTCTCTCACTCTCTCTCTCCTTCTCTCTCTCTCTGTCTCTCTCTTGCTGTCTCTCTTGCTCTCTCTCTCACTCTCTCTCACACTCTCTCTCCTTCTCTCTTTCTTTCTCTCTTGCTCTCTCTCCTCTCTCTTTCTCTCTCTTGCTCTCTCTCTCTCTCCCCCCTCTCTCTCTTTCTTTCTCTCTCTTGCTCGCTCTCCCCCTCTCTCTCTCTCTGTCTCTCTCTTGCTGTCTCTCTCTCCCCCTCTCTCTCTCTCTCCCTCTCTCTCTCTCCCCCCCCCTCTCTCTCTCTCTCTCTGCAGATGATCCTGCCCGTGCTGGTGTTCATAAACCTGAAGAAGTGTGCTAACTGCTGTGCGAGTGAGGGAGCCGCGGTGAGTTTGTGCGGTCCCGTTCCGGTCTGTACCAGACGGTTCTGTTCCACAGCGGACGGGGTGGGGCGTCTCGTAGCAACAAGCTCCTAGCGGTCAGCTTCCTAGCGGAGTGCGGGTCATGGTAACAGGAAAGGGTGTAGGCCAGGGCTGCTGTTTTTTAAAACTTTGTTGCCAAGGAAACAAGCCTTGATATTAGCTCCTCT
The DNA here is from genome assembly GCF_963514075.1 of Conger conger. Lineage (NCBI taxonomy): Eukaryota > Metazoa > Chordata > Actinopteri > Anguilliformes > Congridae > Conger > Conger conger. The sequence goes on from NC_083763.1 coordinate 54,697,384, forward strand.
GTGTGTTGTAGCTTTTGGTTATACAAGGGCATCTGAAAAAGTAGATTCCTATCCATTAGATATCCATTATTACATTATATTGTGATTATTACATTATAAGTGTCTGACATTTTAAGTACACTCTTATGCAGAGTGACTCTTATTAGGAATAAACTGCAGTTGTACCGCAGTATATACTCCCATATTTTTATGAATATATCCTATATATCTTAAGATGGCAAACTGCAAATTAAAAAATGTCAGCAACCTTGGGGCAGAGGTTTGAGGCTAGCTCGTAGCTTCAACCCCAACACCATACAGGCGCTTAAATACTTGTATGCATAAAAGTAAAAAAAGAGGACATATGAATTGTGGGATTCTGTGTCCGTAGGCTACTGTCAAAAATAAATGAATAGACAAAGAAGCGGTCTTTAGGAATGTCAGGAAATGGAGGCCTCAGCTACTGGAAATGTCAAACTGGGAATTGGGGGGGTGGGGGGTTGGGTGCAAGGGGCCAGGCTAACACTGTTTGTCTCTGAGTGGGTGGGACCAGGGTGAGAGGTGGAGGGGCCAGGCTAACACTATTTGTCTCTGTGCAGATGTGCAGTTCTGTATTGGCTGCGCTGGTTGGACTGGCCGGAGCAGGATACTGCTTCATTGTCTCTGATTTGGCGCTGATAGAGGGACCGTTCTGCTTGTACAACGGGGAGTGGCAGAGCCCGTTCGCCAACCAGAGTGGAGAGTACGTCTCATCTTTCTAAGACGGGAGGCTAACGGGGGGCCATGCCCATTGGGAAGGGGGATATTTAGTACTAAAGTGTTCTTATTTTTAGAAAATTGCCACAGCACAACCCTTTGAGAGTTTCAGTGAAGTTGTGAAAAAATGTTCTGTGCAACAAGCCTATTTACATGTGTCTGTGTCTGTCTGTTTGCATGTGTGCTTGTGTGTGTGTGTGTGTGCAGTTACCTCTTCCTCACTGAGAACTGGACCAGTTGTGTGGAGCCCCCTAGGGTTGTGGAGTGGAACGTCAGTTTGTTCTCCATTTTGATGGGCCTCAGCGGTCTGGAGTGCATCATATGCGCCGTGCAGCTGGCCAACGGGCTGGTGGCCGCCGTGTGCCGTCCCTGCTGCTACAAACAGCACTACAGCCTCAACGCCTGAGGACAGCCATCGGAGACTCACCGGAGAATCACCGGAGACTCACCGGAGTCTCACCGGAGACTCACTTTCACATACTTCCTGCCCCCACTTTAGACACAAGTTGTTTTAAAGCAAACAACTGTTTTGACCATTATTCAGAATGAAATTCTTCACGTTTTAAAAAACACTCCTGCTGAATTTTCAAATGCTGGGAAGATACAAAACAAATGAACAATTTTGCTCTGAATATTGGTGGAAATAAATATTTCAGTTAAAATTGCAGGAATTTTACTGCTATCGAAAGGACTATTATTATTGTAAATATTTGAGATAAAGTATTTGACCCAGGTCGAAACGACCTCCACTGCTTTTATGCGCTGGAAATAACAGATTGGCTGGTTTATTTTCTGGGTCAGTATCCACACGCTTTACAGAAAATAAGCAGGCTTTGCATTGTTTATATTTTACTACTATATATTTCAGCACTGAACAGATGAGATACTCACAGTATGAATGTGTCAATGTTTTTTTATTGAACTGTAGTTTTATGTAGTTTTGTCTTCTGTTGTGGTTTATTTTTATTTGAATAACTTTTTCTAAAGGTCATGCATAAGTTTTTATGTTCAGTAAAATTAGAGTATATTGTAAATTATGTTTGTTGTCTGAAGATGTTAGATTGATGACAGTTGAAAAATGATGGCAGAATACTATTATAATTTAATTTTGAATTGAGTCAGATTTTACAATGGTCTCATTTGTATGATAATTGCACTTGTCTTTAATAAATAAACTTTTTTTATTTTAAACATTTGGTTCAAGTCATCATTTATGGAACTTAGAGATTTCAACATATAAACTGTTTCTGAAGTGTAGCCTACCTTAACCCTTTCCACTTTGGCCCCCTAGAGGGCCATTTCCACCTATTTTGTACTAGTCCTATAAAAGTGTCAATATCTCAAAAACTATTTACTGCACACACATGGTTGAGGTCTTAAAGGGAAGAAGGGGCTTGTACCATTCAGAAATGTGAGACAGAACACACTCTTCTTTAATTTAAGTCTTAAGTGTCACTAAACCATATGTGTGTAGTAAATAGTTTTTGAGGGTTAATGTAATGAACCTTGAACTGTTTTATTTGCCTTGTTCCATCAACTTCCAGGGTGTTTGTGTTGATAAATACATCTTTTTTTTTTTTTTACCCCTTGTTGAAACTTGTAATCACATCTCTGTCCCTCTATTTACAAGCTTACCTGAGTGGGGATTCCCAAGGTGGTATAATCAAGTTTTTATTTCGCTCCTAGTGCCCTGGTAGGCCAGCTGGCCAGGGTACATTATAAATGTTTAAATGGCGTGATGCTATCTTATAAATGTAAATCGTGTGACTAAAGGATGCAGTACAGATAATATAACCTGTAAATAGCTGGATGCACTGCGTCACATTGATGAAGACAACACTGATTCACTGAAAATAATACATGCATCATAGAACTGGTCATTCGGGTCTAAAAAATAACAATTCAAAAAATAACAATAATAATTTCTCCCGTGGGCAAAAATTTCAAGGATATTCTTGATAAAATGATATGGGTAGGTTATCTAAAAATGTTAGTTGGGTAAACAGTGGTCTATTTACTATGGAATCACGCTTTAAGCTGATATAATCAGACCCCGCTTACAAAATGAGCCCATGCACCTTACCGTAAGGACAGTTGAGAAACAGGAGAGATTTCAGCCCTTGTTCCAGTAACCATATTGATTTTTGGGGTGAACCAGGGGGTGGGGTGAGTGGGGGAAACCTGCAGGTTAACAGGACATAATCAGGGGGATTACGTTGTGCAATTCAAGCTGACAGCGTGCCCTACAGATTCTATTTTCCATCTTTATCAGTGAACTGTGTGTTCTACTGTTGATTATCATACTCTGAATCTGGGCACCGTTATATATTATTGGGACAATGTGGTATTGACATACTAAGACATTGGGAAAGTCCAATATTGACACAAAAGACATATGAATTCCGAAAAATAAATGGTAGCAATTTCAGACTAACTCCCAAACACATAATCTAAGACTGACATGGTTACTGACTAAAATCATTCTATTCCTATATACATTAAATCAGAATAATTACAGGGATCATGTCACAGAGACCATGAGAGTTTGATTGAACAGTGTGTAAGTGAGAGAGGGAGAGTGGCTTAATCAGAATAAATGAGAAGACAGCCTCAAAAATAATGCTACTGCCTCAAAACGAATGAATTAAATGGAAATTGACCACACAGAAATAATTTGAGTAATTCAGCCACTCTTTTGCACTCCTCTGGTCAAAAATGTTTAATAATATGCCAAACCATGTAATTGCAAAAGTAATACAAATTAAATACAAATTTAAGTCATAATTAGAAGTACTTAATCAACAATCAAATTCAGACAGAATTCAAAGATCGGGAACCCTGTGTCGAGGACCCGGCCCTAGGCCCCCCTGATGAGAGATTGACGGGGGATGGGTTAGAAAGGAATGCATTGTTAACCCCTCGCACACGCCATCGAGGTGGTAGTAAGAACGCCCGTAAGAAGAAAAATATGTGGTTCAGAGAATGAGCAGCCATACTTGTCAGTAGAGGAGTCTGAAGTCGGGGGACTTAGATTTAGGGTTTTAAGGAGCAAGGTTAAAGTTCTGACTGAGAATACCCCAACCCTACAGGGGAGGGGCACAATGCCTGGCTAAAACAAAAAAATAAATAAATAAGGAAAACGGAAGGGATGTCAATACCGAAAGAAGATAAAGAGGCTTTAAGGGCCTTCCTGATTATAGCACAAATAATTTTTCGGATAGATTCAAAGGACTGACTATAGAAGAGTTGGTGGATGATTTACACTCAGCTATTGGCTGGATGTCCTTTGTAGATCCCTTAAGGCGCCGCGGAGAGGGGCACCTGAAGAGTGTGTTGAGATGGTGGAGGGCACTAACTTCTGGCTTGTATGAAGTCAAAGTTTGGAGAGAGTCCAAGGAGAGATTATGACAGGGAGACAAATACCAGTGATGAATAGGTTCATTAAAAAATTACATAAGAGCTAGTGTTTTTCCACTCGTATATTAAGATGGTGGAAATTCCCAAACTGGAGGGGCACATGACATAAAATATTGGGGAAATTTCTTTTGAGGTATGAGAAAATGACAGAAATAATTAATATGATCATTAAAAAACAAGTTACATAAGAGATAAATGCCTTCCCGCTTGACATATTGGGGACATTTCTTATCAAAAAAGGTACACTTTTGTATGCAAAAAAGATATATAAGGAATAAGCTTTTAGACCTTAGAGTGGGATCTTAGAATTTTGCTTCAGAAGATATCTACGAGCTGTTGAAGAGAGAGCAACGCAAGACAGTCAAGCTGGAGTGGCGCGCTCCCTCTGCGCGCCACTCCGGGATCTGGATATGGAGAGAGGAGTGACGTACGCGGTGCGGACTCAGCCCAAGAGTTGTGGCAGCGAGACTGATGTCGAAGAGGTGTTCAAGCGCATCCCTCATCATACAGAAAAGCTGGTGAAAGAGTTAAAGGGCTTTTACGACATGCTTGGAGCCGTGAACTGCACCTGGAGGCCAACAGACGGGACGCGGGGTTCCTCCACGCTACCTTCCTGCTGGACCCACGCAAGAACCTGAAGCCTCCCCCCCTAACCTCAGTGTCAGTGAGGAGAGGCATATGCTGCGGCTGCACTGCAAAACCCCCGACGTGTTCGAAGACATACCAGTGCACATCCCATACAACAGGCAGGAGAAATACGAAGTGCAAAGTCACATCTTTCGAAAGTCTGGGTCCTGATCCTGCCCCAGATTCCCAAACCAATGCAGCTGTTCAAAGAGCTCATCAACAGCAAGGAGGAGGGATCAAATCCCGCAGAAAATGAGATGGCTATATTTAAGGCATGGGTGGTAATTATAATCTATATTACTTGTAAAAGTAGGAAAAGTAGTACATAGAAGTAATACATTTTAAGTTTCCTTTTAATTTTATGTCTTTTATTTCTCATTAAGATACTATATACGATATAAATAAGTAGTAGACTTTAGGGGTGTTCGTACCCATTGTATTAATGGAAGTTCAGTAGCTTTTATCTCCATGAAGGGGGAGCCATAAGATAAGGTAAAGGCCAAAGAGGATGATGGATATTGGAGGGGTGTACCTTGATTTTTAAACATCATGGTGGAAAGGTAATTTAGAAAGAGCTAGAGGGGTATATGTAACTTGCATGTGATTAGCAAACTGCAAAAGATGATATGTACACTGTAATCTGTACAACTCTATTCTTTTGATTGATTATAATAAAGTATATCTTACTATAATCATATGTGATAAAGATTCTTTAGAGGAATACATAGAATACAGGACATCGAATACCAGATTTGCATCACACCCTTCACTTCGAGACTGGGCTGGAAGTTCAGTAGAACTTACCAGGGCTCCAGGACGTTCGGAGTACTTGAGTTCGTCCCCGAGACACCTCCTCGTGGGGTACTGCTCGTGGGAACGTGAGGTCTGAGCTCGGCAAGGGGTCCGTGGCTCACGACACCTGGTTCTGAAGAAAACAATTATTTTCTTTTTTTATAACTTAATTTACACATTGAAGCAGTTGACTATACTGTGACTCACCTCATCTGGTTCCTTGGGCCTTACAGGTTTGTCAATTTGAAGGTGAGCCAAAATCTAACAGGCCGTGCATTTCTCCAGAGCTTCAGACCCCAGTTTGTTCATTTAAGTCTGGTACACACCACAAGATAATCGGGCCGATTTTAGGCCTGATTCGCCCCTCCCGACAATCATGGGGGCGTTTCAGACACGGGTCTGGCTTCAACTGATTATCTTCCCAGATTGTCCAGTAATATATTGTGTTTACACGTCCCCGATTGTCTCAGGGGTGTCCCAATTTCCTATCGCAAATATCAAAATCCTGTAGTGTGAGGGGAACGGTGATAGAATCTTGAACAGAAACCCACAATAGCCAAGAAGAGCCAAAATGACTGTGAAGCGATATCTTAGTTTTGCACTAAAGTCACACTGCGCCACAGACGTTCCTGAGAGATTCTCTTAGTTTTGCACTAAAGTCACACTGCGCCAGACGTTCCTGAGAGATTCTCTTAGTTTTGCACTAAAGTCACACTGTGCCAGACGTTCCTGAGATATTCTCTTAGTTTTGCACTAAAGTCACACTGCGCCACAGACGTTCCTGAGAGATTCTCGGTTGTGAGAACCACGACTCTGATTAAATATTAAGTGTGTGACGTTCCATCTTGGCCAAATGATCTATTGTGTGTGTGTTCTGATGACTAAAAGACAAAACAAATCAGTGAAATCTGTTGTTACGTGTGGGGTCTCTCACGTTTTCAATGTCGGTTAGGATTGGAAAAGTCCTGTACCGTGCAGTAGGCTTTACAGGGATTTCGTGTGCAGGCAGCCTAACATTCCCCCTCTTTCAAGTGAAAAAATATTGGAAAAAGTGGTTAGATTCAAAAAGGGGTGTGGCCACTGGAAATTAACCGATAAGTCATGAGGTTAGAAAACCACACTCAATCAGAAATCTGCTTACTGGAAGAAGAACCTGTCAGAGATAAGGAGAGGATAAATGTTCCTGCAGCTATTGGTTGGATCACTGGCTTTGCGCTCTGCTCTTATCTATAAAGGGCCAGACAGCTGTCAGAGCATAAGCACAACAAATCCAAAAAAGAAAAAAAAAATGGGGAGTCCAGAGCTCGCTCTGTTTCTCCTGCTGTGCTTTTTGGGAACGGGGTCCTGTGGAACAAGGGAATACTTTATAGGAATCAATGAGATTGAGTGGGACTATGCTCCCAGTGAGAAGAACATAATCTTGAACAAAACTATCCATGACGATGAGTAAGTACACATGTTATATCTGATGTGAAGACTGAAACATTTGAAAAAGGGGCTTGTTTGAAATCCATTGTATTTTGACTTTATTTAAACAGGTAGGTAAAATGAGAGCTAATTTTCTGTTCCCCAATAAGAATCTGGGGAATCAAAGTAGGTTGGAAATGCAGTGGATTGTGTAGCCAATCAGATGCAGACAGCTGGGTTCTGTGGGAATTTGGCCAGGGCACACAAGGGCGGAAAATCTTATGACGCTACCATGGTATGGTTGGAAAATAGTGTGGAGTATATTTTTTTTAGCATTTTTTCGGAGTTCATCACACACTTAAAATTCACTTAACAGTATGCGGCATGCATAGTAGACGGTCCATACTTAGAGGACATAGTAGTTATGGGGCTGATTCAGCCACAGTCAGAATAAGAGCTCAAGCTATGTTTTGGAACTGTTGGTAGCTGGTTGACCAGTTCAGACCAGCTCCCAGCTTGACATTGTTTAGCTGGTTGACCAGTTCAGACTAGCTCCTTGACATGAGTTGACCAACTCAAGCTATGTTTTAAAACCAGCTAACAGCTCAGACAAGCTACCAGAACCAGCTGGTTGACCAGCTCATACCCAGCTAGACCAGTTTAATGCCAGCTTGATCTGCTCAATTTTCAATTGGCATAGCTGGATTTTACAGCAGGGTAACCAAGCCCATACCAGCTTAAACCCAGCAGTTTAGCAAGAGAAGAGTTCAGGGTGGTCTGGCTTTTGTTGTTTCAACAGGGTTGTTGTAAGGGCAGAGAAGGATAGTTAACTCTACTACAACTACAAGATAAACTGGATCAACAGAGTTCCTACATTATTAGAAGCATCACATGCTGTGCATGTTTGTAAAGGCAACATTTCAATGTAGAAAGAAAACTGAAGCAGAATATCTGTGTGAAATGGGGACCGATTATGACTTCTCTGCGTGAGTATCTGTGAAAATGCACTGTAAGGACCTTTCTGAATGCCTTTTTAAGGCATGCGGGGAAATTTCTGGAGCCGGGGGACACGCGAATTGGACGCGTGTACAAAAAGGCCGTGTACCAGCAGTACTCGGACGCCACCTATAAGCAGATGATCGAGAAGCCACGGTGGCTGGGCTTCCTGGGGCCGGTGATCTCGGCGGAGGAGGGAGACACGATCGTCATTCACCTGAAGAACATGGCCTCAAGGACTTACACGCTACACGCACACGGACTCAAGTACAACAAGTCCGACGAAGGTGTGTGTGCATGTGCTGTGGAGCAGTGTGCGGGTTTATGTGTGTGTCTGCCAGTCTATGAGTTTGAGTGTGACGGTGTCTGTGTGCCTGCCTTCATGAAATGTGAGCATGGCTGTGTGTCTGTGTGTATATATGGGTGCTATGAAATATGTCCCAAACATTCATATTAAATAAAGAAATCATTACATAGCTGTTCCACCCTCTACTGATTTCTAAAGCCAAATTGATTAATTGTTGCCCAACTGACTTCTGAAGGCAAATTAACTACTCGACCCTTGACTGATTTCTAAAGTCAAATTGATTAATTGTTGCCCAACTGATTTCTGAAGACAAATTAACTACTCACCCCTTGACTGATTTCTAAAGTCAAATTGACTAATTGTTGCCCAACTGATTTCTGTAGGCAAATTGACTACTCGACCCTCTACTGATTTCCAAAGCCAAATCGACTTATCATTGCCCAACCGATTTTTGAAAACAAAGTGACTAGTCGACCACCTACTGATTTATAAAGACTAATAGACTAATCGGCACTATGCGGATGACAGGTGCGCTGTACCCTGACGGAACGGACAAGGACGAGAAGCAGGACGACCAGGTGGGCCCCGGGAAGACCCACAGGTATGAGTGGCAGCTGGTCAAGTCTCACGCACCCACCGACGACGACTCCAACTGCCTGACGCGCGTGTACCACTCGCACCACAACGCCCCCAAGGACATCGCCGCCGGCCTCATCGGGCCTCTCATCATCTGCAAAAAAGGTAACGCGGCGGCCATTTTGACTTCCCCGCCAGCAGGGGGGAATGCAATTTGTTTGTTGTTTTACCTCATGCGCCTGTTATTTGGGGGTTCACGGCTGGTGTTTGCCCTTTTCTTTTTGCCATTCTGTTAACTCTTTTTGTCAGTGTTTTTGCGACAGTCTTCCGTAAAAAGCCATAGCTCTTGAACCAGGTTCTTAACCTGAATTGTTTCAGTGAATATTCAGCTATATAAACTGAGAATATCTTATTCATACATTTAATAAAAAAATAATAAAAAAGTATGGTTTATGGGGTATGGTTAAAAAGTCGAAATGCATGGCTTTCCTACCTCTTCCAGACACACTGGACATTCATGGCGACAAGGCAGCGGATTACCTGTACGCGCTCATGTTTACCGTCTCCGACGAGAACCTCAGCTGGTACCTGGACGACAACATCAAGAAATACTGCAAGACACCGGCCAAAGTGGACAAGGAAGATGAGGATTTCCAGGAGAGCAATAAAATGCACTGTGAGTTTCCCTTCTGCTAATATGATATGGGTGATAAGATATGATATGATGCTAGAAGCCTAGCCATGACAAGTTGACCAGGTGTGAGGTAACTATATCCTGTGACCAATAATGATCATGTGTATATGGGGTTCCAATTGGAGGTGGTCATCAAACCAGTTTTGCCACTGGCCTGTAGCATAATGCAGGATGAAGATTTTTTATTGGAAACTGTTATGTGTCTTTGATTGAGACAGATTAGAGCCCTACTGCAGACTGACTAGACACCCTGAACAAAAAAAGTGTGACATTAAATTTTACTAAACTAAAATGCAACTGCACCTTACCTCCAACTGTTGTTATAGAAACAAAGGAATATGCAGAAATTGGCATCGTTTTGTTTTCAGCAAGATTTGACCCCATGTATTTATTTGTTAGATGTATATAATCGTAAAATACAGTAGTAGGGCACCAGCGTAAGCACCCGATTATCAAAGGCGGCGGTTATTTCAGCACAAAATGCGACCAGCGTTTTATTTCAGCGATTAACGGCTACGTGTACGGTAACCTGCCTGGGCTGACGATGTGCGTCGGGGACAAGATCCACTGGCACCTGTTCGGGATGGGAAATGAGGTGGACATCCACTCCGCCTTCTTCCACGGCCAGATCCTGACGGACCGGAAGCACCACGTGGACACCATCAGCCTCTTCCCGGCCACTTTCGTCAATGCAGCGATGGAGCCTAGCAACCCCGGGCGCTGGCTGCTTAGCTGCCAGGTCAACGACCACGTAGAAGGTAGTAATAATAACAGTAATAATAATAATACATGAATTATAAAAATGTATGAATAGTCTACTACTACTACTACTACTACTACTACAAATAATAATAATAATAATGCTTATGCTTAATTATCTACTACTTCTACTACTAATAATATGTATGCTTAATTATAATGATGCGTTATACATTAAACATTGAGTCATAAAATGTATATTCTTCTTCTATTGTTTTTGACAGCTGGGATGCAGGCGCTTTTTGAGGTGAAGGACTGTTTTCCTAAAGTTCACAAGCCGAAGCCACACGGTGAAATCCGGGAGTATTTCATCGCCGCGGAGGAAGTCGTGTGGGACTACGGACCGTTAGGGGTCAACAAATTTACAGGAAAGCCACTGAAATCTGAGGGGTACTGGAAAACAATCTAGTCTTACTCTACAAGAGTCAATTATTAATCTGCCATTAGTCATCAGTGTGTCAAACAGCCTTGAGTCAATGCACTTTGGTCAAATTTGGGGCATTACTTTGTTTGCTTAAAGCTATGCTACTCATCCAAAATGACAAGGCACTGAAACAGGAGTACAGTCCATTTACACTGGATGAAACAACTTGTTAATGAATGGCCTAATAGATAATAGAGATAATAGAGGTTCTGTTGGGTCATTCCTATCCTATGTTAGGTATATATTACTGCAGCTAAGACCATTTTGCTGATGAAGACAGTATGCTCAAATATTTTAGCCTCATCTTAACTATAATAAAGCTGAGTGTGGACAGATAATATGAATATGAGTTTATGAACATGGCTTGACAATAAATGAAACTGGCATGACAGTTTTATCCAAATGTCTCCAGGGAGTCCCAGACGTTCTTTGAGACAGGCAATCACAGGATTGGTGGAAAGTACAAGAAGGCGGTGTATAAGGAATATACTGACAACACCTTCACCACACGAAAGGAGAGGACTGCAGAAGAGGAGCACCTGGGAATTCTGGGTAATGTAGTTTTATAGAGCACACCCTAGTGTAATGATTTCTTTCTCTAACAGACAGACTGCAGGACTAATGATCCGCAGGGTTGTTTTACAGGTCCGGTAATTAGGGCAGAAGAGGGGGACACTATCCGGGTGATTTTCAGGAACAAAGCCACTCACCCTTACAGTATGCAACCGCATGGAGTGGAGTACGCCATCAAACAAGATGGGACACTCTATGACTCTATTCCTGCAGGTAAAAAAGCAATAATAACTTCATGAATCAGTTTATGAATAACAGTGAGAAACTTTTCTAAACCAAATATTCTCTCCTCATCACCCTGCAGAAACAGACAGATCCAAAATATTGCTGCAAAAAATTAAAAATGCAGGTGAGAGTCGCCCACAAGTAATGTAACACTTTTTGTATTCAACCAGCACATGGCTAATATATCTGTCTCAGCAAAGTTATTTTTCGGGTCCTTATTGGATCCTTATTAGGGTCCTTATTGTTCAAACATAAACCTGGGAAAACCAGTGGAGTTCTCTCTCTGGAAAACTGTGTACATGAACTCTAACTCTAGACAGTAGGGAGTTTCAGGACTCATGCATGTACAACAGGAATCAGCAACTCATGGTCCTTGAGGACCAAGAACTGTTGGTTTTCCATCCTCCCTTTACCTGGGAGTCAGGTGTGAAGCCAATCAATAGTACTAATTACCCGAGAGAAAAGAAAACCAGGGCTGGATTTGGTTACGAGGGCCAGAGGTGATAATCCCAGATGTACAATGTGTGAAAAGCAGCTCTCTGAATTCTTTGCCTGAGCTGATGTATCCATTCCAGGTCCTCCGACTCCACCCCCAGCTTCTCAGGTTCAGCCTGGCACTGCCTTCACTTACGAGTGGGTGGTGCCCAAGGATGGAGGTCCGGTTGAGGGGGACGCAGACTGTATAACCCGCCTGTACTACTCTGCAGTGGATTCCGTTAAAGATACCAGCTCCGGACTGGTGGGCCCCCTGCTGGTCTGTAGGCCAAACACTCTGAAGTCAGGGAAACAGGTACAACTGCAGCTAAAATGTAAACATTTACGACATTTACAGCTAGACTTTAGAACATTTACAGTAAAACTTTACATTTTCAGTAAGACCACAACATTTACAGACACTTTACAAAACCTTTACATTTTTTACAGTTAACATTTCACAGTTTACATTTTTGCAGTTTACATTTTTCTTGACACAGGGAAGGTTGTTGTTTTTAAATGTTCCAGAAAAATGTAAAGGAGGAGTTCCACCTGCTGGCCACCGTGTTTGACGAGAACCTGAGCTGGTATCTGGATGACAACATCAAACAGTTTACCAAATCCCCCAAAACTGTCAACAAGAAGGATAAGGACTTCCAGGAATCCAACAAAATGCACTGTGAGTCACTTTTTTCTAAGTTGTACACAAAACGTCATTTCCCCCCAAAAAGAATCTGCCTAAAAGGGGCAAACTGACCTACTGATAAGGACATTCTCTTTGGGACTGCTGGGTGACTCATCCTGATGTGGTACTGCTTGACTCCACGGTTTGGTATTGAATCCAGATCGAACCCATGCATTAGCATTGGGCGACATATAATCAGCAGCACCATCACCCCAGATGAGAGAGATGAGAGAGATTTCTGCTGGTGAGAAGTCCAGGGTGGAAAGTGCAGGCGTCTGAAAGTAAAAGTCCACCCATGAACTCAGCTAGCTGATTTCTTTAATTCTACTTCTTGGATGAAGAATTGTGCTAAATTTGCAAATCCATGTGATTGGAACAAAATCATGGATCGAGGACTTTTACTTTGTGACCTGGATTTTCCAATTTGGGCCTTGTCTCCTTCCACACAGGTCAGTGGTAGGCTGGCAATCTGCCTGCACAAGCCAAACGCTCTATGTCCTGGGGGTATTTCACAAAGCAGGATTACTGAGTTAGCTGGATAACTGCAGTGAATATCTGGAACATGGACTGAAGTAAAAAGAGATGTTCTGGGTTTTACTCCATGCAGTTATCCAGCTGACTCAGTAATCCTGCTTTGTGAAATACCTCCCCGCCCTGAGTGTTTGTGTGAGCTGAACTAGTGAAAAGAACCAACTTCACACACTTGTGTTTGGCGGAGAGTTTGCACTTGTCCGTGCCGGGGGGCACAAACAAAACTGGGCATTCCAAATTGGCAGGAAGAAAAATGCCATTCACATTCTCTTCACCGCAGCGATCAACGGATACATGTACGGGAACCTGAACGGGCTGAGAATGTGCAAAGGCCATTCGGTGTCCTGGCACCTCTCCGGGCTGGGCTCGGAGGTGGACATCCACGGCCTCTATTTCCACGGCAACCGCTTCACCGTCAGCGGAACCCGGAGAGATTCCATCAACCTGTTCCCGCACATTTCACACACGGTTATCATGGAGCCGGACAGCATGGGTAAGGATCCCGGCTCTCTCCGGAGACTCTATGGGCCACATCGGAGTGTGAAGGCTCCCGAACATTGGCATTTGTTAATGTTGCAATTTTATTTCAAATGTGGAGGGTGGCGCTGTGGAGCAGTTGCGGTGGCTCTGGCAGTGTAGTGTAATGGTCTGGGCCCTGAGCTTGTGGCGGAAAGGTTGCAGGTTTGATTCACAGGTGGGAAATGGCTATATTACCCTTGAGCAAGGGGCTTAGCTGGAATTGACTCTGTAAAATACCCAGTGGTATAAATGGATATATCATAAAAATTAGAAAGTTCTGTAGGACGCTACATAATGTATTGTAATGTCCGCCTATGCGATTAGATGTTCAGTTCTCCCCGTCTGATATGCCAAAAATATATGAAAGGGAAGGTGGACTGTCTGTGGGATCATCCTGTATACCGCAGGGTACCTAGTCACCACAGTGATGTCACATTCCAGCCAATCACAGGGGAGATTGCGGTAGCGTGCATAATATCACCATAGTGATTTCCCTCCACTGGCTGCCTGTCATGGCTCGCATCAAATTCAAAACATTGGTGCTAGCCTTCCAAGCAGTTAAAGGGTCTTCCCCAGCTTATCTGCAAAAAATCATCAGACCCTACACCCCTGCCAGACCTCTTCGTTCAGCCTCCACAGGCTGCTTGGCACCTCCCCCTCTCAGAACCTCCACCTCACGCTCACGACTACTGTCTGTTCTGGCTCCACGGTGGTGGAACGAACTTCCCGTTGAGGTCAGAACTATAGAATCTCTCCCCACCTTCAAGCGCAAGCTGAAGACACACCTCTTCAAGCAGCACCTCTCCCCATCCCTTCCTACCTCCCTGTGAACCTTAATTGTTGTCTCTGTGACTTGCTTTGTGTATCGGTATTTTTAGTTGGCTAGGTAAGCAGTGTTTGGATAGTTAACTTTGGTAACTTTTGCTCTGTTTGTTTGTTCAAAAAAAAAAAAAAAAAAAAAAAAAAAATTGGCCCTTGTCCTTATCTTTGTTGTACAGGTAGCAGTTGAAATTGTACTTACCTCTAGGGTCTTTCAGCGAACTTATCCCTGGTTATGGGTATGCACCTTGTTGTACGTCGCTCTGGATAAGAGCGTCTGCCAAATGCCAATAATGTAATGTAATGTAATGTAATGATTTCCCATTTCCATCCATCACAGGGGAGTTTGAAGTGGAGTGCAGGACCGTTGACCACCACCGGGCTGGCATGAGGGCCGACTACACCGTGGAGAAGTGTCACTGGTGGAACACAGACAGCATGGTGATGCTTCACCAGAAGACCTACTACATCGCTGCCGTGGAAATGGTGTGGGACTACTCGCCTAACCGCACCTGGGAGGAGACCATGTATAAGGGCCTTAAAGACAGGTAATCGACCAATCAAAGACAGTTATGGGTCAATTCCACCAATCAAAGACAGGTAACAGCCTTCAGGGCCCGACATGGGTGAAATCCACCAATGATCACTTCTCATTCAGGGAATGCCTATTTGAGTGGCAGGGGTGGTGCTGGCACCCTCTGGCCTACCTGACCTGGGTCAAATATGGGATTTCTAATGGTTTTTAGAAACTCTCAGATATGTCAGTATAATACATAATTATTAATATACATAATGACCTCTTCAGACCCTGGGAAATGAGAAAACACCATTGCAGATCCCCAAGCACAAAACAGATTCATAACCAAAACGTACAATCAAATTAATTTGTCAATATTTGGAATGGCGGTAGGAACCTGGCTATAGAGGAGGAGCCCATCCTCCACTATCTGGCCAAGTGTAGAGGTAGAATGGATTTAATTGGAATGTAATATTAATAAGAGCAGTATTAATTTTGATGTGAAAGCCGGACCTGTTTTTAAAAACCGAAAGTGACTATAAGGGCCGCTCTGCTCCCTCTCCCCTTCCCCAGCCCGGGCAACGCTTTCCTCAACAAGGAGGACCGCTTCATCGGCTCCCAGTACAAGAAGGTCCTCTACAGAGAGTTCACCGACGACTCCTTCACCACGCAGAAGGAGAGGCCTGCAGACGAAGAACACCTGGGAGTCCTGGGTATTTCACTCACTCCTTCGCCCGCTTGCGCCTGCATTCAGATCCCAGAGTGAAGGACAAATGCCACTTGAATCTAGGGCAGGGATCATCAAAAATATGGTCCTCGAATCCCAATCCAGCCCTAATTTTCTTTCCTCACGGGTCACTAGCTGAACGATAACTGCTCATGATTGGCCTGACTCTCTTGGTAAAGGGAGGGTGGAAGTTCACCAGTTCTCAGCCCTCAAGGACCATGATTTGATGAGCCCTGATCTAGGCCATAATCATTGAATGAAAGTGGTTGTGATTATTCAATTGTTATATAAATCGTTTGATTCTTTCGGCTCCCTCAGGACCCTTCATTCATGGCGAAGTTGGCGATAAGGTGAAGGTCGTGTTTAAGAACATGGCCACAAGGCCCTACTCAATTCACGCGCACGGGGTGAAGACCGACAAGCCTGAAGTCTTCGAGACTCAACCAGGTGAGGCGGAGGTTTTACACCACTGCACACGTCGTGTTTTATTACTTTGAAGCAGAATAGTTGATAGTTGAGATTGCCATCTTTCTTCCTTTACCATCTTTGGTTGAATTATGCGAGTGTCTATGAAGAGCAAATGCATTGTGGTTGGTTTTGTTGGACGATAATGGTTGCATGCACCATGGAGCAGCTTAAAAAGCTTGATGTCCTCACCTTCTGCACACGTTTTACAAAATGGCTGAAATGGAGCCACATTGTTGAACCAATTCACTCAGACCATGTTTGGTGAAGAACAGTAAGAGTCCCATCTTCCTGCAGGCGAGACGCACACCTACACCTGGTACATCCCGAAGTCTGCCGGGCCGGGGGAAGGCCAGGAGGAATGTATTGTTGGGGCTTATTACTCCACAGTGGACGTGAATAAGGTAAAGTGCAGGTGTGAAATAACATGAGCCGTGCTACCTGTTCAGTATCCATCATGATTATCTCACAGGTAGAGTTTGCAGTGTATGGAAAGAGTTCAGGTTTTCATTACATTATTGGCATTTGGCAGACGCTCTTATCCAGAGTGACGTACAATTGATTAGACTAAGCAGGAGACAATCCTCCCCTGGAGCAATGCAGGGCTAAGGGGCGGCCGCACGGCCGGGGTGGCCTGTAGTGTAGTGGTTAAGGTAAATGACTGGGACACCCAAGGTCGGTGGTTCTAATCCCGCTGTAGCCACAATAAGATCCACACAGCCGTTGGGCCCTTGAGCAAGGCCCTTAACCCTGCATTGCTCCAGGGGAGGATTGTCTCCTGCTTAGTCTAATCAACAGTACGTCGCTCTGGATAAGAGTGTCTGCCAAATGCCAATAGTGTTATGTAATGTAATGTAATGTAAGGGCCTTGCTCAAGGGCCCAACGGCTGTGCGGATCTTATTGTGGCTACACTGGGATTCAAACCACCGACCTTGCAGGTCCCAGTCATGTACTTTAACCATCATCACAAGGTAGTGTCTCTCTCCCTCCCTCCTCTCTCTGTCCCTCTGCCCCACCCCTCCGTACCCCTCCATCTCTCCCCCTACCCCTCCCTCAGGACCTGTACAGCGGTTTGATTGGTCCACTGGTCATCTGTAAGCGGTGCCTGCTGAGGAAGATCGGTCTGAAGAAGGAGGTTGAGGAGTTTGCTTTGCTCTTCATGGTGTTTGATGAAAATGAGTCCTGGTACTTGGACGAGAACATCAAAACCTACGTCACCAACGTGAGCAAAGTTCAGAAAGACAACGAGGAGTTTCTTGAGAGCAACTTGATGCATGGTATGCTTGGAGTTTGGAGGTTTTTTGGCAAATCTGTCTTATTAGTTTTGAAGTTATGAGAAGACCTGAACTGGGTGACTCATTTGACAATACTTTAGTCCTTAATTAAGATGTTATTGTGTCAGTGATCATTTTAAAACAAATATATTGTAATGGTGATGTAATGTAATGTAATTGTAATGTGTATTGGAATGGTGATGTAATGTAATTGTAATGTGTATTGGAATGGCGATGTAATGTAATGTAATTGTAATGTGTATTGGAATGGTGATGTAATGTCACGTAATTGTAATGTGTAATGTAATGGTGATGTAAGGTAATTGTAATTGTAATGTGATTGTGTGTCTCAGCCATGAACGGCTGGGTGTACGGGAACCTGCAGGGCCTGACCATGCACGTGGGGGACAAGGTGTACTGGTACCTGATGGGCATGGGGAACGAGGTGGACATGCACACCGCCCACTTCCATGGACACAGCTTCGAGTACAAGGTGCAGTCCCTAACCCCCAACCCTTTGGTTGAGAAAATTGAGAACATTTAGTAGGGTTTTAATAGGGGCTCAAAACAATAGTATAGCAGTGATTTTCATTGATTGAAAAGGTATAAGGTTGGCACTATTGGGATTTCACAGTAGTTATGCTTGAGTGCCATATAGCAGTCTTGGGGTTAATACTATTAACAGCAATCCCATAGGGGGGGGGGGGGGTTATTTGTTTTAGAACTTTGATCACACAAAAACAGCCATTGCATAAAACCAGCATCATGGCATTCTCAATGTTGGCTTTGTGCCATTACTGATGAGATACTGAGTCTGCTGTCCCCCCTCCACTCCCCTCCCCCAGCTGAGTGGCACCCACCGGGCGGACGTGTTCGACCTGTTCCCCGCCACCTTCCAGACGCTGGAGATGAGGCCGGAGTACCCTGGGACCTGGCTGCTGCACTGCCACGTTACAGACCACATCGAGGCCGGCATGGAGACCACCTACACCGTGCTGGAGAAGGAGGGTGAGCAGTGTGTGTGTGTGGGTGAGTGTGTGTGTGGGGTTATGTGTGTGTGTGTGTGTGTATGTGTGTGTGTGGGGTTATGTGTGTGTGTGTGTGTGTGTGTGTATGTGTGTGTATGTATGTGTATGGGGTTATGTGTGTGTGTGTGTGTGTGTGTATGTGTGTGTATGTGTATGGGGTTATGTGTGTGTGTGTATGCGTGTGTGTGTGCATGTGTAAGTTTTTGGCGGCCTGTAGCGTAGTGGTTAAGGTGACTGACTGGGACACACAAGGTGGTTCTAATCCCGGTGTAGCCACAATGTGAGGGATTGTGTGTGTGTGTGTGTGTGTGTGTGTGGGGTTGTCTGTTGCTCGGACCACACAAATTCAATAATTGGTCCTTGAGTCCCTGAGTATCAGAGTGCATTAATCTAGAGCAGTGGTGTCTGGTCATATGTTGTGGAGAGCCAAGAGTATGCAGGCTTCATTCCAACCAATCATTTCACCTGCTGATTTCACTAATAGACATACCTTCGGCCCTCCATGTCACATGATTGGGCACCGCTGGTCTAGCCAATCAGATCACATTACATTTACATTTACATTTTAGTCATTTGGCAGACGCTTTTAATCCAAAGCGACTTACAAGTGCATAGGTTCTTCCACAAGTCAAAGCATCACATCCATAACTAGGAAAATACATAGGAAGTGCTGTTTTAAACATATAGTCATCATAAGTGCAATTTTTTTTTGGGGGGGTGGGGGTTAGACAAGAGGGATAGGGATATCAGAAAGGGGGGCGGGGGAAATCAGGAGGGAGGACTAAGGTAGAGTTTGAAAAGGTGTGTTTTTAGTCTGTGTCAAAATAGGGGGAGGGATTCTGCTGTCCTGACAGTGGTAGGCAAGTCATTCCACCACTGAGGAACCAGAACGGAAAACAGGCGTGAACGTGCAGCTCGACCGCCAGGTGCTAGTGAGGGAACCATAAGGCGACCAGAGCTGGCAGACAGGAGTGGTCTAGCTGGGGAGTAGGGAGTGATCAAGGATTGTATGTAGGGTGGGGCAGTCCCCTTAGCAGCCTGAAATGCCAACACTAGGGCCTTGAATCGGATGCGTGTGGCAATAGGAAGCCAGTGGAGGCCAATGAGAAGCGGGGTGACATGAGCATTAATTAGCATTAATCTAGAACAGAACAAAAACTAAAATCCTGCGGCCTGGTAGGACCAGGAACGAAGATCATTGATATAGATCTCATGCTTCACGATGAGGACAGGGAATTTGTGTGGGAAAGATTATGAATCTGGGGATTTGTGAGGACTGGGGATTCAAATGGGGAATATTAAACCATTCAAACTGAGAATGAATACAGCAATCACATCAAACTGGAGATAAATGTTGCATCTCACCAAAAAGGGGCTATTATAACAAATGTATTTTCTTACAAAATATAGAATGATAAATTATGGCTGTTTCACTCTGTGAGGACACTAATATACCGGCTATTTTATTCTTGTTTCAGGGTCCAAAGGTGTGAAAGGATTTCTGAAAGGCTTGTTCACAAAGAGCTAAAGAAACATGACCAGCATGCACTAGATTTTGTGTTTTATACAAGATTTTCTTTGAAATGATTTCTAAAATAAACTGATATATAATTACAGAACTATGTCTATGGGATTATTGAATTGACACGTTTACTTGTTTTGTTATACAAAATTATGGCTAATGCTACTCATGTAAACATGACCGTGGGAGGGAACGGGAATACCTGGAGGAAACCCACGCAGACACAGTGAGAACCTGCAAACTCCACACAGAAAGACCCCGTCGAACCCAGGACATTCTTGCTACTCACTACACCACCGTGCTACCCACTGGCAAATCTGTTCCACACATTCACAGCACGAGGGCGGCACGGATGGTGCAGTGGGTAGCAAGGAGGTCCTGGGTTCGAATCCCCGTCGGCCGGGGCCTCTCTGTGGAGTTTGCATGTTCTCCCCGTGTTTACGTGGGTTTCCTCCGGGTACTCCGGTTTCCTCCCACAGTCCAAAGACATGCAGGTTAGGCTGATTGGAGAGTCTAAATTGCCCGTAGGTATGAGTGTGTGAGTGAATGGTGTGTGTGCCCTGCAATGGACTGGCGAACTGTCCAGGGTGTATTCCTGCCTTTCGCCCAATGTATGCTGGGATAGGCTCCAGCCTGTTCAGGATAAGCGGGTTAGGATAATGAATGAATGATTGAATGAACATTCACAACTCAAAATCTTAGAATAATATGGTCCTGACATTTTTGACAAAAATGAGTTAGTGTCATAAACATGTTGTTTACAGGGCACTAAATATATGCATGTGTGAGTTTTTACACAAAAAATATTGTTTAACAGTATGAAAAAATGATCAATTTAAAAGGTTGTATCTGCTTGGAGCCCATTCACTTTGGAATCTTTGAAGCTCAATATCTCAAACCTTATGATTCCATGGTCACATATTCTATATAAATAATTACTTCCTGATATCAATGTTTTAACAGGTTTCCTTTCAGCAAGAGCAACTGTGAATGCTTTCTATTCTGGGGAAATTTAGGCAACCCGTCCCTCAACTGTTGAGAAAACACAAAATGGAGTAGAAAAGCACCAGCAAAATCACACACTACAGCAAAATTTAAATGAAGACCATCACAGCTATTTTATTGATAATGGGATTTTGAATAGTAGTCATCACTAGAAATGCCAAAAAAGTCAAACATAAGCAAGGCATGTACAGAGAAAATTTAAATAAATAGAACTTCAATCCAAAAAAATCAATCCAGAGTATAAGGTTGTGTGTGTATGTATGTTCATGTGTATGTGTGTTTGTGCATATATAAAGTTTAGCCTCACTGTTGCACAGCAATTTCAACATTGCAATGCACAAATCCCTGCTCCAATATTACATACAGATTGTCAGACTGTTCCCATTCGAGTGTAGGACATGACAGAAACACATTAGCAGATTGTCTTTGATCTTTGGTAAACCTATTTTTTAACATTCAATTCCAATCATAAAGCAATACTTATGTTGTCACAGAGAAACAATACAATTTGATATGACAGGCTGATATTCACGAAGCACCTTAGAGGGATCAGGGATCAGGGATCATCAACTCTGGCCCTCAAATCCAAATCCAGCCCTGGTTTTCTTTCCTCCCGGGTAATTAGTTCTACTGATTGGCCAGACTTTCTAATGAAAAATATAACTTCCCCGATGGTATTTTTGAAACGAAAGCTAATGAAAGCATGTGAAAAGCAGATTGGAAAGTATGTCATGAAATATGTAAATTTAAATAAATAAATTCCCGAACTTTTTCTGGACCAAAACGACCATCGTTTCACGAACTGCCACACAATGAAACATGGTCGCAAAGAACATTGAAGGAATACGTGTTCTTCGGCTGTTAAATCACCGAGCTCTCTCACCCTCAACACGAACCGCAGAGGCGTCACCGTCTGGCCCCTCCCGGTTCCTATCTATGCTCTATGTTTTGCATGTACAGTACTAATCAGGCTCATATTATAAATATGGGTGCTGTACTCACCTACAGTATCCAGTTGTTTGCCAGGAGTGCTACAGTATATACACATATTTATTAGCTGACGAAAGCCTTCAGTATCTGACTAACGTTACAGTAGGCCACAACAGGACGCTCGACCCTTAGAGGAAGATGTTAATTGAAAGGTATAAAGAGTTTCACATCAACTCAAGGCTACCTGACTTGAGGACTGCTTAGTGTTCTCCCTACAGTATATGCGTTTCTGGTTATTTCTACGGCGAGCTTCGCGAAGTGTTGCTAACGAAAAGCGGCTTTCCGGCTTTTCCACCTGCTCACGCCGTCAGGTTCCTCTGGCAACACTCCAGCAGGTGCGGCAGGAAGAACTCCGCCGTCCCGTCGTCCGGCAACAGCTCCAGGAACTCCAGCGGGTTCAGCTCCGCGGCGACCACCAACAAGGTTTCTGTTGCCGAGGAAACGCCCGAGTCAAAGCCTTCCGACACTGAACTGGCTTTGCAGTGCTGTCGGGTTTGTGAGTTTGCTCCGAGTTGGGAATACAAATAACTAGGCTATTCACGTTCACATGCTTTATGGTCGGACAATTGAAAGAAAGATTACGTGTGGCTACGTGTTACTTCCTGTCGGACTGTTTACATTCTAGGCTAGCAATCAACTAGCTAGTTATAGCAACCAATTCTGGCAATTTTTTGGGGTTAAGACTGCAAATACCACAGGAAATCCGGTAGGAAACTTGTATATACCATAAAAACGACAGCACTTGAAAGCAGAGAATTCTCTGGGTTCTTAAAGAGAAAATGCACTCACTATTTAAGCCAGGCTCCGCCTACTAAGCAATTTTGAAAAGGGTATCCACTCATTTGCGTAAAATAGTCTATAACCAATCAGGTGCCGGCAGTGTTCTGTGCGGTATTGTTCCTGAACTGCTGCCGGTTAAAAACTAATTGTGGACGGCAAAGGCCACTCTGTACTTTAATATAGCATCAGAAACTCTTTACCAGCCTGAAACCTGTAATTAAGAAGTGCAGAAGACAGAAAGAAGGAGCCAGAATCTGTGGAGGTGTGACATGACTGAGTTTCCTTCATGCTGATTGGTTAATACCCATGGGTAGATGGTACAGGAAGTTGTCTGGGACATTAAAGCTCCTCACCTTTCAGAGCAGATAGCACGATGGAGTTTTCGCTGTCAGTGGACCTGGCCCTTTTGCAGAGCTCAGGAAAAACCTTCTGCCACCAAAGAGCCTAAAAACAATCACAAAAAAGTGTGAATTATGCATATCAGACAGCATTGTGCAAAAATGGAATAGCTTAGTAGCTTCATTAATAAAAATAAACTTCAAAGTACTGAATTCTAACACATTATAGGTACTGTGTTATAATGCATTCTAAACATAGGTGTCGAATGTCATTATAAAACACTTGATAATGAGTTATAATAATTGTTATAAAGCATTATGTAGGGGTGTGTGCTGCAGCTCGTGGTTGGTGTATGGGTGTGTGTTGCAGCTCGTGATTGGTGAAGGGGTGTGTGCTGCAGCTCATGATTGGTGTATGGGTGTGTGTTGCAGCTGGTGATTGGTGAAGGGGTGTGTGCTGCAGCTGGTGATTGGTGTATGGGTGTGTGTTGCAGCTCGTGATTGGTGAAGGGGTGTGTGCTGCAGCTCGTGATTGGTGTATGGGTGTGTGTTGCAGCTCGTGATTGGTGTAGGGGAGTGTGCTGTAGCTCGTGATTGGTGTAGGGGTGTGTGCTGCAGCTCGTGATTGCTGTACGGGTGTGTGCTGTAGCTCGTGATTGGTGTAGGGCAGCGTGGGCGGTACCGTGCGCTCCTGCTGCAGCTCGTGATTGGCGTAGGGGATCAGGGCCTGGGGGCAGTGGTGCAGCAGGCGGTCAATGGCGTGCTCGTGCTGTCCCAGCCTGGCGGCACACAGGACCTGCACAATAAGGCCCGCCGGGTCCCCGTCCGACAGCTGCTCCAGGAGCGGGACCACCGAGGACACGTCCAGAGACGGGCCGCAGAGCAGGGACTGCGCAGAGTACAGAGAGCCAATCACACAACAACCATATCTCATCCAATCAGAGATGGGCCGCAGAGCAGGGACTGCGCAGAGTACAGAGAGCCAATCACACAACAACAGCCATGTCTCATCCAATCAGAGACGGGCCGCAGAGCGGGGACTGCGCAGAGTACAGAGAGCCAATCACACAACAACAGCCATGTCTCATCCAATCAGAGACGGGCCGCAGAGCAGGGACTGCACAGAGTACAGAGAGCCAATCACACAACAACAGCCATGTCTCATCCAATCAGAGATGGGCCGCAGAGCAGGGACTGCACAGAGTACAGAGAGCCGATCACACAACAACAGCCATGTCTCATCCAATCACAGACGGTCCGCAGAGCAGGGACTGCAGAGAGCCAATCAACCAATCAGACAAGACCTGACACATCTCATCCAATCATACTGATCGATTGACAGGTGGGTGAATGGAAACTGTCAGAACAGGAGGGAAAAATCAAACACACCTGCAACTTCTCCAGGTCCTCCTGGTTGCTAGGGGTGACGCTGAGGTTGCCGGGGGTGATGCCGAGCTGTGTAGGTGTGAGCACGCTCACCCAGGGAAACAGAGTCCCATAGTGACAGCAAGAGTTGATCTATCAGAACCGCAAAATCAAAAGGCTAGTCAGCAGAATTGGGGACGCAAAACGCATATTCAAAGCACATCAACCCTGTGAAGAGTAGATTGTTTTAGAATGTGTGCTAGACCTGCAATGTTCAGTTAAGAATATTCTAATGCTGATGTCACAATTTTAACCCTTTTAAGGTGTGACATCACAAATATGGGATTATAATGTTCAGTTAAGAATCCAATTCAGTTAAGAACATTCTAATCACATGTTTGTGATGTCACACTTAAACAAAGGTTAAAATGGTTCAGATAGAGCGTTTGACCACAGTCGGCCAAAAGTAACCATAATCACAGAACTATGACAGCGGTCCGGGAGCACACCCACTCTCTACTCACCAGGTCGTCTGCGGTCTTCAGGGGTTTGATCCCCTCCTGGTCGGTCCGGGCGACGCGGTCGATGTAGACCGAGGTCAGGCGGAACAGGAGCTCCTGGATGACCGCGTCCTGAG
Organism: Conger conger; assembly: GCF_963514075.1. Lineage (NCBI taxonomy): Eukaryota > Metazoa > Chordata > Actinopteri > Anguilliformes > Congridae > Conger > Conger conger. Next base: position 54,722,593 of record NC_083763.1, read on the forward strand.
AGGATGCCACCAGGAGGGCCTCCCAGAAATCAACCAGCAGCTGCGGCCCCCCCTGTGTTTCAGCCCCATCCCGGCACAGCTCCTGGGACAAACGCACATTAAAATGTGATCACACACACACACACATATCCCAGTAATACACACACTATAACCAAACACTGTCTCCAAACACACAATATAACCAAACACTCACTCACACACACATGCGTGCACACACACTATCACCAAACACAATATTCCAGTAAAATACATTCATTGACAGTTCAGTATATAGGTTAGGGAACAGGCCTTGTAACACCAAGATTATAGGTTTCATTCACATGTTGAATACTGCAGTTTTACCCTTGCACAAGGTCCTTAACCAAATTTCCAGCTGTATAAATGGATTATATAAAGAATGCAAGTTTCTCAACATAAGAGCATCTGCTTAATGCCTCGCATTCACACACACTCTCACATGCACACTCAAACACACACACTCACACACACACCAAACAATCACCAAACACACACCACAGCAGGGTTCAGGCAGGTAAAGACGGTCCGGTAAACAGACACAGGGTTCAGGCAGGTAAAGACAGTCCGGTGTCACGTCCGGTCTGTTTTGCCATGTTTTATGTTTATTCATTTTGTCTTAGTCTCGTTTTGTCTTATCATGTATTATGTTAGTCTAGGTTCGTCATGTTGTTTAGTTTGTTTCTTGTTACGATTTATTTTCTTGTCATGTCTAGTTATGTTTCGTTACGATTTATTTTACCTTGTTATGTTGAGTGGTTATCGTCTGTTCATTTAGTGTTATGTTTTGATTTATTACGTTACGTACGATTTATTTGTTACGTAGACTGGTCACGGTTTAAACATACACTTTTACATGTTTTTCCGCAAACCTTGCGTTCCGCCTTTCTCTCTCTTTCTGTCATTCACACCCTAATTGTTTCTATTTGTCTATTTACTAAAACTACTAACGCTAGATCAGGATTGGGTAGAACTAACAAACTAATCATGTGTTCATGTTACCTTACGTTTCTCGTGCATGTCGTTTACTAAATTACTAATGCCAGGGCAGGATAGGTTTATTACTAACGATTACTAATTACCTTGTTAAACTTGTCATCCATCGCACCTGTTTTCTATTTTCTTGCTGCGCTCTAACTAATTGTCTACACCTGTCTACACCTGCATTTATATCCCAGTCGCACTACTGTTCGTTGCGAAATTGTCTGCCTCTTGTTCGTCAAAGCAACTCTTGAGCATTACCGTCATAGATTACACGTTAAGATCCAAGCCTGTTTACTGACCACTGTTTATTGATTTCTGTTTTGCTGACCATCGTTTGTTTTTGACCACGTCCTCGCCTACCGTTTCTGTACCTTTGCCTCGCTGATTGTTTCATGGTTTCGACTTCTGCATCGCCCTCGACTACGACCCTGCCTGCCGCCCGCCTGTACTTCTGCCCCGCTGACAGCTCTCTCGCTACCGGACCTCCCTGCACGTCTACTGACTACGAGTTTGCCTCTTCCATCGGCACCGTGCTTTTTGTTTGTTTATTGTTTGTCTGGCTGGATCTACGTGTATGGACTTTGCTTGTTTTGACTACGCTCCTGGGATTCGTCCCGAATAAAGCCCTGACGGGACTTTATCTAACTATTGTTTCTGAGTCGTGCATTTTGGGTCCAACCCCCACGCACCCGTCTCATCCAAGTCGGTAAACAGAGGCAGGGTTCAGGCAGGTAAAGAGTATCCGGGTCGGTAAACAGAGGCAGGGTTCAGGCAGGTAAAGACGGTCCAGGCCGGTAAATAGAAGCAGGGTTCAGGCAGGTAAAGACGGTCCGGGTCAGTAAACAGACACAAGGTTCAGGCAGGTAAAGACGGTTTGTGTAGGTAAACGGACACAGGGTTCAGGCAGGTAAAGAGTATCCGGGTCTGTAAACAGACGCAGGGTTCAGGCAGGTAAAGAGTATCCGGGTGGGTAAACAGACACAGGGTTCAGGCAGGTAAAGAGTATCCGGGTCGGTAAACAGAAGCAGGGTTCAGGCAGGTAAAGAGTATCCGGGTGGGTAAACAGACGCAGGGTTCAGGCAGGTAAAGAGTATCCGGGTGGGTAAACAGAAGCAGGGTTCAGGCAGGTAAAGAGTATCCGGGTCGGTAAACAGACACAGGGTTCAGGCAGGTAAAGAGTATCCGGGTCGGTAAACAGACGCAGGGTTCAGGCAGGTAAAGAGTATCCGGGTCGGGAAACAGACGCAGGGTTCAGGCAGGTAAAGAGTATCCGGGTCGGTAAACAGACGCAGGGTTCAGGCAGGTAAAGAGTATCCGGGTCGGTAAACAGACGCAGGGTTCAGGCAGGTGAAGACGGTTTGTGTAGGTAAACAGACACAGGGTTCAGGCAGGTAAAGAGTATCCGGGTCGGTAAACAGACGCAGGGTTCAGGCAGGTAAGCTCACCTGGAAGAAGAGGTCAGCCTCTTCCAGCCGAACCTTGCTGTTTTCGTGCAGCGCCACCACGCCGGCGACCAGCAGCCCCTCCTGCGTGTCCCGCAGGTGACGGGCCAACGCGCTGGGGACCACGCCCTTCCCCCGGCCCTGTAGCAGCAGCTTGGGCTCCTCGATGAAGCCGTACACCTGCAGCATCTGCAGAACCGCCAGTCAGCTGCTCCATTAACCCACCGATCACCCAACCGCCGTTTACACATACTTCACTTCATTTTACCCGGCTTTAGTAGAATTAGACCAGGAGAACCGCAGGGTGGGCTGGCTTTTGTTGTTACTCACCACTTAATTGATCAATGAAAGCAGTTGCTTACACAACTAACTCACTAGGTTTCTTGGATCAGAATCGGTTGCTGATTTTAAGGTGAAAACAAAAACCCTGTGAAGAAGACTTAATTTTACTAGAATTAAACTTGAATTTTAGCAAAGCTGATTTCATTTTACTAGACTTTACTAGAACTATGCTTTAGTTTCAGTAAAGCTGACTTATTGTTACAAGACATTACTGAATTACTCTAATTTTAGTACTTCATTTTACACGACTTTAATTTTAGTTAAGCGGACATCATTTTACTAGGCTTTACTAGAATTAGACCTTAATTTTAGTAAAGCGGACATCACTGTACCAGACTTTAGCAGAGTTAGACTGTGACTGCGCTAGTCCTGTTTGAGCGCGCTCAGATCGGCTCACCTCCGCGTGCCGGCCCATCTGCTGGCGGTAGAGAGGAGCGTCCCCCAACCGCAGGGCCAGGGTTGCCATGGCGAGGGTGAGGACCACGGAGGGGGCGCCCGCGGCTTCCAGGCGCTGCAGGTGCGCCAGCGCGAGGGGGGGGCGGGCGTGGCACATGAACGGGCTGCAGACCACGTGGGGCAGCTGCCCCGGCTCCGCCTCGGCGAAAATGTCCAGCACCGCGTCGGCCGTCTCCTGAGGAAAAAACCTTTCATTACGCTGACGCTTTCATCCGAAGAGTCTTACAGCTGATTAGACTAAGCAGGAGGCAATCCCCCCCTGGAGCAATGCGGGGTTAAGGGCCTTGCTCAAGGGCCCAACGGCTGCACTGATCTTATCGGGGCCACATCGGGTTTCTTCAGTGTCACGCACAAAATAAAAAAAACAGGGGCATTGATGCAAAGCACCATGAGTGCCAATAGCACCCCCTTGTGGAGAATCTTCAGCCAGCTAGACGTGAGTGTGAGTGAGTGAGTGTGTGAGTGAGTGAGTGTGAGTGAGTGTGTGTGAGTGTGTGTGTGAGTGAGTGAGTGTGAGTGAGTGTGTGTGAGTGAGTGTGAGTGAGTGTGAGTGAGTGTGTGAGTGTGAGTGTGAGTGTGAGTGAGTGCGTGTGAGTGTGAGTGAGTGTGAGTGAGTGTGTGTGTGTGTGTGTGAGTGTGAGTGTGAGTATGAGTGTGTGTGTGTGTGTGTGTGTGTGTGTGAGTGAGTGAGTGTGAGTGTGAGTGAGTGTGTGAGTGTGAGTGAGTGTGAGTGTGTGTGTGTGTGTGTGAGTGTGTGAGTGAGTGTGTGGGTGTGTGTGTGTGTGTGTGTGTGTGTGAGTGAGTGTGTGGGTGTGAGTATGTGGGTGAGTGTGTGTGTGTGTGTGAGTGTCTGAGTGAGTGTGTGGGTGAGTGTGTGTGAGTGTGAGTGTGTGAGTGTGTGTGTGAGTGTGTGAGTGAGTGTGTGTGTGAGTGTGTGAGTATGTGTGAGTGTGTGTGTGTGAGTGTGAGTGAGTGTGTGTGTGTGAGTGAGTGTGAGTGTGTGTGAGTGTGTGAGTAAGTGTGAGTGTGAGTGAGTGTGTGTGTGTGAGTGTGTGTGAGTGAGTGAGTGAGTGAGTGAGTGAGTGAGTGAGTGAGTGAGTGTGTGAGTGAGTGTGTGAGTGAGTGTGTGAGTGAGTGTGTGTGTGTGTGTGTGTGTGTGTGTGGGTGAACAAGCAAGCGATCAAGTTACAAGCCAGGTCCATGAGGTGCTTTGTCATAGTCTTAGTTCCCCATTTTGCTTGCACACCACAGTGGATTTTGACGGAACCGATCCATGACTCACTTGGTCCAGCTCCTCCATGGTTTCATCATAGAGCGAGTGCTTCAGATAGAACAGGAAGCCCTTTCCATATGCAGCCGAGTTCCCGGGGAAAGGCCTGTTCCTCTGGACAATCTCCGTCACCGGCAGACCTGACATCTTGTAGTACGGGAGGGCCAAGTGGCTCTCCCGCTTATCAAACCTGAACAGCAACACAGCGTTTTGTTCATTTAACTTTATCGTGCAATCAGAAACAGTGACTTTGAGTTTTAGAGTTTATTGCAGAGGATGCAAGCTATTGCTACAGAAGCAGCGTGACTGAATTTGCATTAATTTCACCCCCAAATTTGGTCAGTTCAGGAAATTAACTAATTGAAAAAACCTTGCTGAACATAACAGGCACTATTCATCAACTGAATTGACATAACATTTCCTGAACTGACCGAATTAACCTCTAGTTAATGAGTCATGTGATGTTAGGTGATGATGTCATTTCCACCTCTCCTTCCTGATATTTTAGTCTTTAAATAACCTCTATGCATTTATTCTCCTGGCAAATATTTAATAGTTCACTGTATTACTGAATAAATCCCAGTTGCAGAATAAGTCTCCCACCTGGATAAATAAATGAAAACAAGGTATGTGCCATTGATTGACCAGGGGGGTATTTCACAAAGCAGGATTACTGAGTTAGCTGGATAACTGCCCTGATTAAAACCTGGAGCAGTTCCTTTGCACTTCAGTCTGTGTTCCAGATTTGTGCCCATTGGTCAGCAGACAGACCGAGGTGTGTACCCATTGGTCAGCAGACAGACCGAGGTGTGCGCCCATTGGTCAGGTGACCCACCTGCTGTAGCAGTCTCCCAGCTGGGCACAGCTCTCCTGGAAAGCCCTCTGTAGCTCCTCCCTCTCGGCGGGGTCGGTGACGCGGGGGTCCAACAGCGCCGCCCGCAGGAGGAGGTGAGCTTCGCTCAGCAGGTGCACGCAGCTGTGCGAGAGGGGATTAGTCGACTCGTACTTCTGACTGTACTCCACCTGTAGGGGAAGGGAACGGCCAGCGCAGCGTCTCAGAGTCCGACGGCTGACCCAGGATCAGTTCTCCGCCTGTTTGTGTCGTATGGCAACCTTATCTGGTACCAGCAAACTGAACCAAGACCAGGCTGACAGAGATCACAACACAACCTTATCCATTATGGTAAACGTCCTGCATTTATATACTGCTTTTTCCAGCAAGTACTATAGATTACACACACACACACACACACACACACACACTCGCACACCAACACGCCACACTTTTTACCAAGAGGCTAAACAGCAGAACTGACTACCACAAACAATACGGTCCGTGTCATTTCAGTCAACACCACTTAGAATTTCTCAATTCTGATTTGCCTAACACTAGCCGTCTGGTTGTTTAGCAGCCGCCTGACCGAACACTTGAACAGTTTTCAGCTGGGCGTACGACAGTGGCACAATGGCAGCCGTGGTGATGGGCACACGGCGAGGGGCACACGGCGACGGGCACACGGCGACGGGCACACGGCGACGGACACACGGTGACTGGCACACGGCGACGGGCACACGGAGACGGGCACACGGAGACGGGCACACGGCGACGGGCACACGGCGACGGACACACGGCGACGGACACACGGCGACGGACACGCGGCAACGGGCACACGGCGACGGACACACGGCGACGGACACGCGGCAACGGGCACACGGCTACGGACACACGGCGACGGACACACAGCGAAGTAGGAACAAGTGAGGCGTCCCTACCATCTCGTTGTAGAGCTGCAGGGTAGAGACGGTGTTCACCACGTACAGGTTCCATCCGTGACCCCCCTCGCTGGACTCCTTCACCCTGGGGAGGGAGGACTTCCTCGACCTGGAGCGACACGAGACATTCGGTCACAGAACACAGTGACTTCGATGCCCCTCCGTGGAGAGACAGACCCTGGGTCACTACACTACCAAGGACTAAAACACCTGGGCCCTGTATCACAAAGCAGGATTACTGCGTTAGCCTGACAGAGTATAACCTGTATTTTACACAGTGCAGTAATCCAGCTAACTCAGTAATCCTGCTTTGTAATACAGGGCCCAGATAATAAATAATAACAATAATAATAATGTAATTACTACATAATTAGGCCGTATATAACATTAATTACACGTCATTGCGTGCAGGCTGAATATTGAATAATATACAGGAGGCTCTCTGCACTTTTCAATGGCATAATCACTACTAGTGACACTAGTGCTGAGTAACAGTAAAAGTAGCTGATTGAGAAACATTCTGTTAGTTTCACACTACAAATCCAGCATTAGGAGTGTGGTACCACAACCAATTAATTTTCCTAAGAGGTTAGTCACTTCAACACATAATTCTGCCATAGCACGAATTAATCACAGGGATTACGCTTACGTTTCAGACAGGGGAAACTTAAAAAAGTTTAGTTCAAATGAGTTTGTTCCCATCTTGAAAAAAGGCCACACAACACTGGCTCGGTAATGGATTTCTAGTGCATCTACACTAAAAGTAAGGAAGGGTATTTCTATATTTGCTCAATTAACCTCCAATTTACTTACTTTACCCCACTGTTGCAATGTCATGGTGTGGTGAACAATGAATATCGGAAATCGACATTGAGTAACCACCAAAAGGGTGGTTACATTTGCATATATTTACTCATTTAACAGATGCACACAGAGTGAGTTACAGCTGGATGTTCACCAAACAAATTCAGGTTCAAGAACCTTTGTTCAATGGTGCAGTACAATGGCTGTGCCACACCTTGGAATCAAACCTGCAACTTCTGGGGGGGGGTGGGGGGGCAAAGCCGTGTTCCCGGCCCTGTTATGCTACACCGACGCTCTACCAACCAGCACCATTATGCCCTGTGATAAACAACCTAACGTCCCTCAGGACAGGGATCTGAACGGTGTCATAACATGGAAACAATAAAAACATGTCAGGGATTTGCATGACAAATCCATTCGGGTGCTTTTCTGCCGCTATTTATGGCTCACTGACCAGCAGATTAAACCAGGTCATTAGGTCTCGGTTGCCAGTGGCAAGTCTGTTCTGAGAAACGGGCAAGACTTATCAACTACAAAAAGGGCCTTTACAAGTGTTTTAGTCTCAGAATGAAACTTAAAATACTATTAAATACTATGTTTCTCTCCAAAATTAAGTTTTACCAGTGGAAAATCATGAAATGGGTCAATACCTAACCAGTTTTTTTTTGCCTTAGTTCGCAAAAAAGTAATAGCAATAAGATTTTAAGCCTAGATAAAAGGCAAAAATGCTTGTCGAGACCGACCAACCGTTTTGTATTGTTCTGTAAACTGGGCTATAAGGCAGACACGTGGCGTGATGGTGTTAGTCACACTGAGCGAAGTCTAATGTGGTGGTCTTGTGATTCCTTCCTCCCCAGACCCCTCCTCTCCAGAAAATTATAAACGGATTATAAACGGAATGGAATGCATGTCGCCTGGTAACCAGGCAGCCTTTTACTAACAGAGAGTACACAAAAAAGGAATAATTCATTAAAAATTTAAATACAATGAACATTTTGCAACACAAATAAATATAGTTTATTTAACTCCAAACCTTCTTTGGGGAGGGGGGTTTATAACAGGGATTTTTAAGGACTATGGAACAATTGATTGTCATGCAAATCCACACATGTTAGGAGGGGGTGACCAAAACCGTGTTAGAGATATTTTAGTAAGGACCGAGAACAAGGTTCAGGGTTTTAGGGGGAGAAGCGGAGACGGAATAACATGGAGGTAGAACGATCCAGGAACTTACAAGAACGATCTGGACAGGAAGCTCTCCAGTGCAGGAGAAGTTGAAGGATCTATACCTACCGCTAGGAAAATCCCAGTAAGGGCATTGTGATCTTTTGATTCGCTATAATGAGGAGTCAACGCATCAAAAATAACAGAAAGTAAGCACATTTAAAAAAAAGAACACATCACGAGTAATGTCAACATACTCAATGACCCAGTAAGGCATTCTCTGTACAATTTCTTAAACTTTAATTTTTTGGGCGAATTAGCCATTTAAATTGAGATGAAAAATCGGTAGTGGCCAGGGTAGTTCCGAAAACTCAATAAAGATCCTATCAAAATAGAAAAAGCACGCAAAATATAACATTACAAATAACACGCAATGCGACTTCCCGAACGCAATACACGTGCCCCGCGTTGCTCTTCTGCCTTTTAACAGACTGGCCCTCATGGTATGAACTCGGTTTGCGAGCCCCAGCTCCCTGCCCTGAATACCTACCCTGTCCTCGCCCTGGGAGTGGCAGCCCTGGCGCCCACGTCAGCGGCGGTCAGAAGCACAATGCGGTTCCTGTCGTGGCACAGCGACTTCAGGCCGATAAACAGCTGTATTCTCAAAGCACAGACTGCCATTGTGAAGAGGGGGCAAGCCTGTATGGACACAAGAGTCGTAATCTCTAAGAGCTAAACACTCCAAGTCAATCAGGCCGGAGAAAAATAAACGTATTCTATTCTGCTGTGTCCTACTCTAAGACAGACCTTCAATATTATAGGCTACATCTAGGCTGCCGTGATTATCTATACCGGTTTTTAATCGGTTACAAAACACAATGTTTTTTTTTAATCCACCAACTTTATAAACAACAAAAAAAAGACACAGTGGTTAAATGTCATTGAAACACATTTCTATGTAGTATTCAATTCCAATTCAGTTCCGATTCTCCGAATGCGACCTTTGCGTGGATGCAAATCAGATTTCTTAGCATTCAAGTGCTCTTTTCTAACATCATGCAATGTGGTCTAGCAGGTTTTAGTCAGCACTATGTAATAGGTTTTAGCTGCCATTAATTATCTCCAAGTCAGGCAACACAAGATCATGATTCATCTGGAGCAGTAACTAGCCATTGTGTTATTAGCAGACACCATTCCTGGAAGTTCAGGGGACTTATCACATAAGAATCTCAATCTGGACAAGCTCATAGTACCATATGGTTATCAGCAGGCTGGTCAGGTTCATAGTGTTGTAAGTGTATGAGCAGCCTGGTCAGGCTCATAGTACCATAAAGTTATGAGATCATAGCACCATGATTCTGAAAGGTGAACCTGTCTATAGAATATTTTCACCCACAAACGTGTATGATCACACAGGCATCCAGAAAGACGGCACCTTAATGGTGGTGTCGATGTAGGGGTCCTTCACCCTGGCTGCCACCGCACTGCACCGCGCCGAGAAACACTGGAGCGCGCTCCTGCAAGAAGGGCGCAACGTGGCATTTACGGATCTGAGGAACCTTCAGAAAAGAGCGTGTGTGTGTGTGTGTGTGTGTGTGTGTGTGTGAGAAAGAGTGACAGAGATTGTATTTGGGGGTTCAGGTCTGGTTCTGCTTTTTCTACTCCTCTGTAAAGGAAGTAAGAGTCAGGGTACTTTGTAATGATGTAAAAGACAGGCTACTTGTGCAGCAGTTAGGCTACTTTGTGATGATTTAGGAGACAGGCTACCCTGCGTAGCAGTTAGGCTACTTTGTAATGATGTAGGAGACAGTCTACTTTGTGATGATGTAGGAGACAGGCTACCCTGTGTAGCAGTTAGGCTACCTGGTGATGACGTGCAGAAACTGGTCACTGAGAACGGCCTGCTGGGCCTTCTCTGGGTACTGGTAGGTAGAGATGAGCTCCACAGTGTTCCTGAGACTGTACATGTACCCGGTGTTGGGTAGCGAGAAGAAACAGAAGACGCACGTTGGCTCCTTGGCCTCGACGGCACCCTCCTGGCTACCTGATAAGGGAAAAAATTAGATCCAACAACTGAGATCCAATATCCTGCTTTTGTTTGCCGCTAAAAACATTTGATAATGGTCAAGCTCATAAATATTCGTAAACAGCATTCCCTAGAGGCCATCTTGCCTGTGAATGACTGACTTTCGCAATGACCAACCAGACCTTGGTCAAATACACAACTGTTCTTTTCTGTACTCGGCTGATCTTGCCTGGCGCAGTTGAGTGGAGAAAAGTATTTCAATCCAAAATATTTCTTAATTAAAGCCAGGTTTGAATCCATCACCTATTCATAATGATTCAGAATGGACCCGAACAAGAACCAATCTTGCCTCTAATGAATTAATTGTCCCTGCCTTGCCCCAAAAGTCTTTAATCCAACAATACAGGTTCATATCTTCAACTGCATTTCATTATCGCCCATGGAGCTTCTGTGATGGTCAGGAACAGGCTCAATTCCATTCCAATTCAGGCAGTATAATGAATTAATTAAAGAACCCCCACATTAATTAAACAACTCAAGAACTTCAAGAACTTCAATGTCAATTAATTTCCTAAATAGATTGACTTGACCACAACTCTCTGCTGGTCGTACTCACTGGACACAGTGAACAGAGGGCGGAGCTGCAGTGAGTGTAGGCATGTCTCCTCCACGCTGCATCCCTGGAAGAAATCTGGGGCAAACCGCCTGGGTAAAACCAGGCAACACACAGGTAAGACATATGGACCTCCAACGGACTACTACCAGTTAGCTGATGAGCTTGAGATGGCAATCTAGAGCAGGATTAACCCTTTAAAGCCGCCATCGTCAAATCTGGACCTGAAATCCAAATCTGGCACTGGTTTTCTTTTCTCCCAGGTAAGTAGTAGGTTAGTGCTACTGATTGGCCAGACTGTCTTCACACCATTACATTACATTACATTATTGGCATTTGGCAGACGCTCTTATCCAGAGCGACGTACAACAAAGTGCATACCCATAACCAGGGATAAGTTCGCTGAAAGACCCTAGAGGTAAGTACAATTTCAACTGCTACCTGTACAACAAAGATAAGGACAAGGGCCATTTTTTTTTTTTTTTTTTTTTTAAACAAACAAACAGAGCAAAAGTCACCAAAGTTAACTATCCAAACACTGCTTACCTAGCCAACTAAAATACTGATACACAAGTCACAGAGACAACAATTAAGGTTCACAGGGAGGTAGGGAGGGATGGGGAGAGGTGCTGTTTGAAGAGGTGTGTCTTCAGCTTGCGCTTGAAGGTGGGGAGGGATTCTATAGTTCTGACCTCAACGGGGAGTTCGTTCCACCACCGTGGAGCCAGAACAGACAGTAGTCGTGAGCGTGAGGTGGAGGTTCTGAGAGGGGGAGGTGCCAAGCGGCCTGTGGAGGCTGAACGAAGAGGTCTGGCAGGGGTGTAGGGTCTGATGATTTTTTGCAGATAAGCTGGGGAAGACCCTTTAACTGCTTGGAAGGCTAGCACCAATGTTTTGAATTTGATGCGAGCCATGACAGGCAGCCAGTGGAGGGAAGTAAGCAGGGGGGTGACGTGTGACTCCCAGGTAAAGGGAGGGTGGAAATTCAGCAGTTCTCAGACCATGGTTTGAGGATCCATGCTTTAAGGTGTGAGATCATGAATAAGAGATTAGAATGTTAAAAATGAAATTAAAGTTTATTTCCACTTACCCAGAGTACTATCTCTCCATCCAGATAGTTTTGCTGAGATGCAACTAATTTTCTAGATTTTGCGCCAAACTATGTTACATTGATTTCAAACTGTTAGGTACCGTTAACCAATGTTTGGGGTGAACAGAAAAAAGTTTGCCACCTTGAACACATGCCAGTATTCTGTGAAATTGCCCCAATGGACATTGTAATGCTGATGTAACAATCACTGCTGGCATTTGAAAGCAATGGAGTTCTAGAACACTTGCTTAGAATTTTGAAAGAAGATTCCAAAAAATCTACTCTTCAAAAGTTCAAGAGAAGAAACTGCACTAGGACACATTGAGAAAGCAGAAGAAAGACTTCACAAAGCTGGAGATATTATGGCACCTGTGCAAGACGTAGGTCACTCCACGGCTGCCCCGAGCCTCGTTCTCCATGCCAGTCCACTCCAGAGAGACGGGAACCCCGCATTCTTTCGCCTGCTCCCCCAGCAGCTCCTGGTTCCTCTGGAACATGATAAAGTCCTCCGGTTCGCGGTGGACTTCAGATCCATTCCTCCTGGAATCTGAGAGAAAGGTCACCACACATTTACACTTCCACATTGTGATGCTTTTCAAGTAACGTCATAATGATGTCCAGCCATGAGCAGCATAACAACTTTTTTTAGTTGTACATTCTATTAACACTGCTGGGTTTTACTTTGTAATTTGAGTTACCAACCATTCTCAGTGGCACAGTGGCAATGTCCCACCTGGGTATCAAACCTACAACCTGGCAGACCTGGGTCAAATACATAATTGTTTTGGATTCAAGCTTACTGAACTTTCAGTCCTCATGATGTCCTCAGTTGCACCAGGCAAAATCAATCGAGCACAGAAACTATTTTAATCCAAAACAATTACGTATTTCACCCAGGTCTGCAACCTGGTGACCACACCATTACAGTGCACTGCTACCAGCAGTATGATATAATTTGTTAGGTAAGGCAACATCTTTGAAAATATCAAGTAGGCTACCTCAGATATATATTTTACTCAGGACGAGGGTGTTGTACCTGAGTTTTCAGAATTGGCTGCTTCCACTTATCACACCCTTGGACAAATACAGGCTAATTGCAGGGGTGTCAAATCCAAGTCCTGGAGGGCCGCAGTGTCTGCTGGTTTTTGGTGTTTCCGCACAAGCAATTAATTTCAGTTGTTGATTGGAAAAAGGGTCCACACACCTTGTTCGCAAGGCCTTAATTGGCTGCTGATTGAAAAGAAACCACAAATACCTGCAGATACTGTGGCCCATCCAGGACTGGAGTTTGTGTATTTGTCTCCATGCACAAACAGACAGCGACCCCATCTACTTAGCTAACCATTGTGAAGAAGCAAAGGACTTCACTAAAGCCCGAATGTGTCGATCCGTTCCCGATCAAAAACACACACTGTTTTTAACCACCTGTTTCGTCGACATCGTCCTTTCCAGCGATCATTTCCTCCGGCACCAGAGCGTGGGGTTCGCTGTCCTCGCTGCGACTCTGAAAGCGCTGGAGCTTGACCACCAACACTTCCAGCTCCATCTGCAGGGCCACAAACCCCGCACAGAGGGCAACCTGCGTGGGCGTCCATCCGGGCACGTGCAGGATGAGGAAGCGCTCAAAGTCCAGCACGGAGAGCCGCTCGCTCAGTGCTTGCCTCCTCAGGCTGAAGATCACCAGGCTCCTGGCGCAGCCCACGAGCAGGTCCCCCGTCACCGCGCAACACGCTACGCACAGCGGCGGCTCCACCAGCGGGATCTCGATTATTTCCATCTGTTCCTTCGGCGCACCGCGGAAAGACGAACCACGCAAAAAGTGACCCAGCAGACGGACGCCGACCCGGGTCTTCTCCACCGCCTGGTAGCGCCAGTTCGTATAGGCGCGAAGGTCCGTGGCTCCATTCTTCTCCTCGATTGTAACGAGATAGTCCCCTAGGAGGAGCATGATGACGGAGTAGGTCATTACTAAGGGCGTGCGCACATACATACACACACACACACACACACACACAATTCAACCAAACTGCGGCCGTTAGCTACACACGTTTTGGATGAATTTATGTATTCACCTCAGGCAATCAAATTGATTTAATTTAGTGTCGTCGTGTATACGGACTTGTTCCATATGTGAATTTAAGTGCAATTAATTTCGTGAATTAAGACGGCACAATTGAAGGTCAACTGACGTCAGCTCTGGTCACTAGGTCAATTTTAATCGGCCAAGAACGGGGCTTGCTCTGTACTTATTGTTACATTAGAAACGATGCTATGACCAGTTTATGAGCAAATTGTTAACCAGACAGTGGAAGTGAATAATTGTACTATTGTAGAAGACCTGAACATTTATTTAAATCAAGCACGATTTGATCATTTTTAATGCAATATTTCCATTCATAAGTCTATGACACTGCATTTATGGCTGTTATTTTGTCTGCTTGTAAAGTACTCACCTATCTGACTATGCAATATGCTCTGAACAGTGCCCATAGTTGCAAATCGGCAGATGAGCGTGCAGCCCTCTTCTTGCATTTGATAAGCCTCGATCTTGCATCCTCCAGCAGACACCACGAAAAGGGCATCACCTCCACAACAAACAAGCCCCGGTTCCTGTTCAGTTGGCACTATTTGCTGAGACGCGAACGGGTGGCAGTTGTAAACGTGAACCATTTCCGCAGCTGCACCTCGATGAAGACCGACGAATGACACCGGCAATTTGTTTACGTTGAACGTTTCTGTAAATTATTTTTTTCCGTCGGCGATGGATACCGTACTTGTTAGCAGATAGCAAGCTACTCTACTTTCGTCGAGTTCCGCTTTCACCGCCTTCGCGTACGAGTTCCTTGGCCGGCCAAGCAGCAAGCCAGCTAACTTTATCAATATCACATGCTACGTCGTCTTGTGATGATCAGGCAAACGTTGTTTGCGTGGTGACTTCCAAGTAATTTTCCTACCCTTGTCTTTCTAAAATACATAATGGCAGATTAGCTTCCCTAGTCTAGACCTACAAGCAACATTTTCTGAGGCTAAAGTGTGTTTTATAAGTCAGTAAAACGTTACTTTCAGTTCCCCTTTACTTGACAAAACTGTTAAACGTTGTGTGACGTAGATTCAAATCCATCAGCTCATTGGTCAGATTTCCTGTCAGTTACAATTTACCGACTTCAATTGGCTTATCATTATAATTTGTCTCCTCCTAAAATATTTCCTTACTGAAATATTTTGCATTCATAATATATTTTTATATATATATAAGTATTTATAATATATAGTCCAGCCAAAAGGTGTAATTTTGGTGTTTGGATGTACAGTTTTGTGTGATTGCAAACTTCTCAGGAAAACATACCCTTGTGCTTTTTAATCACAGACCAACTTTGTGCGCAAAATACTGCAAAAGAAATGTCAGGAAAATGTTTATTTTGATAAATTGCAGAATATATTTAGTTTGTCTATGATGAGCGTGCAGCCCTCTTCTTGCATTTGCCTCAATCTATTTTCAATCTAAGTTGTCCATGATGGGGTTTAATAATAACTTTTTTTGTGAGACAAAAATGTGCGTAATAAAAAAATATACAATGCCTATTTATCTTTAGAAATAGGTTTTAAAGTATTTCTTATGTTGAACAAGAAATAACAAATGATATCGTTATTTTTGGGTTTTTTTCCTAAATGTCCAAAGTCCAAAGGGCATGTCTTCCTGAGAATAGTCCCACTAGCTCAATAAAATAATTAATGTTAGAAAGGAGACAAGAACTAGGTCATGGGTAATAACATTTTTAATTGTAGGCAGGTGTTGAGTACAGAAGAGCTGAATTGCTTGTTCTCATCATTACTGTAGCTATACATGTAGGTTCACCCCCAATATTTTTATATGAATTAATTTCTAGACTAGCCTGTATGGTTGTGAGACTTGACATTTGGCTACTCAATACTAGGGGGTCTAGCAGTGTGTCTTCCCCAAAGATGAAATAAAACCTATGCCCATGATTGTAACCCAGGGGTGTAACTCCAGTCCTGGTCTTTGAGCTGATTTTCGTTCCGACCAATTACCTTCGTTTTAGGGAGCTAAGCTGATTCACTCCTGTACTTGAGCACAGTACAATCTTTAGGCTACACTTGCAGTCTATGACTTTAGCTGGTGATTATGCAAACGTCAGATCAAGAAATGACTGAGCTAATGAGTGAACTGCTCTAGCCTACCTGCGGTTTTCATTCAGATCTTGAAATCATTTAAAGTGAGGTTGTGAATAGCTTGTCCGGGGCAACCTCTAGCACTCGGTGTAGCTCGAGACGGCTGTGGCAAATCAGGGGGAGGAAGAACCTGCACAGTCCCCAGTGGGGCTCTGGGCCCTGGGGCAGAGGGGCTGGCCTTCAACTTGTCGTGGTGGTGCTCGTGGGGGTGCAGGTGTTTGTGCTCGTGCTTGTGCGATGGGTCTGCGGGTTGTTGCTCTTTGTCCGAATCGGAGCCGTGAGCGCCTTCTTCCGCGTGTTTCGTTTCTTCGGTCTTTGCAGCCTGGCGAAACGCAAGCAGTCAGTCTATGTTCTCTTGCTCTCCCCCACCCCCACCTCACTGTCTCTAATCCAGCGCTCTTTCTTTCCGAACATGTTCATAGGTTCTGTAAAATGATCCGTCTCCAAGCAATTCGTTAACTTTTAGATTTACCTCTGGTTCGAAGATTTCACACTGAGCCGCAGTGATAGTCGGGTTCATGACCGGTGGTTCTGACCCTCCTGGAAGTTTTAGCATGATTGCCATTCCTCTATCGATATGAGAGGCTGTACAGAGTCCCTTGTGCTTTGGGGTAAAGGAAAGAATACCATGGAGAATTTAAAACAGCTTTTTAAAGCACTTTACATCTGCATCCTCCATTAAAAAAAGTTCATTTATATTGTACAGACAATTTTAATATGACAATAATGGCATTACATTATATTGCATTCCACTGCACTGCCAAATATAGATATAGTGCTGCTTTCATAGACAAAGATTAAGCTTGGTATGGTATGGTATGGAGAATCTCCATTCAGAATTGAATTTAGTCTAGGACTAAGCTTGATCTTTGTCTGTGAAACTGGCCAATATTTTCACAAAAGGGGTAATGATTTACTGCACATCACTGGTACTTACAGCAAATTCACAGTCCATCAGTTTGCATTGGGACACATTGACGTCAGGTGTGTCCTTAGAGCACACTGTCTCCTGAATGGTATATTCCACAAAGTAGGCTGCACCAAAAACCCACTGAGAAAATAGTAGTGAAATGGCAAGTCAGGCCACAGTGTTAAATGTGCAATGTTTTCATTCTGTTTCATTCATTTCTGACGGCCACAATTTTACCACCCTGTAGCCTTCACACATCAAACTGCTGGATCTAATAGGGTTTGGCTGGATGTCAAAAGTTTTGTTCATCTTTTTAGTTAGTACTTGGATAGGAAATGAGGGAAGGTAAAGTTGCTGCTGGAAGTCGTGTTGGTATGCCAAGAGAGGGCGCTCTTCCCCTGGACTAAATGGAGATTCAGCGCAATCCTCACTCACTATGGCTGTATTTCCCACCATTTTTCAAAAGTGTAAGGATTTCAACCTTGATGTACTGGTCACTTTCCCACAGAACTGGCTCTACATCTGACCATTTAATAATCTCCCTAAATCTGATTGGCCACATAGTCATCTCCCTCAATCTGATTGGCTGCACAATCCATTTTTTATTACGTAACCTACGTTCGCCAGCTCATCGCTGTCTGAGAACAGTCCAAAGTGAGTAAAGGATGGATACATTTATCTGTGAAAGGAATGATTCTGAGTAAACTGGACAGACCTGCATTGTTGCCGCCGTCACATTGAGGAGGGCGAAGTAATTCGGATAGCCGGTATTTTCGTTGAACTTTCTCAGGGAGACCTCGGCAGCCTGCAATACTTGAGGACGATTCAGCTTCACACCGGTAGGACAATCCGGACATCTGCGCCTAATGACTGAGCCTGGTACTGGAATTAAACGAAAGTAAAATAAAACATTATACAACGTAGAACACGGTTCTGAGTAAATGCCGATGGTGAAGTATATTTTTATTTGAGAAAAATGACAGGTGAGGGTTGTAAGAGAGACAAAATGGCTGGGAAAAAATAGGAAAAACATGACCAAATGAAAATGGTAAAGTAGTGGCATGATGCTGCAGAGTACTCAGCTTTTAGTTTGCACTTGGGCTGAGGGGACATTTTAGAATAAGCAATATTTTACCTGGTTGTATGGTACAGCTGTATTTCTTGAGCTCAACATTTAGTTCAGTTGAATCTACAAAAATATTTGCTTCACAGTTCCCATATTTCTGTTAAAAAAGAAAGTACACCATTTGAAACTGTAACATTAAGGAATTCATTAATTAACACAAGCAAATTGCTGCAATAGAGATACACCAACTAAATAACTCATTTGAGGAGTTATCCCCACCAATAGTGGTGATGTGGGCAAGTAACATGACCAGATGATAATTTCTGATGCATATCCGTGCCAGTGAGTTACCAGACAGGTGAGGAGACTACATACCGAAAGCTTTGTTATACCTGTGCTAAGGAAGCAATTAAATACATCTGACTATTCAGAAGCAGCTGAGAAGCCAACCGTCCAATTACTTTACTGAGAAGACTTTGATTTACTTGCTTTCTGATAACGCCATCGCAATGAAACATTAATATACAGTGGTGTGAAAAAGTGTTTTCTCCCTTCCTGATTTCTTCAGGAAGGGGGAAAACACTTTTTCACACCACTGTATATCATTTTTATACTTCCTAGTGTATGCTGCAGCTTCTCCAAAAACATGTTCCCTTCTAAACGTTCTTCTTAAAGTGATTGCTCATTCATCGACAAGAACTTCATTTACAAAAGGTGAGCTAAGTTCTGCTGTGTGGTGGCCTGTAGTGTAGCGGTTAAGGTAAATGACTGGGACAGGCAAGGTTGGTGATTTGAATCCCAGTGTAGCCACAATAAGATCCAAGGCCCTTAACCCTGCATTGCTCCAGGGGAGGATGGTCTCCTGCTTAGTCTAAGCAACTGTACGTCGCTCTGGATAAGAGCGTCTACCAAATGCCAGTAATGTAATGTGTGAATATGATTTCAGCAGGTTCTTTGTTTTGGCCACAGGAATCTTACCATGCATCTTAAACCTGTGGCCACAGTAAGTCTGCCTACATTTTGAACCGACTTTTTGAAACCGAAAATCCTGACTTTATCTCAAAATGTTGACAACTTTAATTAACTTTAATGAAGAAGGGGGTGACATTCTGTAAAGTGTACCTCATTGGCATTACTGCGACATAAAACTTACCGGATTTACATGATCTCTGATCCTACATGCACTTTGATTCTTCTTGCTGATTACATGACACTTTGTTTCCAGTACATCGATGATCAGGTTGTACACCACCCCACTTGGGTCCTGAGTAAAGAAAAAAAAAGAAGCAATGAGTCTTACATGGTTTATGTGGACGGTGAAAACATGGAGGTCTCACTCCACTCCACAAGTATCACACTCTGAAGAGTGTTTTTTTGGAACAAAGTCAGTGTTCTAGAACTCAGTGCTTCTAGAATGTTCTGTTGCAAGACCATTCTACTCACATTCGTGATCTCGCACCTTATAGGGTTAACAGCACCCTGCTTGAATACACAGCAGGCACCCCCTGCTACCCCCTTAACATCTAGTCTAATATAAACATCTGCATAAACATTTGTTTCCTTTAGATTCATTGTTATTTGTTCCTTCTGACTTGGTTTGACTTCTGTTTGAGTGCAAATTCCTTGTAAAATGCATCGTATAAATAGACATTTATATGTTCATTTTTGCTTATGCACATCTGCAAATGCACGTTGCAGCACAGGAGTATGATTCTGGGTACTGTATTAAAAGGCAAGGTAATGTAGTCCAATATATAAAGAAACGTTTTTGCAAGTACAAAGTAGAATATAGTGAGACAAAAGGCAGTTAAAATGCTTACGAAAATGCTATACGAAAGTTATTCAGTGATTATTCATTGTTCTGAATCACAGACATTGAAAATGGTAGACAGTTTTGCCACGGACTTACACTGGACTCCTTTTGTACATCGTGGAGCCGATTAAAGGCGAATACGTAGCCTTCTTGCCTGTCTTCGTTGATCTTATCCAGGGCTAACTGTGCAGCTTTTAGGATCGCGGGGGTCTTGCAGGTCAGACCAGTCAGGGACCCACTCTGGAAACAGAAACCCGCCAACAACAGCAGCACGCACAGCTTCATCCTCATTTTCCTCGCGCCCAATAGCTCCTGCTTGTACGCAGTTAGGTTTTTAGGCGTTTTGATAAACGGAACTTGACCTAAAGGTGCCTGTGGGCGATGCCTACGCGAGCTAGATGTGCCAACAACTCGTAGACTAGTATTACCCACTTACTACCACGATATACCAGCCAGCCCTATAAATGAACAATAATAAGTTTGTTATGTGGCTAGATTATCTGGAATGCAAACGTAGTCTAAATGTAAGCGTAAGCAAAATTACCTGTATTGTTATCAGATATTTAGATAACTGTCATGCTTACAGACAGCTGCCGCTATTTATACACTGGATCATTTAATTACATTGCCTTACATTTTATTTAGTAGACGCTTTCATCCGAGGCGACATACAAAACCGTGCATACGACTGTCATACAACAAACAACCGAATGCATCAGATGAGGTGCAGATAAGGTTCAGAACATAATGCTGTTTATGGGCTACTTTATGAATGCTTGGTTTGAAAAGATTGCCTTTTGGGCAACGCCAGCCATGTAGAAATATCTGCACACAGCAGTGCACAAACTGACCATCAATGTGCTTTTGGAACCGAGTCGAATTGACCTGTCTGTTACAAAAGGGGTGAGCTTTGTTTACCAATGGAAACTGCCACGTTTCTCTGCCAAGGCTTCAGTGTACCAAACCGAAGTCCAAGTTAATGCTTGCCTACCCCTTTTTTAACTTTACAATTTATATTTTGCATTCAAAGTTTGTTTATACAGGATAAAATATAATTTATACTATGTGTAACGTGGCATTTTTGTGGTTAGATGTAGTTGGTCATGTGATTGTGAATATAAACTGAACACAACGTAGAATGTATTATTTTATCAACCCATCAATTAGTACAGAATTGAGACACGAATCAGGTCATGGGTAACAACATTTTTAATTGTAGGCAGGTGTTGAGTATTTCCGTAATGACTGAGTGCGGTATTGGAACTCAGCACAAGTAAAATAAAGCGTGAGGCAAAGTAGCACACAGCAAAGAAAAAACATTTTTAAAGCCTATGAATACTTAATATATAAATTTAGACACCACTGAATTCATAGCACTGAATTATTTTTCATCTTTGAAAAATATATGAATTTATTTGAATTTATGTTTGTCAATTTTCACAAATTTGGATGCAAAAATTGAAGTTGCAAACATTAAAAAACCCGTATTCAAGTTGTGCAAATTCAGCTGGTCAAATTCAGCGTGCAAAATTCAGTTCAAAAAAATTCCAACGTAACATCTGGGCTAAGGATGGGCGTTGATGCCTGGAGGCAATTCATTCTAAACACTGCTCTAAATTCTAGCTGGCAAAACCAAAATCAGAAAAGGAGTGAACACGTTACAATCTGGCAGGGAACTGACGTTGACATACGGATATATATACACAGATCGATGAAGTGAAATGACTAACAGGTTGGGTTTGTGTTTATGAACTGCCCTTTTCAGTTCAGCTCACAGGGTTTGTTGAGTTGATTGAGGTTTGGTGCCTGAGGTGGCCATTACAGAACATAGATTTAGTTGTCACGGAACCATTTCTATGTGGATTTTGAGTTTATGCTTTGGGTCATTGTCTTGCAGGAAAGTCCACCTACACAAGTCTGCCTTGTGGTAGAGGCAACCAGATTATCAGCCAAAATTTCCCAGTGGATGCACCAATTACTACACCAGGGGTGCCAATAATTATGAAACCTTGATTTTGATGAAATCTATTTTTTTTTATCAAATTAATGTTGTCATTTTGAGTTTATCTGAGTAATGATATTGTTTATTTTTTGTGAGTAGTTTTTATGCATTGGCAGTCAGCGGTACCTATAATGCTTCCGCTTTTAGGATCGCGGGGGTCTTGCAGGTCAGACCAGTCAGGGACCCACTCTGGAAACAGAAACCCGCCAACAACAGCAGCACGCACAGCTTCATCCTCATTTTCCTCGCGCCCAATAGCTCCTGCTTGTACGCAGTTAGGTTTTTAGGCGTTTTGATAAACGGAACTTGACCTAAAGGTGCCTGTGGGCGATGCCTACGCGAGCTAGATGTGCCAACAACTCGTAGACTAGTATTACCCACTTACTAGCACGATATACCAGCCAGCCCTATAAATGAACAATAATAAGTTTGTTATGTGGCTAGATTATCTGGAATGCAAACGTAGTCTAAATGTAAGCGTAAGCAAAATTACCTGTATTGTTATCAGATATTTAGATAACTGTCATGCTTACAGACAGCTGCCGCTATTTATACACTGGATCATTTAATTACATTGCCTTACATTTTATTTAGTAGACGCTTTCATCCGAGGCGACATACAAAACCGTGCATACGACTGTCATACAACAAACAACCGAACGCATCAGATGAGGTGCAGATAAGGTTCAGAACATAATGCTGTTTATGGGCTACTTTATGAATGCTTGGTTTGATGGGTTTGTTGAGTTGATTGAGGTTTGGTGCCTGAGGTGGCCATTACAGAACATAGATTTAGTTGTCACGGAACCATTTCTATGTGGATTTTGAGCTTATGCTTTGGGTCATTGTCTTGCAGGAAAGTCCACCTACACAAGTCTGCCTTGTGGTAGAGGCAACCAGATTATCAGCCAAAATTTCCCAGTGGATGCACCAATTACTACACCAGGGGTGCCAATAATTATGAAACCTTGATTTTGATGAAATCTATTTTTTTATCAAATTAATGTTGTCATTTTGAGTTTATCTGAGTAATGATATTGTTTATTTTTTGTAAGTAGTTTTTATGCATTGGCAGTCAGCGGTACCTATAATGCTTCCGCTGTACTTTCAGAGGGCGGCACGGATGGTGCAGTGGGTAGCACTGCCGCCTCACAGCAAGGAGGTCCTGGGCTCGAATCCCCGTCGGCCGGGGCCTCTCTGTGCGGAGTTTGCATGTTCTCCCCGTGTCTGTGTGGGTTTCCTCCGGGTACTCCGGTTTCCTCCCACAGTCCAAAGACATGCAGGTTAGGCTGATTGGAGAGTCTAAATTGCCCGTAGGTATGAGTGTGTGAGTGAATGGTGTGTGTGCCCTGTGATGGACTGGCGACCTGTCCAGGGTGTATTCCTGCCTTTCGCCCAATGTATGCTGGGATAGGCTCCAGCCCCCCTGCGACCCTGATCAGGATAAGCGGGTTCAGATAATGGATGGATGGATGGATGTACTTTCAGAACATAATACTGTTTATACTTTATGGAAGCTTGGGTTGAAAAGACGGCCTTTGGACAACACCAGCCTTGAGTCATCTCTGCCCACGCCAGTGCGCAAAGTGGCCACCAGAGGGAACCCAAAACTATGCTTTTGTCAAAGTGACCTGCGTGTTAAACAAAAGGGTGGGCTTGTTTACACGTTACATCACACTATTGACATGCCTCGCAGCTCATCCTCCTTTGCAATCTTTGCCAAGGGCTCTGTTTACCAAATCAAAGTCCAGGTTTTTGCAGCTTATGCCGACCCCATTTTTCAGCCTACGTTCAGGGCCACACTTTAGTGGGTGAAAATGCAACATTTCTATACCAGGTAATCGTGTACTGAGCATTGCAATCTTATGGCTTTTTATATTTGAGTTCAATTGAGTGTTTGCTTCATAAATGTGATAAATGTGGTTTTCTCTGATTTTAACAATTATGAAAATGACTACCGGGCGGCACGGATGGTGCAGTGGGTAGCACTGCTGCCTCACAGCAAGGAAGTCCTGGGTTTCAATCCCCGTCGGCCGGGGCCGCTCTGTGCGGAGTTTGCATGTTCTCCCCGTGTCTGCGTGGGTTTCCTCTGGGTACTCCGGTTTCCTCCCACAGTCCAAAGACATGCAGGTTAGGCTGATTGGAGAGTCTAAATTGCCCGTAGGTATGAGTGTGTGAGTGAATGGTGTGTGTGCCCTGTGATGGACTGGCGACCTGTCCAGGGTGTATTCCTGCCTTTCGCCCAATGTATGCTGGGATAGGCTCCAGCCCCCCTGCGACCCTGATCAGGATAAGCGGGTTAGGATAATGAATGAATGAATGAAAATGACTACCTTTTGTACAAGAAACTCCATACATTTGATGTGAATAGGCTATAGGTTTGCACATTATGTTTGGTCCATATCACATTAAGAGCTCATCCTTCACTCCACTATGTTGTATAATATTGCCTAGTAAATATTTTAATAAAAAGTGTATACTCAGAAACCTGAGTTAGATACGATTATAATTATAATAATATAAATATAACAATCATTTACTTACTTTGCTTTTCTCAATTTCAAAGCATTTGATAAAAGACCCAAAGGTCACCTGCACACATTTTTGAGGACATTGTTTAGGCACCACATTTTTTAATTTGGAAAAACAAGACAATTTTAATGTGTTACACATTCAGTGTGTTCTTTTATAGATATTCAACATTCTTGGTATAAAAAACATCACTGAAATGACATCATAACCAACTTGCTTTATTTCCCAGAATGCAAGGGTGCACTGTGTGCAGTGAACACTGATTCTTAGCTTTTTGCTTCCTTCCATCCATTATGTTTGGTAACTACAGGTGGTTCCAGTATGTAGCAGTTGTGTTATGATGCAGAACTTTCGTTGCCACTGTAAGGTTGTGCCACATAATGAATTTGGCTTTGCCGAGCTGGGAGCCAGAGCTGGGAGCCAGAGCAGAGGAGGGCTGCCCAACGCTGTTCCTGGAGATCTACCGCCCTGTAGGTTTTCAGTGCCAGATTCAACCAATCAGCAGCTCAATGAGATCTATCTAGATGTTCGATGAGGTGTGCTTTGTTAGTGTTGGAGTGAAGACCTACAGGACGGCAGATCTCCAGGAACAGGGTTGGGCAGCCCTGCTCTAGCTGCTGAATCAGGTGTGCTTTGTTAGTGTTGGAGTGAAGACCTACAGGACGGCAGATCTCCAGGAACAGGGTTGGGCAGCCCTGCTCTAGCTGCTGAATCAGGTGTGCTTTGTTAGTGTTGGAGTGAAGACCTACAGGACGGCAGATCTCCAGGAACAGGGTTGGGCAGCCCTGCTCTAGCTGTTGAATCAGGTGTGCTTTGTTAGTGTTGGAGTGAAGACCTACAGGAAGGTAGACCTCCAGGAACAGGGTTGGGCAGGATTAGGGCTCGGGCGTCAGGCCAGGAGAAGGGCGTTCACACGGTGGCCTTGGGTTTGAACTCGGGGTCCTGCTGCAGCAGGTTGTTGTAGAGACCCCCGCTTCTCTCGGGCTTTATCAAGCACTGTGGGGACCGGGGAACATCGCCGGTGGGGAAAGGCAAAATGTGGGGCTTGTCCTCCTGGTTGGGGGTTTTGGTGTCTGGGAACGCGGGCAGGGTGACGGCCTGGCTGGGGCCGGCTGGCTCCTTGGGGAAGGAATGCATGATCACCGGCCTCTCTAGCTCCGGCCGGTCTGGGAAGGACGGCTGGGTGACCGGCCTGTCCAGGTCAGGGAGGTAACGCACACTGGTCCTTTCGCGGTCCTTTCGCAGTCTTCCCCTGGTCGTGGTTGTGGTGGTGGTGGTGGTGCTCATGAGGGTGGAGGTGCGTGTGGTTGTGCATGTGGTCGTGGAAGTGCTCGTGCGCGTGCGTGTGGTTGCCGTGGTGATGGTGGTGGTCTCTGTAGTAATGGATGTGGTCGTGGGTGCTGTTGTGAGCGTGGTCGCCGGCGTGTTCGTGGGTGTGTTCTTGGTCGTGGGTGTGGTTGTGGGTGTGGTTATTGTTATGGGTGTGGGCATGGTTGTGGTGGTGATGGGCGTGGTCATGCTCGTGGGCGTGGTCGTGGGTGTGGGCATGGTTGTCGTGGTGATGGGCGTGGTCATGCTCGTGGGTGTGGTAATGGATTTGGCCATGGCCATGGGTGTGGTCGTGTTCGTGGGCTTCGTCGTGGGTGTGGGCATGGTTGTCGTGGTGATGGGCGTGGTCATGCTCGTGGGTGTGGTAATGGATTTGGCCATGGCCATGGGTGTGGTCGTGTTCGTGGGCTTCGCCGTGGGTGTGGTCCTGGGTGTGGTTGTGACTGTGGTCATGTTCCCTGCCCAACAGATGCCTCTGCTTCTCTTTCTCCGCCCCCTTTTAAAGGAACAGACATCAATTTGGTTAGCAGAGCAAGAGGGCACAAACGGAAATTGGTTATGTTATGTTCTGAATTTTCACGTGATTGGGCAGCCCTGGCCCGCCCGGCTGTCACTCACATGCTTGGTGTGGTGGGCGCTGTTGAGTCTGTGGGGGGCGAAGACGTATCCCTGATGGCGGTCCTGGTTGATCCGATCCAGGGCCTGTTCGGCGGCCGACTGCATGAAGGGGTCCTGGCAGTTGCCCGGCTCCAGGGAGGGGTTCACGGGGGTCCCGTTGACGCACACAAAAGCCAGCAGCAGCAGTGATCCGCAGCGCAGCATGGTGGAGATCCTGTCCCCCAACACTGAGAGGCTGTCACTCATATACTCCGGCTGGGGGCCCACTATCTGTGACCCAGCAACCTTGATCTGTGCCCTCTTTGCCTTCCCCCAAACTGTCATGGGTCAGTCAATAAGACTGCCCCCTCCGTCTCTATATTTTCACTCTTTCCCTCCCCCTGTTCTCTCCCTCACTCTCTCTCTCCCTTCTCCCGCCCTCTCTCTCTGCCTCCTTCTCTCTGTATTTCTCTCTCAATTCAATTGAATTCAATTTGCTTTAACAGCATAGAGGGTGTCGATAAATTTGCTTTATCGGCACCCTCCATTTTGTATTGCCAAAGCACACAGTACTATAAAAACATACATTTAAAATTTAACAATACTTCAACATCTCTCTCCCTCTCTCTGTCTTTCTCTCTTCCACCCCCGCTCCCTCTCACCCCCCTATCTTTTTTATGCTTTAGAAATTCAGTGATAACTACTTCCCCCCGGTGGCCTTATTTGGGATATGTTTGATTATATGGGGGGAGGGGAACTGTAGTA
Source organism: Conger conger (assembly GCF_963514075.1). NCBI lineage: Eukaryota > Metazoa > Chordata > Actinopteri > Anguilliformes > Congridae > Conger > Conger conger. The sequence continues at coordinate 54,749,777 of NC_083763.1, forward strand.
TGTGGTTAGACTGCAGTTTTGGGGTTTCTTCAAATTCAAATCCTTCAAATCGGTGATTTCTGAAAACAAGTGACCACATTTTTTACATTCCAATGCTTTTTCTGTGGCAAATGTTTTAACATTGACACTTTAAATATTTTATTTTAATAACATTCCAGGCATACACAGATATAGTATGACTTTATATATGACTTTTTTTTTTACCTAAGAAGGGCTTTCTGATTGTCTCAACTACATCTTTGTTAGTTAATCTATAATATAATCTCTCGAACTTCTTTTAATGATGTTGAATGTCTACATTTTCAAAGGGACAGATTTGGATGCAGTAGTGACATTTTGTTTGACCTTTGGGCAGGTATTGGGGGTTCATTAACCTGGGGTAATCAGCTGATCTGTGCAGTCTCATAGCGGATCCACCAGCTGACTGGTTGTTTGTTTGTTTTGCTAAATCGTGAAGGTATGGCAGAACTGGAGGGGGGCTGGGAGCACAATGTCCAGACAAAGGCATTTGAGATAGATGTAGATTTGTTTGTGCCAGAATGCTCACCACACATGGGAGGCTTGTTTTGGAATGCTCGACCTGGTGAAAAAAAACAGCTCAAGCTAGGTTTTGAAACAGCTGGTAGCTGGTGTTTCATAGCTGGATTTCACACCAGGGAACTTTGCAAGCTATATAATTATATATATGTTCCATTTATAATCTGATATAATGCTGCATACACTCTATTGCCAATTGCTAAATAAATGAATAAATAAGCTTTTAGCAATTCAGCAAACCGCTGCAGGAGGGAGAAATGATTCAAGAACCCTTTTTATCATATGCAACAAAACTGCTTTTCTCAAGATGTTTCTGGAAATCCCAAGGGCCCTAGTGCAAAATGAAATACAAATAACACAGCCGATGATTGGTGCAAATCGAATACCATGACCAATCATTGATCAGGTTATTGGTTTTGTATAAAAGGTCTTGATAAAGATTACGGTAGTATGGTGGGGGGTGGGGGTGGTTGTCCTATTTGAAGTCAGGAAATATATTCATTAGAAAGTCCTCATGAAAACATAATGGGTGTTTTTGATTGCATGGATTGAAGTTCAGTTCATTTCCCAACCCTGGTGTATAGGGGATGCTATCAATAATGAGATGAGACTGAAAATGGAGGACAGCTGATAGGGATTTGGCTGATTTAAAAAAAGGGGATTCTTCTTTGCGTTTTAAGAAGAACTTTACTTTTGTGTGGTGTTATCTTGCCAGCATAGTGTGCGGTACGATATGTAAAGTGACACCACGAAATGCCCTATGAATGCCTTGCTTACTTAAGGTTACAGTGTTTTAAACAGACTTCATTACTTAGTAAACATGCTGAAGGATTTTTTTCACCGATGGGGTGAGTGAGGTGAGTATTATTATTATAATTCAGTGTGCAAAATTCAGTTCCAACATAACATCTGGGCTAAGGATGGGCGTTGATGCCTGGAGGCAATTCATTCTAAACACTGCTCTAAATTCTAGCTGGCAAAACCAAAATCAGAAAAGGAGTGAACACGTTACAATCTGGCAGGGAACTGATGTGGACATATGGGTATTTATACACAGACCGATGAAGTGAAATGACAAACAGGTTGGGTTTGTGCTTATGAACTGCCCTTTTCAGTTCAGCTCACAGGGCTTGTTGAGTTGATTGAGGTTTGGTGCCTGAGGTGGCCATTACAGAACATAGATTTAGTTGTCACAGAACAATTTCTATGTGGATTTTGAGCTTATGCTTTGGGTCATTGTCTTGCAGGAAAGTCCACCAACACCAAGTCTGCCTTGTGGTAGAGGCAACCAGATTGTCAGCCAAAATTTCCCAGTGGATGCACCAATTACTACACCAGGGGTGCCAATAATTATGACATTTAATAATTTAATCAAATTAATGTTGTCATTTTGAGTTTATCTGAGTCATGATATTGTTTATTTTTTGTAAGTAGTTTTTATGCATTGGCAGTCAGGGGTACCAATAATGCTTCCGCTGTACTTTCAGAACATAATACTGTTTATACTTTATGGAAGCTTGGGTTGAAAAGACGGCCTTTGGACCTCACCAGCCTTTAGTCATCTTTGCCCACGCCAGTGCGCAAACTGGCCACCAGAGCTTGTTTACACGTTACATCAGACTATGGACATGCCTTGCAGCTCATCCTTCTCTGCAGTCTTTGCCAAGGGCTCTGCTTACCAAATCAAAGTCCAGGTTTTTGCAGCTTGTGCCTGCATTCAGGGCCACACTTTAGTTGGTGAAAATGCAACATTTCTGTGTACTGAGCATTGCAATCTTATGGCTTTTTATATTTGAGTTCAAGTGAGTGTTTGCTTCATAAATGTGGCTTTCTCTGATTTTAACAATTATGAAAATGACTACCGGGCGGCACGGATGGTGCAGTGGGTAGCACTGCCGCCTCACAGCAAGGAAGTCCTGGGTTCGAATCCCCGTCGGCTGGGGCCTCTCTGTGCGGAGTTTGCATATTCTCCCCGTCTGAGTGGGTTTCCTCTGGGTACTCCGGTTTCCTCCCACAGTCCAAAGACATGCAGGTTAGGCTGATTGGAGAGTCTAAATTGCCCATAGGTATGAGTGTGTGAGTGAATGGTGTGTGTGCCCTGCGATGGACTGGCGACCTGTCCAGGGTGTACTCCTGCCTTTCCCCCAATGTATGCTGGGATAGGCTCCAGCCCCCCTGCGACCCTGTTCAGGATATGTGGGTTAGGATAATGAATTAATGAATGAAAATGACTACCTTTTGTACAAGAAACTCCATATATTTGATGTGAATAGGCTATAGGTTTGCACATTATGTTTGGTCCATATCACATTAAGAGCTCATCCTTCACTCCACTATGTTGTTTAACATTGCCTCGTAAATATTTTAATAAAAAGTGTATACTCAGAAACCTGAGTTAGATACGATTATGATTATAATAATATAAATATAATAATCATTCATTTACTTTGCTTTTCTCAATTTTAAAGCATTTGATAAAAGACCCAAAGGTCACCTGCACACATTTTTGAGGACATTGTTTAGGCACCACATTTTTTAATTTGGAAAAACAAGACAATTTTAATGTGTTACACATTCAGTGTGTTCTTTTATAGATATTCAACATGCTTGGTATAAAAAAACATCACTGAAATGACATTATAACCAACTTGCTTTATTTCCCAGAATGCAAGGGTGCACTGTGTGCAGTGAACACAGATTCTTAGCTTTTTGTTTCCTTCCATCCATTATGTTTGGTAACTACAGGTGGTTCCAGTATGTAGCAGTTGTGTTATGATGCAGAACTTTCGTTGCCACTGTAAGGTTGTGCCGCATAATGAATTTGGTTTTGCCGAGCTGGGAGCCAGAACTTCCGGTTGGGAAAATGCAGAGGAGGGCTGCCCAACCCTGTTCCTGGAGATCTACCGCCCTGTAGAGGTTTTCAGTGCCAGATTCAACCAATCAGCAGCTCAATGAGATCTATCTAGCTGTTGAATGAGGTGTGCTTTTTTAGTGTTGGAGTGAAGACCTACAGGAAGGTAGACCTCCAGGAACAGGGTTGGGCAGCATGGGCAGGATTAGGGCTCGGGCGTCAGGCCAGGAGAAGGGCGTTCACACGGTGGCCTTGGGTTTGAACTCGGGGTCCTGCTGCAGCAGGTCGTCGTAGAGACCCCCCTTTCCCTTGGGCTTTATCAAGCACTGTGGGGACCGGGGAACATCGCCGGTGGGGAAGGGCAAAATGTGGGGCTTGTCCTCCTGGTTGGGGGTTTCGGTGTCTGGGAACGCGGGCAGGGTGACGGCCTGGCTGGGGCCGGCTGGCTCCTTGGGGAAGGAGGGCATGATCACCAGCCTCTCTAGCTCTGGCCGGTCTGGGAAGGATGGCTGGGTGACCGGCCTGTCCAGGTCAGGGAGGTAACGCACACTGCCGAGCGATCCTTTCACGGTCTTCCCCTGGTCGTGGTCGTGGTGGTGGTGGTGGTGCTCGTGAGGGTGGAGGTGCGTGTGGTTGTGCATGTGGTCGTGGAAGTGCTCGTGCGCGTGCGTGTGGTTGCCGTGGTGATGGTGGTGGTGATGGTGGTGGTGGTCTCCGTAGTAATGGATGTGGTCGTGGGAGTGGTCGTGGGTGCTGTTGTGAGCATGGTCGTCGGCGTGTTCGTGGGTGTGTTCTTGGTCGTGGGTGTGGTTGTGGGTGTGGTTGTTGGCTTTGTCATGCTCGTGGGCATGGTCGTGGGTGTGGTCGTTGTTATGGGTGTGGGCATGGTTGTCGTGGTGATGGGCGTGGTCATGCTCGTGGGTGTGGTAATGGATTTGGCCATGGCCATGGGTGTGGTCGTGTTCGTGGGCTTCGCCGTGGGTGTGGTCCTGGGTGTCGTTGTGACTGTGGTCATGTTCCCCGCCCAACAGATGCCTCTGCTTCTCTTTCTCCGCCCCCTTTTAAAGGAACAGACATCAATTTGGTTAGCAGAACAAGAGGGCTCAAACGGAAATTGGTTATGTTATGTTCTGAATTCGCTTTAATACCAACAAGCTTTTTAAACCTGGTAATCACATTTTAAAGATCTTTCAACCGCACAAGATGAAAGCTTTTCTAGCATAATGTTTTAAATAATTTGTTAGCTCCAACTTTTCTTTTCTACCAGAAATAATATGTGATCATATGAAGCCAGAAAGCAAAATATTGCAATCATATCTCCTACCAGAGGCACATATTGTAGTCTAATGTGTCTGTTATGGTTCAACTAACAATCTGCATCTACATTTGGAATTGAGGAGGGTATATATTTATCTTGTAATCTATTTAAGAGGTGCATCGTGTTCAGAAATGCATTACTATTAAATGTGCTATAGTGTGTTGCTTATTGTTTATTAATTGCTAACAAAAAAAGTATCTGTTTCAGTTTTTGCTAAATGTAACATCATTTTTCTTAGTGTATATATACCAAATATCAAAAAAGTCTGAATACAGCAAATTAGCTGTGCATTTCTGGATACAGTATTGGGATGCACTCTGAAAGAGAAGGCCTCGTATTTAACATTCAATCCTATTTTGTTGTTTTGTTTTTACCTCAGGTTCGAAGATTTCACACTCTATTGTGATGGACTGCTCAGCCAGGATGTGAGAGGCTGTGCAGTGACCTTTGTGCTGTAGGAAAAGATACAGTAAAGGTTTTCAAAGCTGATTTTCACTGCGATCACATTGGCTGAGAATGTTGCCCATTTTAAAAAACACCAACTTATTCTAGATTGTTAGTGCTTAGATCACGATTATTCTTGGGCTTTTTCAGTGTGCGGAACTTTGCCTTTGTATACCTTTCATGCACCTGCACATTTTTTTCTTTTTAACACACAGTTAAGCCCATTAATCTTTTACTTTACATTAGATGCTATTAAAGAAGATATATATTTTTCTGAACCTTCCACTTAAATTTTTTATTTCCCCCAAAATAACATAATTTCTGTTTTCTGTCACTTACCGCAAACTCACAATCCATCAGAGCGCACTTCGCGGCTTGGGCGACGTCCGTCCCGTTGGAGCACGCCGTTTCCTGAATGGTGAAATCGGCGAACCAGAATTCCGCGATCCCGCCCTGTAACAGAGACGGGAGAGTCTGTCAGCCGTGAGGAATGCACGCCATATAACTGCAGGTGCAGCCACATGTAAAAAATAAGATGGCAATTTAGCAGGTGCTCTCATTCAGGGGGCGCCTTCAAAGCATTGGCACCTGCTGATTCCTTTGCTTGGAAACCAATGTTGCTGTAATGTATCTGCAGATGTGGGCCTTAGGCACAGTGTCTGGTCTGCCTAGTGGAAGGGAAGGCTCTACATAGCTGTGGGTAGGCCTACCTGATAAGACGCTTTTGTGATGTCTAGAGAGGCGAAATAATTTGCGTTCCCGCTCTCCCTGTTATACTTCTCCATAGCCATCTTCACCGTCGTCAGAACGCCCTCTTCGTCATTGGACACCGTAGTGGGGCAGTCAGGGCAAACTGTAACGATTCTGGAGCTCGGGACTGTTGAGGAGGTATGTGTAGTTTTAGACAAACATTTCGACCTCGACCTCAACTTCAACCTCAAAACACCAGTGCAAAATAGATAAAAGAATAATAACTGTTTAAAGGCTCAATTTTCATTGTGCAAACTCAAGCAGTCAAAACAATGTTGTTTATTTCAATACTGCTTACATTTGAAGTAGAATGTGTCAGCAATGTAGTTACCACTGTTACAATTCCAAACTGCTGTAAACCTCACCTTTTCTGCTCACTTGGATTTCACATAAATTTGGGTTTTCAAATAACGTTATCCCATGGACTGCAAAAAACTAGCATGCTGTAGTATACTTAAGGTATACTAAAAGTGTAATCATCATTTATACACTTTATTAGGAACACCTGTATACCTACTACATGATGCGATTATCAAATCAGCCAATCATGTGGCCGCAGTACAATGCATAACATGCAGATACGGGTCAGGTGCTTCAGTTAATGTTTACATCAATCGCCAGAATAGGGAAAAATGTCATCTAAGTGACTTTGAGGGTGGAATGATGGTAGACAGGGTGGTTTGAGTATCTCACAAACTGCTGATCTCTAGTGACTGGAGATAAGCAGTACAGTAGCTAGACTGGTCAAAGCAGACAGGAAGGTGACTTAATAAGTCTAAAGAATAAGTCTAAGAAATACCTAATAAAGTGCTCAAATTATAACGTATTTCATATGAGACGCAGCAATTATTGACAATTGTTAGTACTACATCACAGGTTTGGATTGTTGAAATAGATTCCTGAGTGCAATTCATCACACTGCATGTTATTTGGGGTTTCGGGTCTGGTGTTTGGTCTTCTGTTACTCCATCAAACGTCTTTATGACAGGCTTTAGTAAAAATACGCTAAATAAAATAGGATGGATTGAACCACAGTTAGTACCTGATCTCACACTGCAGTTGTAGCTGTACAATTGGACGATCCTCTTCACTTTGTTAATGTAGATTATGGCCGAGCATTGGCCATAGACCTGGGCAGAGGAAGGAGTCACACAAAATGGAGGTTACAACAAAAACGTGATCGCATCCGCCTTCTACCTTTTAGGTTTGTCATTGGTCATCATACCTGGGGTCACGTAAGAACTTTGACTTGCCTTATAGTAGCTGCTGAAATATGAAAACTTTAAATGGTGGTAAAATTTGCTGTCTTCAACAAAACAAAAGTTACTAAACCAAAAGGTCAGTTAATGTATTTGTTAATGGTTAACTAATTATAGGTTCATCCTATGCTTTGCTAATGTATACATATTATGTAACAAATATGTTAGTTAGTTAATGCATTTGTTAACAACTAACAAAGAGTTTATTCGTGCTTAATTAATGTATTTGTCCATCATTAATTCATGTTAAGAACTACATTAAATTAATACCAATTCATGAACCTTATTGTAAAGTGTGAACAAAATAAATTGGTGATGTGATTTAATTGAGGAAATTGGTGTGCGTGCTTAGCATAGTGATAGCGGTAGTAACATACCGGGGTCTCGCTTTCCTGTCGCACTTCACAGCTCTTCCACACTCTCTTGCTCAGAACGTGGCACTTAGTCTCCTGCACATCCAGGATGAGGTAAAACACCACCCCTGTAGGGCCCTGAAAAAGTTCCCAAAATATTTGATTACATCACTTGTCTCATTACCTATAGCATAGCCCTCTCCAAATTGTCTATTCCCCCTCCATCTATGTTTTAGGGTTAGCTGTTTTGTTTTACTCCATGGGATGACCAGCTCAAACTATGCTTTTAAACAGCTGGTATTTCAAGCTGGTGACGGCTGGATTTTACACCAGGGAAGCCATTGATTGGTAGAAGGGCCCACTTTTGTTGTTCCTATACTTGTGATTAAATGCTGACTGAACTCTGTTGAAGTAGAATATGCAAATATGCAGACTCTGCAGCTCTCTAGAACTGGGGTTGGAGATGCTCTCTGATCTATAAAATCAATTGTGCATGGTCATCCATCCGCATGCATTTTCTGCTCATACATCATATTCATAATTTTATCCCTTTGAAGAGCAGTGTTTTTGTTTGTTTGGAAAGTTGGAAATGTAACAGAGCGTTGAATAACATTACATTATGTCACAATCAATGAGCAGACAGTCTTTCCCAGAGGGACTCAGAGAGTGGAGAACATCGGTGTTAAGGCCAGTTTAAAGTGCAGCGACAGTGTCGCTCGAGTGAAATTGCAGAACATTCATTTTTGGAGAACATGATTTTGTCACCCGTTGTAGATGGTGGTCTTTGTCCTTAACAAAAAGTATGAATGCATTCTAGTCACCCAGAGTATAAACCAAATATACTGTGCACGTTGCACGTTGTCAGTTGCTGTGACCCTCTGTCGCTGGACTGCAAACTGGCCTTCGCTCTCAGGAATGCAAAAATACAGCATCGACATGTAGGCACTCCACTAACAATCAATACGAGAAACAGAAATGTGTATCCTGACTAAACATACACAACTTTAACATTATTCAAATGGCCGAGGCACGTGATTGGGCAGCCCTGGCCAGCCCGGCTGTCACTCACATGCTTGGTGTGGTGGGCGCTGTTGAGTCTGTGGGGGGCGAAGACGTATCCCTGACGGCGGTCCCGGTTGATCCGGTCCAGGGCCTGTTCGGCGGCCGACTGCGTGAAGGGGTCCTGGCAGTTGCCCGGCTCCAGGGAGGAGTTCACGGGGGCCCCGTTGATGCACACAAATGCCAGCAGCAGCAGCAATCCACAGCGAAGCATGGTGGAGATCCTGTCACCCTAGACTGAGAGACTGTCACTTATATACCCCGGCTGTTGGCCCACTATCTGTGACCCAGCAGCCTTGATCTGTGCCCTCTCTGCCTTCCCCCAAACTGTCATGGGTCAGTCAATAAGACTGCCCCCTCACTCTCTCTCTCCCTTCTCCCGCCCTCTCTCTCTGCCTCCTTCTCTCTGTATTTCTCTCTCAATTCAATTGAATTCAACTTGCTTTGACAGCATGGAGGGTGTCGATCAATTTTAATGAATATTAGCTTTATTGGCGGCCTCCATTTTGTATTGCCAAAGCACACAGTACTATAAAAACATACATTTAAAATTTAACAATACTTCAACATCTCTCTCCCTCTCTCTGGTTTTTTCCAAAATAATTGGCGGGGAAGGGGTTAATAACTTTCCAGGCATACACAGATATAGAATGACTTTATATATGACTTTTGGCTGGGAGCACAATGTCCAGACAAAGGCATTTGAGATAGATGTAGATTTGTTTGTGCCAGAATGCTCACCACACATGGGAGGCTTGTTTTGGAATGCTCGACCTGCTGAAAAAAACAGCTCAAGCTAGGTTTTGAAACAGCTGGTAGCTGGTGTTTCATAGCTGGATTTCCCACCAGGGAACTTTGCCAGCTATATAATTATATATATTTTCCATTTATAATCTGATATAATCTGATATAATGCTGGATACACTCTATTGCCAATTGTTAAATAAATTAATAAATAAACTTTTAGCAATTTAGCAAACTGCTTCAGGAGGGAGAAATGATTCAAGAACCTTTTTTTATCGTATGCAACAAAACTGCTTTTCTCAAGATGTTTCTGGAAATCTCTAGTACCCGAGTGCAAAATGAAAAACTACTAACACAGCCAATCGAGTACCATGACCAATCATTGATCATGTTATTGGTTTTGCAAGGTCTTGGTGGGGGGGGATGCTATCTGTCTGTGTCCCTGGGATGTTATCTGTCTGTTCTGGCTCCACGGTGGTGGAACGAACTCCCTGTTGAGGTCAGAACTGTAGAATCTCTCCCCACCTTCAAGCGCAAGCTGAAGACTCACCTCTTCAAGCAGCACCTCTCCCCATCCCTCTCTACCTCCCTGTGAACCTTAATTGTTGTCTCTGTGACTTGCTTTGTGTATCAGTATTTTTAGTTGGCTAGGTAAGCATTGTTTGGATAGTTAACTTTTGTCACTTTTGCTCTGTTGTTTGTTTGTTTCTTTGTTTAAAAAAAATAAAAATAATAAAAATTGCCCCTGGTCCTTATCTTTGTTGTCCAGGTAGCAGTTGAAATTGTACTTCCCTCTAGGGTCTTTCAGCGAACTTATCCCTGGTTATGGGTATGCACTGTGTTGTATGTCGCTCTGGCTAAGAGCGTCTGCCAAATGCCAAAATGTAATGTAATGTAATGCTACTAATGCATTGAAAATGGAGGACAGCTGATAGGGATTTGGCTGATTTAAAAAAGGGGATCCTTCTTTGAGTTTTAAGAAGAACTTTACTTGTGTGGTGTTATCTTGCCAGCATAGTGTGCGGTACTATATGTAAAGTGACACCATGAAATGCCCTATGAATACCTTGCTTACTTAAGGTTACAGTACCTTAAACAGACTTTAATTGGCCCCACCATTACTTAGTAAACATGCTGAAGGATTTTTTCACAGATGAGGTGACTGAGGTGAGTATTATTATTCTCAGTAGTCAAAAACCTTTGCGAGATAATGACTTGTTTTTCAAAACACTGATAAAGAAGCTATCTAACCTAGATACAGTTAAGTAACTTTAGCACGTGTGGCATTTGTTTGCTTCAAAGCTGATATCACTGTTTTTAGTTAGGGATGCACTTCTTAATAGTAAATCATTTAAAAAATGTATATAATTAAACTTGCAAGCAGGGTTCAGGGACCAGGCAGTCCAGCAGGGCAGGGTTGCCATGGCAACTTGATCAGATCATGTTAAATGTGTGGCTGTAACACTGATAGTTGAAGTTTTATGTCAATTGACCAAGGATTGGGTGTAACTGCGCTCATGTCCTGTTTAGGTCGTTTGACATTGATTTGGCTTTCCTGAGTCCATATACCAAGTTTGGTATCAACACATCAAAGCGATGCTGAGTTATGCCCTCACTTCCTGTTTGACGGCTATGCTGCAGTTTTGATTGGCTGTACTGATCAAACTATTTTGAAAATCTAAAATCAATCTGATGAATTTTGTGAGGCGTGGTCTGTGCCAAATTTGGGCAAACTTTGTGGCCTGTGAACATATTTGTACACCCTTCAATAAAAGCCAATCTGCTGGTCACAACAATTGGGTTGCCATGTCTTGACCTAGGGACCTCTCACGGTATCACCAGACATGAGAATTATTTTGTAAACAAACACATCACCAGTTATTAGCCAAAATTCATTTTTGCATATTGCAGCGCCCCCCAGTAGTCAAATGATGGAAAATGTTTGCTTCCTCAAAATGGGGGCCTGAGTCCATGTACCAAGTTTGGTTTTGATACATCAAAGAGTTATGACCTCACTTCCCGTTTGGCGACTTCACCACAATTTTAGATTGACTGTAATAGATTAATGCTTTTGTCTCTGCCTTGGGATCTCCCAAGATGCAACCACACACAATAATTACATTTTGACGGCCAACACATCAACAGTTATTGGGCAATTTTGATTGTCTGTGACGGACGACTGCTTTCGAAAAATCCATCTGATCATTTTTGTGATGCTTGGTCTGAAAATGATCAGTGCATTGAAAATTGGGCATATGGCTCAAAACTTACACGCATAAATGTACCTCCAAATTTGACCCAATGGTGGCGCTAGAGCGCTCAAGGTATAGACATGAATCTTGGTTAAAAGAATCATGGGGCTGTCCCCAATCAGTCTGCGAAATATAAAAACTTTTTACAATACGGTTCTAGGGGCTGCTATAGACACCCTAGCTAGAAGAAAAAGAAGATGATGAATAATAGCAATAAGAAATGGTAGAAACACAGTGTATGCCTATGCAGCTTCATTGCTTGGCTCCCAATTCATTCCATAAATATTGCTGGCATTTACTGTAGCGTATGAGCTTACTCTTTCTGTAGCAACTCATACATTGTTACATTCCTCCATAGTAGGAATCTAACCCTAACCAGTATGCCCCACTCTCATCCAGGAAAAAATAGTGAAAGTGCCATTTTCATTTGTCATGAATTTGATCCCAAGCATTTTACAACTTTTGGCATTGAACAAAGTCAAGTTTGTGGTGTTTTTTTAGTTTTTTTTTTGTTGCAGTTTAAAAAAAAAATTGCATTTGACATTGTTTTCACTTTAACTATATACTAGATAAGAACAGGCACCCTGCAAAGTTTTCACATAACTTTATTTTATAACATTATTGTCATGAATTTTCAGGTTGTGAGCGATGAGGTTATATGGAAGCTTTGTTTATATAGACAGTTAGTTGGTGGTTCTATTGACTTCTTTTGTGCAAACAAAATGGTTGCAGCCAACACAGTGTTAAAGGTCAACATGCATATTTTTTCATGGTTTTGAGCCTTTCTTGTCGTCCTGGAGATTTCGAGTGACATGTTTTTGCATAATTATCGGATGACAAAACAGGACGGTGAATTGTGCTCTGGGGACAGGGTAAGGGACTCACCGCTCTTTGCGAACAATTTGTGGGCATTTTACATACTAAAACCAGGATGCTTGTGGACACCTCTACCTATCTAAAGAAATACATCCTGATATCACTGAAAAAGAAATAATGGACAAAACTGAGATTGACCACAACCCCTTGAACCCAGAGTCAGGCATTAGAATGGGGGCCCTCCTGGGCGGTGAATAGTAGAGTCACTTGAGGGGTCCAATGGGGGCGGAGGGCAGATGGGGTAGATGGAGGGGTGCATTTGGAGCTGGCCGGAGCACCGAGGGAAGAGATGGAGGAAAAGGGGGGGATGCCTGTGATGGGGGTGGTCAAAGGGTAGGCCGGCGAGTCCGTGCTGCCCAGGCCGGCCCGGAAGATGGGGGCGGTGAAAGGGTGGGCCAGTGGGGTGTGCATGCCCCCCAGGCCGGCCCGGATGATGGGGGGGGCGAGGGGGTGGGAAAGCCGGGCGGGTGTGCTGCCCAGGCATGAACGGATGACCGCAGGGACCACCAGGGTGATGATGATGATGATGATGATGATGATGATGATGGTGCCCTAAGCCCGTCTTGTTCTGCGAAGGGGCGAAAAGCGCAATTCGTTCAACAAGTACAAAGCGGCTTTCGTTGAAGTTTTCCATTCTTTATTTACATTCGGTTTGTCGATAGTGTCTTTTTTAAAATAGCTGTCAGATGGTGATTTTCAGCCCCCATAAAATCAATCTTATTTGGCAAACAGTGGTAATGACTAACAGAGAATGTGCTATGCAAACTTGATGCAGGATTGCTTGAATTTATTCCATAATTCATAAGTGCTAGCTATCCATTTAAATGTGATTATTTCAGTAAAGATATAAAGTACCTGCGTATCATAGATCTCACAGTCCACACTGACTTCGTCATTTCCCAGGACTGTGGAGCTGCAGAAGCCATGCCGCTGCAGAGAACATGGGGAAGATCAAGTTTTTAAAATGGTGGTAAGACGTATGTACACTATGTACAAATGATGTAAAATAAGAATGCTTTCAAAAATAGAAATGTTAATAGTTTAAATCAAATCAATATTTGGTGTGACCACCCTTTGCCTTCAAAACAGCATAAATTCTTCTAGGTATACTTGGACACAGTTTTTGAAAGAATTTGGTAGGTAGGTTGTTCCAATCATCTTGGAGAACTAGCCACAGTTCTTCTGTGGATTTAGGCAGCCTCAAATGCTTCTGTCTCTTCATGTAATATCAGACAAACTCGATGATGTTGAGATCAGGGCTCTGTGGGGGCCATACCATCACTTCCAGGACTCCTTGTTCTTCTTTATGCTGACAATAGTTCTTAATGACATTGGCTGTGTGTTTGGGGTCATTGTCCTGCTGCAAATAAATTTTGGGCCAATCACATGCCTCCTTGATGGTACTGCATGATGGATAAGTATCTGCCTGTACTTCTCAGCATTGAAGACCATTAATTATGACCAAATCCCCAACTCGATTTGCAGAAATTCAGCCCCAAACTTGCAAGGAACCTCCACAATGCTTCACTGTTGCCTGCAGACACTCATTCTTGTACCGCTCTCCAGCCCTTTGGAGAACAAACTGCTTTCTGCTACCTCCAAATTTCTTGTGTTTTCGTGCATAATTGAATCTCTTGGCCTTGTTTCCATGTCAGAGGTATGGCTTTTTGGCTGCAATTCTTCCATACTGAAATTCTTCTGACCAGACTTCTCTGCACAGTAGATGGGTGTACCTGGGTCTCACTGGTTTCTCCCAATTCTGAGGTGTTGGCACTGGGCACCGATTGCGAAGGGAAGTAAGTCTTTCATCTGCTGCACTAAGCTTCCACTGTGTCTACGGTCCTCAAAGTTGCCTCTTTCTTTGTGCTTCTTCAACAGAGCTTGGTCAGCACATCTGGAAACCCCTGTCTGACTTGAAATTTCTGCCTGGGAGAGACCTTGCTGATGCAGTATAACTACCTTGTGCCTTGTTGCTGTGCTCAGTCTTGGCATGGTGTATGACTTCTGACATCATAAACTGTCTTCGGCAACCTCACCTTGGAAGCAGAGTTTGGCTGTTCCTCACCCAGTTTTAACCCTCCTACACAGCTGTTTCCGTTTCAGTTAATGATTGTGTTTCCAACACATAGTATATGGGTAAATGTAAATGCATATTTCAGATATTATTATATATTTATTGAAAAAGAAACACTTGCGTAATATATCGATCATTACTTAAGACAGCCTTTTACACATGCAAATCCTTAAAAGAGCCTTTTGCAGCTTTTGTTGTTGGATTTAAACTCTTAAGAATTGGAAATTTAATAAATGTTTTGATCTTAATGTAGCTATACTGGTGCTTGTACCATCATCTTTCTAAGTCCCAATCAAGCAACTTAGCCACTATGCCACTTTTAGGAAGTGCCATGGAACTGGATACAGTATATGCCTGCCCCCCCCCCCCCCCAAATAAATAATAAATAAATAAAAATAAAACATAAATTGACATGCTGCGTCTTCACCTATAAAAGCGAAGGCCTCATCCCTGTAATTTTGCTGATTGGTCACTTTTTACACCAATGAGAGAGAGGTACTTACAGCGTTGCTGTGACACAGGAGCAGGCAGGCTTCCGCCCCTCGTGTGCAGCCCGTTTCCACTATGGCGAACTCGGCGAAGAACGACTGCCCCAACATCATGTACTGCAACACAGTGGCTCCCTCTTACAAACAGGACAACTCGGGCAGCTGCGAACGGATTTCCGGCCAGAACTAAAGCTAAATGTACATTATATGAATGTACAGTAATAACTAAACCATTTGTTTATAAAAAGCTAGAGAAATGGCAGGAGCAGCAGTACCTGCGTGGAGATCCTGCCGACCTCCATCAGTTTAAAGAGGGCGGTGTCGTTGGACTCCTGGTTGAACTTCTGCAGGGCCTGCGTGATGCTCTTCAGGCCCTGGGAGTCATTTAGGGAGAGCAGAGTGGGACAGTCGGGGCACATGGCCACTAAATCCTCTGCCGAATCTGTGGGGGGAAACCTCTCATTAAAAACCACTCCATTCCCGTGGACTGAAGCATTTAAACTAGCTAAGGAGCATTCTCATAGACTGTCTAGGGGCTACTCCAGCATTTCCATAGCTACGGGCTACTGCAGCATTCCCATAGACTAGCTAGTGGCTACTGCAGCATTCCCATAGACTAGCTAGTGGCTACTGCGGCTTTCCCATAGACTTGCTAGTGGCTACTGAAGCATTCCCATAACTAGGGGCTACTGCAGCATTTCCATAGACTAGCTAGGGGCTACTGAAGCAGTGAAATTGTATTTATTTTGGATTCAAATATTTTTCTGTGTTCTATTGATCTTGCCCGGTGCAGTTGAGCCTGCGGGGAGCAGCAGATGGTTGGGGCTTCCACTCTTGGGATCATTCAATTTCTTCCAATACACTAGGCAAGCTTAGTCAAGTGCAGAAAAGTATTTGGATCCAAAACAAATTTGATACTATTTGAACTCAGTTTGTTCTGCGGAATCATACACATTCACCCAAAAAATGTAATTTATTTTTCAGATCGAATGTATGACACGTTTAAAAGCAGCACAAAGCTACAGCTAAAATCAGTACCTGGTGCACAGTTGCATGAATACTTCTTTAGTCTTGTCTTCCCGTCAGTGACAGACAGGGTCACGTTGCAATTTGCCCTCACTTTCTGTAAGAGAAGTTTGCATTCCTTTCTTCTTCTTCTTATTATTATTATTATTATTATTATTATTCATTATAGCAATTCCTAATCAAACAAAACAGTTGATTTAGGAGCTTTAGGCATTTTTTTGATCAAACAACAACAACAAATTTACCATTTCCTCCTGCTCTCGGAGCTTGCACTGGTCAAGCGGTTTGGGATCAATGACGTGGCACTTGGTTTCCTCCAAATCCAGTTCAAGGTGGTACTCACAACCAGAGTCATCCTGCAAAATAAACAAAAAATCCCAGATTCCTGTTACTGTTGTCGCTGATCCGAATTTCAAACCTGGAGTATGGATGTAGACGGATATCAGTGTCTTTGACATATCAGTGACAAGCCCATGATCAGTCATGTGTAACATCTAATTGACAAGATTCTCAGAGGCTCTAAGGAAAAGAAAGTACAGCTGAATGCAACAGAGAGAGCTAGTTCCTTTGCCCAGCACCAGCAATACTTGTTAGGTGTACTGCGCTGTTTCTTAAACTATTGGTCGGGAACCCAAAATTGGTTGCAGGGGTGGGTCCCCGAATGAGTCTGTACCATAGTGTCAAATCCAGCTATGACCAGCTTGAAATTACCAGCAGCCAGCTGTTTCAAAACATAGCTTGAGCTGGTCAAACATGTTGAGTATGAAGCTGGTCTGAACTGGTCAACCAGCTACCAACCTAGCTTGAGCAGTTTTTTTCAGCATGGTAGTCCACTTTGCTATGCTAATATGTGTATATGACAGGTAGCTGAAAGGTACTGCATTTCTCATTTGGATCCCAACATAAAAAAAAGCTTAAGAACCAGTGCTTGACTGCATGAGGACTGTTTCGGCTGAATTTTGCCTGACGGTCAGAGGCACCTTCTCTTTCTGTGCTCACCTTTTCAAGGTTGCTGGACCGGGTCTTGTTGAGCTGGTACTTGTATCCGTGGGGATGATCGTCGTTGATAAATTGTAGTGCATCTTGGGATAGCTTGTCGCCCTCGATGACACAGGTTAAGGATGGAGGCAGGGTGCCTTGAGACAGAGCCCCAACCACGGCAGTCAGTAATATCAGCACCCTCATGGCTTCCTGCCACCACACAACAACGCGAAACGAACTCCACGGCGACAGTCAGGTAGACCGCCGTCTCTCTTCCTGGAAGCGCTTATTTATACAATTTATCTGCCATTCAGAGCGGGAAAAAAGGGTAAGAGAAAAAAAAAAGAAAAGCAAACCACCTTCAGCCTGTGGGCTCTGCCAATGTAAATGTAATATATGAGTAAATAAAGACCTGTCCTTTCTGTCCGTTTGTGTGCTTCTGAGTGAGCGCGTGTATATGCGTGTTTGTGTGTGCGTCCATGTATGTACATGTCCGTGTATTTGTGCGTATGTTTGTTGTGTGTGTACACGTATGTTTGATTATGTGTGTTTTTGTGTATAATCGCATGTGTGTCTGTTCGTGTGTGTATGTGCTTGTGTGTGGATATTAAGAGTTTGTGAGACATGTTCACATAGAGTTTATGTACATGTGTGTTGTGGTGTGCTTGTGTGTGGCTATTTGTTGTGAGTTTGTGTGCGTGTGTGTGTGTGTGTGTGTGTAGATATTTGTTGTGTGTGTGCGTCTGTCTACCCCAGGCAAGCTGGAAACCTGTTGAATAAAATGTGAGTGATTCACACAGATTACACTTTATATACAGTTCATTGACATAGCTGGAAATGTACTGTAGCCATTCAGGTTTGGGGTACAAGGGCAGTCCTCCAGCTACCAATCAAACTGGTTATATGACCCAGTTCCTTAACCACTGCATCACACTACTGCACAACCCAATTAACATCGATTTCCTCTTTATTTGTTTTCATGGTGCAATGACAATGTCACACAGGGGAACTGAACCTGCTACCTTGAATTTGAGTTACCTGTCCAAGGCCATGCCCGTTGTTCAGTACTTCTGTAGTTCCCATAAACATAAAAACCCGTAAACTTAAAATGAAATTTTGGTGAAAATTGGCTGGTAATCTGCAGGAATTGTATGTCTAAAGATTAAAAGTATTTCAAATAATGTAAGATTAAACTCATTCAATCAAGCATGCTTTGCATACATGCATACGTACATACCTAGCATAGTGCCAAGTAAGATATTAAACTGACATATTGTACAGCCCCATTGTCTCCACGTTTCTCATATCTCTGTCACCCCAGCATATTTCTGTCAACCAATACAAGAAAGCAACTCACAGTCCATTGGCCCCAAACATTACATTACATTACATTATTGGCATTTGGCAGTCACTCTTATCCAGAGCGACGTACCGTTGATTAGACTAAGCAGGAGACAATTCTTCCCTGGAGCAATGTGGGGTTAAGGGCCTTGCTCAAGGACACAATGGCTGTCTGGATCTTATTCTGGCTACACCGGGGATCGAACCACCGACATTGCAGGTCCCAGTTATTTACCTTAACCACTACGCTACAGGCCACCCTGTACTGCAGCTATAAGATTAAAAAAACATTGCACAATCCCTTGATGCCTTATTGCACCTAAGAAAAATAATCCCTGGTTTATTTAGAAATCTGAATGAAGTAGGCAGAAATGAGTTTTTAAAAGGACCTCCATGGTGGGGTTTGATCTCTGTTTGCAACTCAGTATTTTTTTATTGTAAAGTTTATGTTGCATTTCAGAGGTGGAATACATTTCTTTTAAAATCAGTGTTTTGAGTAAATAATGCACTCTTTTAATCTCATATCAAAAAATGGTAAATGGAAAATTGATGCTTCTCATGCACCCATTCATACACACACTCACACACCAATGGCAAACCAATGCAAGGCACCAACCAGCTCGTCAGGAGCATTTGGGGGTTGGTTGCTCAAGGACACTTCAACACACCCAGGGCGGGATCAAATCGGCAACCCTCTGACTGCCTAAGCCAATATGGCCCCAAAAGCAAAATATTGTATCAAAGCAAAGAACGTTTGTCCTTTTAACTATATGTAGATGAAGCTTGAAATTTTATAGCGGTTGGAAAAACAGTGGGGGCCAGCTGTGGTGCTTGCGGTAGCTGGTACTCTTGCTTATGTGTGTGCATCTGTGTGTGTGTGTGCTTGCTTGCGCAAATCTGTGCTTTAAAAATCTATTTCCAAGCCCTCAGTGGACTATGTAGGTGTCATCTGCTGATCAGTCTGATGAGTTAACCTTTAATTTCTCACCCCCTCCATACTGGAAAGTCCTGCAGAACTGCCAATTTTGTGTGGTTATTTGCAGAGGTTAAGCAAACGGTGTTAATATTTAACTCTGCACATGATTGACCTGGGGGCCAGTGACAGTGAACACATTTTTTTTCAAGGAATCAGGACTGCATTTGGCCACCTAACAAGTACAAAATGCATAATGGCCAAAATGTATGATGGCTGAAATGCACAATGGTCAAAATAACAATAACATAACATAACATAACATAACATAATATCATAATGAGAACAGGCCATTCAGCCCAGCCAAGCCTAGCCCTTTTTACATTACATTATTGGCATTTTGGCAGACGCTCTTATCCAGAGTGACATACAGTTGATTAGACTAAGCAGGAGACAATCCTCCCTTGGAGCAATGCAGGGTTAAGGGCCTTGCTCAAGGGCCCAACGGCTGTGCGGATCTTATTGTGGCTACACCTGTCATGGTGGGAGGTAATTCCCATGGTGCCCGCTAGAGGGCCTAGGATAATTGTTGACACCTGTTCCTCATTTGCGCCAGGGGAATTATCTCCCAGCTGAGTATTTAAGGCCAGTTCCGACCAGCCTTCAGTGCTTTTGTGTACTGTTCGCTCTACTCAAAGCCGGTAATGCACACGGTAGACTCTGGTCTGTTAAAGAGTCAGGTACTGTGCAGGTGTGTGTTTGCTAAGCCATTCTATCAAAAAGAGAAAAAGGTAAGGAAGGCGTTCGGTTTTGTTGTGTAGGTCACCGACGCCTTCCCAAAGGGTTTTCTATTTTGTTTGGGGCTCGTGTGAGCCGACGGTAGAGGGACGGTGTCCCCGGTTATTGTATTTTTGTTTGTGTTTATTCCTGAGCTGCGCCTCATGGTTTTTTGTTTCATGCCTAGCTGTTTTTCCGCTAGGTTGTATTTTTATTTCTGAACTCTCAGTTGGTAATCCTCAGTGCTCGCCTTTCAAGCACTTATACTGGTTGGAACACTCGCCCTGTTTTCAGAGGGTGGTTTTATTTTTCTCAGCCGTTTTGTGGGCTCCATTTCTGTCTCCTTATTAAGAATCGCCTTCGGGTTTGTTTTCGTTCCTCCCCCCTGTTTCGGGAGTAGCTTTTATTTTCTGTTCTCCAAATCCCTACACTCCGCTCCTGGTATCTAGGAAAGGTTCTTATTCGGTCGCACTTGGCTCTCCGCTCAACCCCCACCTGATAACACCGGGGATTCAAACCACCGACCTTGCGTGTCCCAGTCATTTACCTTACCCTTACCTTACCTTGCCTTAACCACTACGCTACAGGCCACGCTACCACTAAAGTGTACCTACTGCTAGTTTGCCTAAAAACCAAATACTATCTAGCACCCTATCAAGCTTGGTCTTGAAACCCCCCAGTGTTTTTGCCTCCACTACATGCCCTGGCAAGCTATTCCACAGTGACCACTGTCTGTGTGAAAAAATACTTGCAAATATATGTGTGGAATTTATCCTATATGCATGATATCATCCAGTATCAAGGCTTTAGTTTAGAATGTGGCACATTAAGTGACGGTCACTCTTGGCTGTTAATTTGAATCAAAAAGGGGACAATTAACTCCTTTAGTCGCACCGGCCCATGTAGTCCACGGTGCGATTTTCAATCAATATGGTCCCAGCATATACTGTTTGAAAGTGTTAAAACTCACACTATGATCTGTATAAAAAATATTACTTTAGTGACAACAGTTTCTTATTTTTTAACATGTGGGGGGAGAAACATGCAAGGGGGGCCTCACCTTCTCTGAATTTGGGAATCCACAAGCTACACATATTAGGGTAAATGGTTGGCATTTATATAGCGCCTTTATCCAAAGCGCTGTACAATTGATGCTTCTCATTCACTCACTCACACACCGACGGCGATTGGCTGCCATGCAAGGCACCGACCAGGAGCATTTGGGGGTTAGGTGTCTTGCTCAGGGACACTTCAACACAGCCCGGGCAGGGGATCGAACCGGCAACCCTCCGACTGCCAGACGACTGCTCTTACTGCCTGAGCCATGTCACCCCCAGGGTAAGGTCGGTGTCCTTTTCACGGTGAGGTACCAGTGAACTGAATCCATAATAGTTTATAATTCCAAAAATGTGCTAACTCTGAGAAGCATTGATATAATTTCTCCGGAGGAATTATAATTTTTGTCCATTTCACCGTTGCATTTGTGTACAAAAGTACTTGTAGATAGGAATGCTATTACCTATGTTTTGTATTGGGTCTGTCAAACAAGACCACCGCAGCTACAAGGTTCTCGTACCAGTCCCTGTAATGCCTCATACACGACCCATAATATAATTTAGTTTACATGTGTCATTTTGGAGTCTCCAAATGTCCTTTTTAGAAACCTGCTAATTAGCTTTAGTGTTCCTGTACCCCCCCCCCCCCCCCCCCAAAAAAAACATATACACCAGCAAGACCCTTCCGTTCTGCTACTTCAGGACGCCTGGTACCTCCCCCTTGCTGCACCTGCACTTCTCGCTCATGACTGCTGTCTGTTCTGGGCCCAGGGTGGTGGAATGACCTTCACACGTCTTCTTGTGACGGTAATAATGGACTTCAAATGATGATGATGCTGTATGTTTCATTTGCTTTAAGTATATGATGCTTCACGCTCATGTAGGAACTATAACTTCCACATTCCCACAGGACAATTCCGCGACGTCCACCCCGCATGACGTCTAGCATGGTTCAGCCAATCCCGTAATGGCGGGAGCAATAAACTTTCCCGTATAAGAGCAAGACACGTTCTTGGGATCTCTTCTTCATCTCTCTTCTCTTCTCTCTTCTTCTCTTCACTCTCTTCACCCACTTCTTCAACGCACCCTTTTTGGCCATTCGCTTCAGCTCATCTGCTCCGAGACTCGGACTTCGAAGAACTTCCAACCTTCAGGTTATCGGTATGTTTAATCATTAATATTGGTTATTTAAATTATTAATTAAAATACTAAATTTGTGGTTAGATATTTCTGATAACAGTAATTTTATGAGACTGATTACTTTTCGCAGTTATACTGCTACATAACATTAACTGCCGCCACGGTTTCGTAGAGAGTAAAATCCCTACGTTATTTGGCGGCCCGTGCGAGGACCCTGCATAATTTGGAGCCCCGTGCGAGGACCCTACATAATTTGGAGCCCGTGCAAGGACCCCTACACTCACATTAAATAAGAAAGGGGGACTATTTTTGGGGGCTGCACGGATGGTGCAGTGGGTAGCACTGCCACCTAACAGCAAGGAAGTCCAGGGTTTGAATCCCGGTCGGCCGGGGCCTCTCTGTGGAGTTTGCATGTTCTCCCCGTGTTTGCGTGGGTTTCCTCCGGGTACTCCGGTTTCCTCCCATAGTCCAAAGACATGCAGGTTAGGCTGATTGGAGAGTCTAAATTGCCTGTAGGTATGAGTGTGTGAATGAATGGTCTGTGTGCCCTGCGATGACCTGGCGACCTGTCCAGGGTGGATTCCTGGCTTTCGCCCAGTGTATGCTGGGATTGGCTCCTGCCCCCCTGCGACCCTGTTTAGGATAATGAATGAATGAATTACTATTTTTGGGTGAATGAGTTTAGCATTTCATGTGTTTTTCAATTTTCTGCATGTATTACTTACACATACAGCATGGACATTGCCACCAGATTTATTTTTCATAGAAGGCATGTGCAGAACTATATGTTGTCATGACGATGACGTGGCAATACCAACGATAGTTCAGAGAAAGAGTGGTACAGAGCTCAAGGATGGAGTACGAGCGAACACAAGCAGGCCTTGGTTAAGAAATGTTGTGTTTAACTGAATATTATATCATATCATACACTCACATTTTCAGTAGGAACATTTCTACTTTATTATACCTACTAATTCATGCAGTAGAAGTAAAAAAAAAAAAAGTAATAAATACCTAATAAATTGCTCACTGAGTGTATGGTTGTAATATATAGCCAGTCTCTATAAAGTAAGGTAGATCATTTTTTTACCGAACGGTTTAAGATCCTGCAGACCACTATAGGTTTGAAGGGAGTCTTGAGCGTGGAAGCCTGGCAGATGCCATACAACTGAGGAAGAAGAAGAGGAGGAGGTTTAGTGTTAAACTTTGGGGAGAGCTGACAATCACGCTTAAGGGTGAACAGTACTGAGCTGAATCTCAATGCTCTTAAAGTGCACCTCCACCCAATTCATTACTCTCTGTTCTGTTCTCTCACCCTCACGGTGTGAACATCAGCTCTCGAAAAAACTCGAAAAGCTCTTGAAGTCTTAAGCCCAGAGTTTTACAACAATTAGTGATTTAACGTTATAGTTAACTCAAGTCGTCATGGAAACAGTCATTTATTTCTTTACTCGGCGCTTTGGTGTGGACATTTTTAGATTTAAACACGGACGTTCTGAGATTTCTCTGGTCTTGTCTCTTGGCTGTTTGGTGGAGACTGGGCTTAAGAGTTGAAATAACACGAGACACAGCGTAATAATAATAATAATAATTGTTGCAATTCATTGCTAATGTCAAAGCACTTATTAGGCACAATAGCATGTCACATATATGACCAATCTATTTTTACATGAGTCTGTTGTTTTGAACCAAACTACTCGAGTAGTAGTATAAAAAGCCTCGCTTTCCTTAGGTTTCCTCTGTACTTACGGATACTTTAGCAAAGTTATTTGTTTCCACCACAACAAACTCTGTCTCCAATTTGACTCCTCCATCGACCACCTGAAAGAGGACATTAGAGAGCAAAATGGATGGATTTCAGGTCACCAGGGTAATTTTGTGCCCAGAGCTTTTGGGCTGCCATTTGACCATGATTAATAGCAATGCACCAGTATTTGACCATGATTAATATTGACGAAATTGAGTCACTTCACCATGCAGTAATCCAGTGTTAAATCAACTCTTAGGGCATACACATGGACAATGTTTGACTCATATGTACTCAGACTTGAATTAACACTGGACATACAGTACTGTGCAGAAGTCTTATTTTTTTGTATTTGTTAGTATAAAAGAACACATTTGAGATTTCCAAATATTCATTTTCCAAAAGATTTAATTTTACAGAGACATTTGTGTATTTCATTTAAAAAAGTAACATATTACTGTAAGCAATTGACAATTTTTTACATAAAAACTTGATCAAGGCTGTCTGAGATCAGAAGCCAGGAGCCAACCAAAGTCAGCAGAAGAACTGTGGCAAGTTCTCCAACATGCTTGGAACAACCTCCCTGCTGATTGTTTTATAGAACTGCAGGACAGCATTGGCTATCTCAGAGAAGTGATGCAGTTTTAAAAATGAAGGGTGGCCACAAAAAATATTGATGGTTTTTAACTATTCTGCCAAATTACTAAACTGCAGTGTGAAATGTATAGTATGTTTATTTAGGACCTTACATTGAATTATTTTTGAAAGAATCTTATCTGTAAAGAATGTTATGCAGGTGCCTAAGACTTTTGCACAGTACTGTATTGCTGTGCATGATTAACATGATTAAATTGAATAATTTGACCATTGGATCACTTGGAAAAGGTTAAGTGCAAACTGTTCACCTGTGACGTCAATCTTGAAACCTCCACCAGTCTGTAGGTAGTGGTGTTGGATTGCCTTTTGAGGGTCTCCAGGGAGACATCGACCACCTCCAGCCCTTCTGTGTGGTTCAGTGGGAGTAGGGTCGGACAGCCCACGAACAAATCTTTTTCTTCTTTTTTTTCGGATTTTGGAAGAGATAGGTCACCGTAGGCGCAGGGGGCCTTAGGGCGGGGAGGCCTGGCTGACGCCATAATACTGAGGAGGAGGAGGAGGAGGAGGAGGAAGTTTAATGTTAAATTTCGGAGAAAGCTGGCAGTCGTACATCACGCTCAGAGGATGAACAGTACTGAGCGGAATATGTGTGCTTTTAAAGTGCACCCCCTCCCAATTCATTACAATTCATTACTTACGTTCTCTTCCCCTTAGAGTACAGCAAAATATTCAGTGTGAAATCAACTCTTACAGAGAACATACAGTATGGTAACTGGTTGGCATTTGTACAGCGCCTTTATCCAAAGCGCTGTACAATTGATGCTTCTCATTCACCCATTCATACATGCACTTACACACCGATGGCGATTGGCTACCATGCAAGGCACTGACCAGCTCATCAGGAGCATTTGGGGGTTAGGTGTCTTGCTCAGGGACACTTCGACACAGCCCAGGCGGGGGATCAAACCCGCAACCCTCCGACTGCCAGACGACTGCTCTTACTGCCTGAGCCATGTCACCCCCCAGTATGGTCCCTATTGGACCGATATGTACATTGCTAATGTCAAAGCACTTATTAGGCACAATAGCATGTCACCTATGTGACTATCATTCATTTTCGCATGAGTCCGTTGTTTTGCACCAAACTACTCGGGGTTACCCAGGGCCCTGTTCCTCAAAGCAGGCTGTGCTGATTAAAACCCGAAACAGCTCTGTTTACTTCAGTCCATGTTCCATATTTGGGGGGTTCCGGGTTTTACTCAGTACAGTTATCTGGTTAATGAAGTGTAACAGGAACAGAGTTTTCAAGTGAGCATTACGTGTAGTTTTTGTTTTAGCCACTAGGCTATACATTTGGGCTCTTTGGAAGGTGCAGGTAACTCAGAAGAAGATGTCAGGTGACGTTGAAACAACAGTGGTTTAAAGTATGTTCACTGCCTTTTATCTCTTTACACAGCTACATGTCTGGTGTTAAAATAAAACTCTTATAGAATACATATGACCCCGCTCTGATTAGAGTAGAATTAACACTGTGTAGATGCATCAGTGAAATTCTAAAGTATATTTGTATCCAGCTCTGAGCTGCTAACTGACAAATGTGATATAATCCCCTTTTGTTTGTGTGGAAGAATGTTGCGTTATGTTGACTTTTGCTTTTAGTATTTGTGCTATCTTTAAACCAAAGGAAAACATACTTGGTGCAGATCTACACTTGAAGGTCATGACAGATGAAACTCCATCTAGTTTTTTTACAGCCACCTCACAATGTCCTTCAATTATCTGGAAATGAAAACGATAACGGTATAAATCTCAATAAAATCTGAATGATAACAAACAAAACAAAAATGAGAAAATGACCATATATTTTAGTAATCTGGTTCCCCTTTGCTTGAATTGATTAGTATATTAGTAGAAATGTATTTTTTCAAACTTTCCTCAGTAAGTTTCCTCAGGATTTTTACAC
Source organism: Conger conger (assembly GCF_963514075.1). Taxonomy (NCBI): domain Eukaryota; kingdom Metazoa; phylum Chordata; class Actinopteri; order Anguilliformes; family Congridae; genus Conger; species Conger conger. The sequence continues at coordinate 54,776,322 of NC_083763.1, forward strand.
TATCCAGTAAACCTTGACAGAATCGAGGGAAATTAAGACTTTCACCATTTCCTTTTTCGTTCTGACTGTGCAGTTTGCAAGAGGTGTGGGATCCAACATGTGGCACTTGGTCTGCACAATATCCAGCTCCACAATGAAGACCTCCCCTCCTGTGGGCTGTAAGGCAGGTGTAAGTTAGTCTATGGGGGGCTGGTAACTGTCCACTGGGAGAAGCCAAGCAATTATCAAATGATATACCTTACCTGGCCCGGGGTGGAGTTGATATTGAAATTGTATTACTTTAGGGCTTCTTTGTGAACATGCAAAGAAAGTTAGATTTTTTTCCTCTATATTTTTGAATATTCTTTGAGGATATTTTTCTATTAAACCCAGTCCATGCATTGATTGTACAATGCAACTCCACATCTCGCTGAACACTTCAGCGAAATATTAAAACAATAATACGACAACCTTGCCGTAAATTTCAAGACGGTATTAAGGGGATCGGAAAGGTGAGAACTTCACTATGCTGCTTTGTGCAGTGTGACATTGATTCTGACAGACTAATTTTAACTCCAATCGAGCAGGCCTACACATTGTCCCTGCAGGGTTTGTGTACACTGAGGGTGTCCAATCCGAAATGTGGGTTCAGGTTTTTGTTTTTTGTAGGGGTGACATGGCTCAGGCAGTAAGAGCAGTTATCTGGCAGTCGGAGGGTTGCCGGTTCAATCCCCTGCCCAGGCTGTGTCGAAGTGTCCCTGAGCAAGACACATAACCCCTAAATGCTCCTGACGAGCTGGTTGGTGCCTTGCATGGCAGCCAATTGCCGTTGGTGTGTGAGTGTGTGTATGAATGGGTGAATGAGAAGCATCAATTGTACAGCGCTTTGGATAAAGGTGCTATATACAGTACATCCGGAAAGTATTCACAACGCTTCACTTTTCCAACATTTTGTTAGGTTACAGCCTTATTCCAAAATGGAATAAATGCATTTTTTTCCTAAAAATTCTACACACAACACCCCATAATGACAACATGAAAGAAGTTTTTGAAATTTTTGCTAATTTATTAAAAATAAAAAACTAAGAAATCACATGTACATAAGTATTCACAGCCTTTGCTCAATACTTTGTTGATGCACCTTTGGCAGCAATTACAGCCTCAAGTCATTTCGAATATGATGCCACAAGCTTGGCACACCTATCTTTGGGCAGTTTCGCCCATTCCTCTTTGCAGAACCTCTCAAGCTCCATCAGGTTGGATGGGGAGCGTCGGTGCACAGCCATTTTCAGATCTCTCCAGAGATGTTCAATCGGATTCAAGTCTGGGCTCTGGCTGGGCCACTCAAGGACATTCACAGAGTTGTCCTGAAGCCACTCCTTTGATATCTTGGCTGTGTGCTTAGGGTCGTTGTCCTGCTGAAAGATGAACCGTCGCCCCAGTCTGAGGTCTAGAGCGCTCTGGAGCAGGTTTTCATCCAGGATGTCTCTGTACATTGCTGCATTCATCTTTCCCTCAATCCTGACTAGTCTCCCAGTTCCTGCTGCTGAAAAACATCCCCACAGCATGATGCATCCCCACCACCATGCTTCACTGTAGGGATGGTATTGGCCAGGTGATGAGCGGTGCCTGGTTTCCTCCAAACATGACGCCTGGCATTCACGCCAAAGAGTTCAATCTTTGTCTCATCAGACCAGAGAATTTTGTTTCTCATGGTCTGAGAGTCCTTTAGGTGCCTTTTGGCAAACTCCAGGCGGGCTGCCATGTGCCTTTTACTAAGGAGTGGCTTCCGTCTGGACACTCTACCATACAGGCCTGATTGGTGGATTGCTGCAGAGATGGTTGTCCTTCTGGAAGGTTCTCCTCTCTCCACAGAGGAACGCTGGAGCTCTGACAGAGTGACCATCGGGTTCTTGGTCACCTCCCTGACTAAGGCCCTTCTCCCCCGATTGCTCAGTTTAGACGGGCGGCCAGCTCTAGGAAGAGTCCTGGTGGTTCCGAACTTCTTCCATTTACGGATGATGGAGGCCACTGTGCTCATTGGGACCTTCAAAGCAGCAGAAATTTTTCTGTACCCTTCCCCAGATTTGTGCCTCGAGACAATCCTGTCTTGGAGGTCTACAGAAAATCCCTTTGACTTCATGCATGGTTTGTGCTCCGACATGCACTGTCAACTGTGGGACCTTATATAGACAGGTGTGTGCCTTTCCAAATCATGTCCAATCAACTGAATTTACCCCAGGTGGACTCCAATTAAGCTGTAGAAACATCTCAAGGTTGATCAGTGGAAACAGGATGCACCTGAGCTCAATTTTGAGCTTCATGGCAAAGGCTCTGAATACTTATGTACATGTGATTTCTTAGTTTTTTATTTTTAATAAATTAGCAAAAATTTCAAAAAACCTTCTTTCATGTTGTCATTATGGTGTCTTGTGTATAGAATTTAGAGGAAAAAAATGAATTTATTCCATTTAGGAATAAGGCTGTAACATAACAAAATGTTGGAAAAGTGAAGCGCTGTGAATACTTTCCGGATGCACTGTAAATGCCAACCATTTACCATTTGTTTTAGCCCAGCACAAGGACACCTTATGAAACCAATCATGGTCTTCAATCAAGACCTTGATAAGTAGAATCAGCTGTGCTGGGCCAAAACAAAGATCTGCACCCGCACCGGCCCTTTTTGGATAGGAATGGACACCCGTGATGCCCACTATTACATCAGAGTTTGTGGATGTTTTAATTGGGCGGCCTATAGCGTAGTGGTTAAGATAAATGACTGGGACCTGCAAGGTTGGTGGTTCAATCCCCAGTGTAGCCACAATGAGATCCGCACAGCCGTTGGGCCCTTGACCAAAGCCCTTAACCCTGCATTGCTCCAGTGTAGGATTGTCTCCTGCTTACTCTAATCAACTGTAGGTCGCTCTGGATAAGACTGTCTGTCAAATGCCAGTAATGTAATGTAATGTAATGTAATGTAATTGGGACAGTCGTTCACTTACCTCTGAAGTGATTTTAGCTTTCTATCCTGGCGAGGGCGTACTTGTACCCTTGCTTGTGGAAGTCGTTGATGTAGTCCGTAGCAACGACTGCTGCCTCTTCTACCTCGGGGGAGTCGCACACCGGGAAACGCGCCGGCAATGCACTCGCCCAGGCCCCCACCAGCATCCCCAAAACCAGCACAGCACCCAAAGGTTTCATGTAACAGCCGGAACTCTTCAGAAGAACTGGACTCAAACCTCAGTCTTTGTGTGTTATTTATACCTTTCGCTGTTTTCAGAATGGTCACACAACCACGGAATGACCGACTGCCTTTACTCCTACATGACCAAACTAGGATCTCTATGGATCAGCGTCAATGTAAACCCTCCAACACTCGAATAATGGGTCTTTGACCAGCCTATTGCACTTTTTTTTTTTGTTGTTTAGTTTGTGCAGTATATATTTTATTATGCTTGAAAACAGCCCATTTGGATAGAGGTCCAGATGCTTTGAGGTCAAGTGCAAGTACAGAGTGCTTAAATTTTTGGTCGGTCTCGGACTTCAACTGACAGATAGATTTTTTTGTCAGTTGTCATTTTTTGGTCAAAATCTCTCTTCATTTTCTCTCTTCAGCTGAATAATACAATTTAGCTTACGTGTCCTTTTGGGGCCTCCAAATGCCTGGACATCGCTTTAAAAAAGCAATGCAATACAATTTGAATACATTTTTGCTGTAGTTCTATTGTTTCTAAGCCCACCAGACACAGCCATGAGCATCTGTATCTACTCAAATACAAAAATTATTTTCAGTGAGAAAAAAACCCCCTCCACATCCACTGTGTTTGAGCATCTGTAACTTTGTTTTAGTCATATTTAGGATAATATTTAGAGTAATATTTTGGTTGTTTTCTAAATGCCCCCCACTGGCATTTAGAAAACAACCCCCATGAGTTACCTTTCAGAAGAGACCAGAATTGTGCCTGTGGTCAAAAGGAGTCAAGAGTAATAACCATTTTATTTTGTGTATGCCAAAAGTGGTGATACTTTAGGGGTTAAGGAAGATGCGTTCTTTACTGCTTTTGCACCTTCTCAATCCACGTTTTTAAACATGTTTTGCATTAATTAATTTTTTGCAATGAGCCTCCAAAACAAACAGAACAAAACAAAGAATCGGTGAGAAGATATCTTTCTTTAATTCCTCAGAGAAAGAGTGGTACAGAGCTCAAGGAGGAGTACAAGCGAACACAAGCACGCAGTACGGCCTAGGATTCTGCCTTCGGTCCCTGTTTTCAGAGGATCCTGATCCTTCCGGGGCAGATGACGGGCCCAGGGCCTCCTATGACTGGCCCCTGGTCAACTACGGTGGGCTGGTCTGGTTCACTGGGGGCAGTGGGGACTGCAAGCACGTCCCTTTTCACCACCGGGACCTCCCCGGACTCTTTGGATACGGACAGCAGGCCAGTGGCGGCAGGGTCATGCAGGTGGATCAGCTTGTGGTGCAGGCCACCCAGGGGGCCAGGGCCCGGGAGGACCTGGGGGCCGGGTAAAGTCGTGTCGTTTGTTGCCGGGGCGACAGGAGCTGGCTGGGATAGAGGTAAGACCAGTGTACCTTTGTTAAGTAATGTTGTCTTTATCTGAATTTATTTCAGACGGAAGGAGAAACTGCAATTTATAGTATATTATATTATATAGAGCAGTGGGTGTGCTGGCTTTTCTTGTTACTGGGGACTTAACTCTGTTACTAAGTGCTTTAAATGTTCAGTTAACTCACGTCACCTGGTTTCTTAGGTCTGAATTTGTGTCTAAAATTAAGGAGAAAAAACAGCACAACCCACGGCTCTCCAGGAACAGGACTACAGACTAATCATACAGAGAATAGAGTCCTTGTTTGAAAGATGAAAGCGGAATTTTTATATTTATTGCTTTTAAGTCTTATATTACAATTAGGTCTATTAAAGTTATAGGCAGTTTGTTTCTTGTGTCTGTTTTAGGTGAAGTATAGCAGCAATAGAAAAACATCCTTGTGATAATATAGCTTTACAGTCTGTCTCTATGACAAAGTAGGCAATTTTTTACCGGAATTTGGAATAAGCTGCAGTCCACTGAAGGTGTAGGGGGCTTAGTGACCGTGGAAGCCTGGCAGAAGCCATGAAACTGAGGAAGAGGAAGAGGAGGAAGAGGAGGAGGTTTAGTGTTCAACTTTGGAGAGATCTGATGATCACTTGTACATCACACTCAGAGGATGTTTGGTACAGAGCTGAATCTGTGCGCTCTTAATGTGTACTCTTACCCTCAGAGTTCACAGTAAAATATTCATTGTCAAATCAACTCTTACAGAGAACATACAGTAGGGTTCCTATTGGACTGATATGTAATCTGTTAGAGTTTAATTAACACTGGACATTTCACTGTGTAATAATAAGAACAATAAGAAGAATTGGTGCAATTTATTGCTAATGTCAAAGCACTCATTAAGCACAATAGCATGTCGCATGTATGACTATAATCTATTTTTGCATGAGTCCATTGCTTTGCACCAAATTACTCAAGGTTACCCAGGGCCCAGTTCCACAAAGCAGGATTACTGAGTTAGCTGAACTGTGCTGAGTAAAACCTGGAACAGCACTTTTTACTTCAGTCCATGTTCCAGATTTGGGGGGTGTCCTGGTTTTACTCAGTGCAGTTATCACTAATCCTGCTTTGTGGAACAGGGCCCAGGGGGGTATATCAAAAAACAGCTGTTCTGGGTTCAATTGGGTCTTATCCAGCTAACCCAGTAAGCCTGTTCATGATATACTGCCCTACTACCTTAACACTACCTGTACTCAACCAGAGTCTCTGTCCATCAGACAGTCTCCCATGTTTTGGTATGGTAGTTACAGACTTGGCCTATCTACCTTGTGTACTGGACTTTTGTTCATGGCCTTATAACCAATCATATATGAATTGTACCTTATCTGACATGTTTGGTTGTTTGTTGTATGACCTTGATATGCACTGTTTTGTACTGTACGATGTTTTAGATAAAATAAAATAAAATGTAATGTATAAAATAAAAAGGTTTCTTCTGTACTTACGGGTACTCTAGTGTCATCCATCAAATTAGTTTCCACCGTGACAAACTCAGTCTCCAATTTGAATCCTCCACCGATCACCTGAAAGAGGGTATTAGAGAGCAAAATGGAGGGACTTTTTCATTTAAATTCAGGTCACCAGGGTGATTTTGTTCTCAGAGCTTTTGGGCTGCCACTTGACCATGATTAATAGCAATACACTAAGAAAACCCCAATATCTCACCATCCATGATTAATACTGGAACATTGGGAAAGTGCTTCGCCACACAGCAATTCAGTGTTAAATTAAGGCATACATTAGGGTGTTCATATGGTCACTGTTTGACTCATATGTACTCAGACTTGAATTAACGCTGGACATATTACTGTGCATGACCAACACTGGAACATAGGGACAGAATTAAACCATTTGATCATTGGATCAAGTACAAACTGTTCACCTGTGATGTCAATCTTGAAACCTCCACCAGTTTGTAGGTAGTGGCATTGGCTTGCCTGTTGAGGGCCTCCAGGGCGACATCGACCACCTCCAGCCCATCTGTGTGGTTCAGTGGGAGTAGGGTCGGACAGCCCCCGCAGAAATCTTCTCTCGAATCTGCAGGCACGTGAAGGGTAGAGAAACAGACGTTTACTTCATTTTTGGCTTTATGTGTGAACATTATGTGTAGTTTGGCTACTGGACTACACACTCACTGAGCATTTTTGACTTCAAAAAAATTCCTTTGAGATTCTGTTCCATGTTGACATAATTAAATCAAGCAATTTCTGCAGATTCGTCAGCTGCACATTCTTGCTATGAATCTCCCATTCTACCACATCCCAGAAGTGTTCTATTGGATTCAGAGCTGCTTGCTGGGAAGGCCACTGAAGAACAGATAACTCATTGTCATGTTCATGAAACCAGTTTGAGATGACCTTTGCTTAGTAACATGGTGTATTATCATGCTGGAAGTAGCCATTAGAAGATGGATACATTATGGCCATAAAGAGATGCACATGGTCAGCGACAATACTCAAATAGGTTGTGGCATTCAAAGCGATGATTGATTGGTATTAACGGGCTCAAAGTGTGCCAGGAAAACATTCCCCACACCATTACACCACCGCCACCAGCCTGGACTGACAGGTTGGGTGCATGGATTCTTGCTGTTGGCATCAACATCTGACCCTACCTCAACATCTGTATACCTCACCAGAAATCGAGATTCTGACCAGGATACATTTTTCCAGTCTTCAACTGTCCAGTTTTGGTGAGCCAGTGCCCACTGGAGCCTCAGTCTTGATGTTTAACTGTGTAGTTGCATCAGTGAAATTTAATTCTTGCAAATATTTAAATACTGGAAAATTGGGTTGGAAGTTAATCATTTGACCGTTATTGACACTGGAACATAGGGTCAGGTTAGGTGTGCTCCTGCCATTGCCCTTGACCAAGGCACTGGCCTCAGAACTGGAGTTGGTCCCTGGATGCTGCACTGTGGTTGCCCATTGCTTGTAGGTATGGGTCAAATGGAAAGCAAAAATGACCCCCCAGGGTCAAAAAGGAATATTTATATGCAGGTCAGGAACATGTTTGAGCTGCTATCTAACAAATTTGATATAATTTCCATCTCTTTGTGTGGAAGAATGTTGCATTATGTTGACTTTTGTTTTTAATACTTGTGCTGGAAAATGGAAAACATACCTGGTTCAGATTTGCACTTGAAGGCCAGGACAGATAAAACTCCATCTAGTTTTTTTACAGCGACATCACAATCTCCTTCAATTCTCTGGAAATGAAAATGATAACAGTACAAATCTCAATAAAAACAAAAACAAACAAAAATGAGGAAATGACCATATTCTAGTAATCTCGTTCATCTTTGCCTGAATTAATTAGTAGAAGAAATGTAATACTTTTATTCTTCTTTTTTTTTTTTTACTTTCCTCAGTTTCAGGTGTTTCAGGATCCCCCGCCACGACCCCACCCCCCCGCGCCCCGCCCCTCCACCACCACCACCACCAACCCTACCCCCCCAGATCAACGTAGCCAGTAAACCTTGACAGGACCAAGATAAATGAAGACTTTCACCATTGCAGTCTTCGGTCTGACTGTGCAGTTTGCAATAGGCGTAGGATTTAAGACGTGGCAATTACTCTCCAGCAGATCCAGCTCCAAGATGATGGTGTCCCCACCTGCGGGCTGGAAGGAAGGTGTAAGTTAGGCTATGGGTGGTAACTGCTATGGGTGGTAACTGCGAGAAGCCAGGCAATAAAAAATGATACCTGGGTGGGTGATATTTCCAAAACACTGTTAGCTGGTTAGCATTTGTTACCATTCAAATTGCATTACTTTAGGATTACTTTGAGAAAATGCAAATTATTTCTGAATATCCATACATTTTTTATATGAACTCTGTCAATGCATTGTACTCTCTTTCACATCTCACTGAACACCTCACCAAAATATTACAATATTAATACAACAACCTGTACTAAATTTCTAGACAGTATTCAGGGGATCTGAAAGATGAAAACATTATTATGCCATGGGTGCTTTCTACACTACACTACTTTGTGTAGTCTGACATTGATTCTGTGGCAGACTACTTTTAACTCCAATACAGGCCTACACATTGTCCCTATAGGGTTCGTGTACACCGAGGGTGTCCGAAATTATCTGAAATGGGCCTATGTGGGTGCAGGTTTTTGTTTTAGCCCGGCACAAGGACACCTAATAAAACCAATCATGGTCTTCAATCAAGACCTTGTTAAGTAGATTCAGGTGTTGAAGTGCTAGGCTAAAACAAAGATCTGCACCCTCACCAGCCTTTGTCATTGACTTACCGTTGATATGACTTTAGCTTTCTCTATCCTGGCGAGGGCATACTTGTACCCGTGCTCTTGGTGGCTGTTGATGTAGTCTACAGCTACGACTGCTGCCTCTTCTATGTCGTGAGAGTCGCATGGCGGGAAATGAATAAGTGGGGCCGGCACTGGAATCGCCCAGGCCCCCACCAGCATCCCCAAAACCAGCACAGCACCCACACATTTCATGATAACAGCCGGAGCTCTTCAGAAGAACTGGACTCAAACCTCAGTCTTGTGTGTTATTTATACCTTTCGCTGTTTTCAGAATGGTCACACAACCACGGTATGACCGACTGCCTTTACTCCTACATGACCGCAAACTAGGATCTCTATGGATCTGCGCCAATGTAAACCCTCCAACGCTTTTTTTTGTTTTTTGTTTTGTTGGTACTGTATATGTTTGAATAAGCAGAGTCCAGACGCTTTGAGGTCAAATGCAAATACAGAGTGCTTAACTTTTCAGATCTGGTCTGTCTCGGACTTCCATTTCAACTGACAGATGGAGAACAATATTTATTTATACTCTGTTAGCATTTTTTTTGTTAAAATGTTTCTTGATTTTGCAACTGTGAATATTCAAAGACTGAAACTTTAGCAGGAAACCATTTAATCCTGCGCTATTGTGCTAAAGTTATTATTATTTACTTATACTAATTCATTAGACAGCATTCATTTAGAGCAGGAACGAGCAACCCACAGCCCTTGGAAAAGAAAACCGGGGCTCGATTTGGATTTGAGGGTACATTATGTGCATACAGTGCATCTGGAAATTATTCACAGTGCTTCACTTTTCCCACATTTTGTTATGTTACAGCCTTATTCCAAAATGGAATAAATTCTTTTTTTTCTCAAAATTCTACACACAACACCCCATAATGACAACATGAAAGACGATTTTTTTGAAATGTTTGCAAATTTATTAAAAATAAAAACTAAGAAATCTATTCCATTTTGGAATAAGGCTGTAACATAACAAAATGTTGGAAAAGTGAAGCACTGTGAATAATTTCCGGATGCACTGTATATGGTTTATAGGCTGGGACTTTGACCATTTTCTTTTGTTTGTTTAGTTTGTGCTGTATATATTTTAATGTGCTTGAAAACAGCCCATTTGGATAGAGATGCTTTGAGGACAAGTGCAAGTACAGATTGCTTAAGTTTTTGGTCGGTCTCGGACTTCAACTGACAGATAGTTTTTTTTTTGTTTCATTTTGCTGCTGAATAATAAGATTTAGCTGACCTTTAGTGTTTCTTTTGGGGCCTCCAAATGCCTGGACATCGCTTTAAAAAAGCAATGCAATACAATTTGAATACATTTTTGCTGTAGTTCTATTGTTTCTAAGCCCACCAGACACAGCCATGAGCATCTGTATCCACTCAAATACAAAAATTATTTTCAGTGAGAAAAAAACCCCTCCACATCCACTGTGTTTGAGCATCTGTAACTTTGTTTTAGTCATATTTATTTGCATTAACTCCCTTTTTTGCATGAATCAACTCCTTTGTGGTTCATTCATGCATCTGTACATCTATTCTTCTCTCCAGATGCTAAGAAACCCTTCGTGAAATGTAATATATTTCAGTGTGGGAAGCAATGTAGCAATGTAACATTTATAGGTAAGTAAAATCATGTGAACTGTAGTATAGTGTGCATTAGGCATCAAGTAAGATGCATTTGTGTCTTAAATGTGCCTTGCTGGCTCTTGAACTTGGACTGCACAACTCTGTTAATGAACCTATCTTTTTTGTATTTTTGTACTTTTATAGTCTTCTCAGAATTTTTGTATTTTTATCATACATTTCTCTCTTTTCAATTCATTTACACCAGAAAGTAACATTGGTATGTTGATTTCTGTGCGAAGAAACACATGAACATACACACTAAACTCATGGTTTGGCCACAAGTCCTATTCAAAACCTCTGTACCTACATGTTAGGACATTGAGATGCTTTTTTATAGTGGATAGAACTGAATTGTTGTGTTAAAGCTTTATTAAAATTCTGGTTCTTTTTGAAACTGGCTTTTACAAACCCAATCAATTATCACACTTTCTATGCATTTGTTGTGTTTTCATATTTATTGTTTAATGATGCTAAAACTGGATAAAACAAAACTGGTAGATGACAAACATGGCTGCCAGCTGGTTGGGGTGCCTGTGTTGCCTGTCTTCTGCTTTTTGGAAGAGAAAATCTCTCTGGTGGTTAGGGTTGTGGCCTGTACAAGAGAGCTATATCTTCTATATAGAATGTTATAAATAACATATACTGTATATAATATTCACAACCAGTGTGCTTTTATTTTTGGTGCTTTAATTTGACTTCAATCCAAAATATTTTCTGGAAAAATGTAAATTACAATACGTGCTAGCTTTACACAATATTGTTCAATAATTATGTTGATGTACAGGTTAAATTATAATGTTAAATGGTAATGTAAATCTTAAGTGATAAAATAAATGTGTAATGATAACGTAAATGTTCAATGTTAATGTGGATGATGAATGTTCGATGTTCAATGTTCAATGTTATAATCTTGTTATTTCATTCAGGGCTGATGTGGGATAGGCTGCAACTCCAGGCCATGGAAGCTTACAAGCTACACGGTGGAAAATCGCGGAGCGCCGGGACAGGAGCGGAAAGGGGACGGAGAGGCCGGGAATACTGACAGGAACACTGGGACGTGATTGGGGTTGACGCCCAGGGGTGCCTGCCTCTTTATGCGCTGGTTCTTGTACCAGAAATTTTGCGGAGGCCTGAATATGCTGCCCCCTAGCTCCTCGGAGGACTTGGACATTGACTCCGAAGACTCGCTGGATGACGCATTTTCTGTGCGGACAGCCAGGCCGGGGGAGGTCACTCGGGGAACTGTCGGTCGATTAGACGGGACAAAGGGCTTTGGCACAGGAATTTTAGGAACTGTAGGCTGTTGCACGGGGCCTGAGTATTTGGGGTCAAGGTCCGATTGGGGAACTGAGGGGTCAGGAGGGGTGTCTGGGTTCTTTTCATGCTGAGCCGGTAGGACTTCCGGAACCTTCTTTGGTCCGGAGTTGTCTACGGCAACCCCAAGATCCTGTGGGAGAAGAGCAGTTAGGGAACTGAGGTTGCAGTTGTGACTCCCAGACAAGGCACAGCCATTGTCATTTGAGTTATACAGTGAGCTCCATAATGTTTGGGACAGAGGGGGGAAAAAAAGTGCTGTCATTTCTATACCATGAAATCTAAATGAATACAAATATGTACCAAATGTGCAAAAATGCCCTTTCATAAAAATCTGAGAATCTACACTTTAACCATGGGTGAATTGCTTGAATTATAGAGCCAAATCAAGAAAAATAAATCTCATGGAGCTCACTGTATAAACTTGTAGCTTCAGTAAACATCAAGCAGCACAAGTCCACCCACATAGCAGCATAGGTTGCTGTGGATAAGAGTGTTTGCTAATTTAATCAGTGCTGTGGTCCGGTCTTACCAGGGACAAATCCAGTTGAATGACACAAGAGTGACTGTGTTTGTGCACAATCCTCAAAGGTCAGCGTTATTAGCATTTTGCCCATCAGATGCTCTTATCTATCCAATAAGCAGGGTCCAGGGTTTGCTTTTCCTGGATCACGAGTTCTGCAGCACACTGCAAAAATGCCTGTCTGAACAAGCATTTTATTTGAATAATAAGACTTAAAATCTAAAATATGAGCTTGTTTTAAGTTACTGTCTGCGTGACGGGTTACTTTATCTTATCGCACTGGCTGGAATGTTGAATCTTAACTCAAAGTAAAATAACTAAGATTTTGCATCTCAATATAAGACAAAAATACTTGTTGAGGTTGACATATTTTAAAGTTTTTGCAATGTTCAGTTGCAGTGATCTGGATCTTTCTGAAAAAATGATCCACCCACTCCTAAAAGCACGACCCACAAGAGGCCGTGCCCTCAGAAAACGGATGCCAAGAGCGGTGTTTGCTGTACCTGTGGGAGGAATATCTCACAGGACACCTCCACCACAGGCTCAGCCTTGCCATGAATGGCCCCCACGCATATCCCAGCAGGCTGTAGGACAGAAAAGAGTTGAAGAAGAAATATCCATTATAAGCCAAAAAGCAAATGGCACCCAAACAGTCCTATTTCCAAAGGGGGGCCTGACTGAAAATGGCTTGGGAACCCCTGCTGTACTGTGATAATGGGCGCCTGGTACTTACATCCGCTGACTTGCAGAGCCCTGCGTCTAAGTGCTTCTCTTGGCAGTCCGTCTCCTGAATGGTATATTCCACAAACCAGCTCTGCCCTGCTATATTCTGGGAATAAAACAGACCCCACAGACCCTCAGTCTTTTTACCACTTCTAGGTTCATATGAGTACTTCCCAATGCTGAGAGACATCAGGATTTTGAAATAATTATTCATAATAGTTTCCTTTAGACACCTTAAAAATTCCAGAAGATTACTAATGGTGGATGTGGATGTGTGGGTGATGTACCCTACCTTAGTGGATGTGTGGGTGATGTACCCTACCTTAGTGGATGTGTGGGTGATGTACCCTACCTTAGCGAATGTGTGGGTGATGTACCCTACCTTAGTGCATGTGTGGGTGATGTACCTTACCTTAGTGGATGTGTGGGTGATGTACCCTACCTTAGCGAATGTGTGGGTGATGTACCCTACCTTAGTGAATGTGTGGGTGATGTACCCTACCTTAGTGAATGTGTGGGTGATGTACCCTACCTTAGTGGATGTGTGGGTGATGTACCCTACCTTAGTGGATGTGTGGGTGATGTACCCTACCTTAGTGAATGTGTGGGTGATGTACCCTACCTTAGTGGATGTGTGGATTATGTCCCCTACCTTAGTGAATGTGTGGGTGATGTACCCTACCTTAGTGGATGTGTGGGTGATGTACCCTACCTTAGTGGATGCTCGCATGATGCTCTGCAGAGAGAAGCTGCCAGGCATGGTGCTCTGAGCATTGTACTTGCTGAGGGACAGCCGGGCAGCCTGCAGGGCCTCTGCACTATCCACAGCCACCAGCAGAGGGCAGTGTGGGCAGGTCCTCAGCAGTTTCTCCGGCTCGTCTGCAGGAGGGGAATGAGAGTGATAGAGCGATCCACCAATTAAACTGCAATATGACAGTTCAATTAATCCACCCCAAGGATGATGCTGCAGTTCTGTTGGTTGGAACTCTTCCTTATATTCTTTCTAGCCAAAAGAGTTGGTAATTCTAGCTCAGTCTTTCTCCGTTATGTTTGTGATTTCTTAAGACTGTGGCCTAGTGCTGAGTTTATCCACAGATGTGCTTTGTTTTTTTCTCTGGAATTTGAGGTGTCAGCAGCTGCTTAAAATGACCCTTCCTGCTGTCAGGAGGGCACCCATAATTGTTTCTCTCCCCCCTGGAGAATAGACCAGCAGACTGTTCAGGACAGTGTGTCAGAGATACACATACACACTCACTGTGTCGAAGTGTCCCTGAGCAAGACACCTAACCCTTAAATGCTCCTGACGAGCTGGTCGGCACCTTGCATGGCGCCGTTGGTGTGTGAGTGTGTGTATGAATGGGTGAATGAGAAGCATCAATTGTACAGCGCTTTTGATAAAGGCGCTATATAAATGCCAACCGTTTACCATTTACCATTTACATGCATACTCATATATAGACACACACACACACGCACACACATACAAGCCCAAATAATTACCCACAAGCATGTACTTACTCTATCGCTCTCTCACATACACAATCACACACACACAATCTCTCTCTCTATCTCTCTTAATCGCACACACATACACGCATACACAGAATAACACACCCGCACGCAATCTCTCTATCTCTCTCTCACACATACAGAGACACACACAAGCCAGTGTGGATTATGCTATGCAAATAAAAGGCATCCATGTGATAGTATTGGTATCACACACACACAATGTCTCTCTCTCTCTCTCTCTCTTTCTCTCACACTCACACCAACACACATACCTACCTGGAATCAACGTGCACTCATAGCTGTAATCTATCTCTCTCCCTCTCTCTCTCTCTCTCTCTCTCTCTCTCTCTCTCTCTCTCTCTCGCTCACACACACACACACACACACACACACACACACACCTACCTGGAGCCAGTGTGCACTCATAGCTGTAATCTATCTCTCTCTCTCTTCTCTTACACACTCACACAAAATCTCTCTCTCACACACACACACACACACACCTACCTGGAACCAGTGTGCACTCATAGCTGTACAGGTATGAAAGCCCATGGGGTGTCTGGAGGATGGTGACATTGCAACTTCCAGAGATTTGCTGAAAGAGGAAAATCAGATTGACTGAGCCTTGGAAGCATTCTTTCTAGAAAGATCAAAAAAGAAAACAATGCTAACTACCCGTTGTTTTATACTGTGTTGTTTTGTTTGTGTGAGTAATTCAACTGGCCACTTTCTGAGCATGCTGTCTGGTATTCTCTTTTTTTCTGTCACATTTGCTGGGATACTTATAGTATAGTGGCTGGTTTGTATTACAAGCACTTTTTCTATTTTTGGCAGTGAGCAGTGAAACATTGTTGTTGTTGTTGTGGTTATGGTTGTTGTTGTTGTTGTTGTTGTGGTTGTTGTTATTGTTGTGGTTGTGGTTGTTGTAGTTGTGGTTTTTGTGGTTGTTGTTGTGGTTGTTGTGGTTGTTGTTGTTATTGTTGTGGTTGTGGTTGTTGTTGTTGTTGTTGTGGTTGTTATTGTTGTGGTTCTGGTTGTTGTAGTTGTGGTTGTTGTAGTTGTTGTGGTTGTTGTTGTTGTTGTTGTTGTTTTTGGGCCTAAATGGAAAGTCGGGGATACAAATCCAAGATAAAAACTGAAACAATCTCCTTCACTGGAGACAAGATAAATTCAATCCTTCTGTGTCAAATAAATTAAATGACAACAGAGAAGGCTTTTTTTCAGCTTCTTTCACTGGTGTGATGATTTTAACACCTTGTGCCAAGAATACACTGGTCTTTTATTCATTAGATTCTGTATGAGATTTCTCTTATGACAACTGACACCATGTTCATGGTTTATTTTGATATTTTATT
Organism: Conger conger; assembly: GCF_963514075.1. NCBI lineage: Eukaryota > Metazoa > Chordata > Actinopteri > Anguilliformes > Congridae > Conger > Conger conger. The sequence goes on from NC_083763.1 coordinate 54,792,254, forward strand.
AACTTGCATCTGAATGTAATAATGGTGAAATGATGAAACTGAATTTCCTGTCTTATTTGTAAATAAATCTGCAGTAATAAACAAGGAGGTTTGGCCTATTTCTTTCTTTATATTTTCTTTCTTTTTATTTTTTTCCAATTACGGTGTTCACAGCTCAATTTCAAGAAAGGCTGCATGGGTGTAGGCTTTCTAAAGTAATTTAAGAAACATTATTTCAACAAGAAATTACAATGCCTGCAGGGCAGAAGCTGAACTCCAGAGATTTTCTAGGTGGTTCTAAACCTAATTTTACCCCTAATCCACTCCAGTCGCAGCTGAAACACTTGCAATACTGCAGAAGAAGAAGACCTGCTCCTAAGAATGTGTTGGCTGAAGAATGTGCTGAGAGACTCACAGCATTGGGCAATCAGTGACCAATCACAGCGCGAGAATCGGCCAGCCTTACCGTTTCCATGACAGGCCTGATGTCACATTGCTTCCAGGGCTTAGGGCTCCGGACGTGACATTTTGTTTCCAGAACTTCCAGATCCAGGTAGTAGACCTTACCAGCAGGACCCTGCAAGTACAAGGCAAGTCCTTATGACATCAACAGGATATAATGGCAAGCATTGCTTTGTGAAAATGAAACGATTTCCCTTCTTACACTTCCTCCATCTTGTAAACCTTGCCCAGAACTTGTGGTTATGGCAGAGTATGATTTCCTGTTTCACTTGCTATTAAGATAAGAAGTGGCCGGGGATCATAATGTAAAAAAAAAAGTTTTTTAAAAGCATTAAATCCAACACCAGTGCTTCTAAACCAGGATTATATCAGTTAGATCTTGCAAGTAAGTCAAACTAGACCAAAGGGCTCTCCCTTGGGGTACAGCCTCTTAACCTAGTTTTTTTTGTTAAATTCTAAGTCACTTACATTCTAAGTGAACACTGTAGTAATTTAAATTACCAGTAGTGATTGTTGGATCAGAATTAGAATGTTCCATCAGCGAAAGTCCCAATCACACATTTGTGATCTTACACGTTAGTGGGGTTATAACCCTCTGTACCTATACATTTGTTCACAAGCATTTATGATAGGGCTGCACGTATGAGGAAAATACGTTGTTGAATATTGCAATGATGATATGACTTGCAATAAATAAACAAATATTGTTTATAAGTGTGCAGACTTATAATGTCTTTGTGCTTTAGGTACACTGCTAACATAAACCCCAAACATAACATAGATTATGCCCACTGAATAAAAAAAAGCCAAGCCAGAACCATTAATGTTAAAACAGGTATGCAATGAGAGTATATTATGTTAGAATTGCCACAGAGGTTGGTATCGTACATATTTGTTTTAAATTGGGAAGACTTAAACCAGCATTGGATTAATTATTGTGGAAAAAGAGGACTGAACTGTGTTAGGCTAAGGGGTTATGGCCTGAGTGAACTTTGACTAAACACTAAGATTGTAACGCACTGCGTGTTTATGAAATACTGTATTTCACAATACCATTATGTACATACACCGGACGAATGACCATTGTCGTTTTTCATGAGTCAAAATGTTTAGAATTAAATGTGGGCTAAAATAACAAATAAACTCTAAATAACTGGTTATTTTAGGTTACACAACTGGCAATCATGAGTAAATAATGTTGTAGCTGTGGTTTAACTATGCTTAGTTAGTCCATGTTAACGGCACCAACCTGTACATGGAGATGAACATTCGTAATTCTGTTGAGGCTGAATTTGTATCCAGCGGTTCTGTCCTCGTTTATGTAGGTGAGTGCCAAACGACCGATCTTCTCCGTGGTTTTGTCGTTGCAGGGCAGCGGAATAATCTCAATGATTTGGGCCCAGGAAACAGCTAGCAGCGTGCAGGCGAAAAGCAACGTGAGTTTTTCCATCGTGCTTAATTATTGTCGCTCCAATATTGTGTGCCTTCAGTCATACGCACTTTTAAATGTTTTTTAGATGGCCCTTTCCTGTTTTTTCTTCTGTTTTTGATAATGCCCCCTTTCCGTTACCTTGCACACGACCGACTTTGGAATCGGGATAGAGAAGGCAAACAAACAGACTGGTGTTGACATGAGGACAGGGCACCGTCAAACACTGCTATCCGGGTCAAACATAAATGTTTAATGCATATTCTTTCATAAAGTCGTTCGTTATATCAATATAAAAATAAAATAGATATATAGACAGGCAGATAGACAGACAGACAGACAGACAGATAGATAGATAAATAGATAGATAGAAACTAATGCTATTATTATTTTAAAATATATTATTATTATTATTATTATTATTATTATTATTATTATTATTATTATTAGACATAATTTGCTGTATATTATAATTTCAGACTTGCAGCCCTTGTAGAAAAATATTCTGTTTTAACATATTATGTCTGACATCCCATAAACGTGGTGCCTTTCAAATGATCAAGCACAACACCAAATAAAGTCCTAAAAGAAGTGTGAACTTAATTTCAACCCTGATTTCATGGAATCTCAAACAGGGGGCAAGTGAGTTCATAGACGACATTTGGTGTAATTCTTCATTCTACCTGTAGGAGGCATTGGCATTCTTTTCTGACGAAAACTCTACCTATTCAAAAGCGACTGGTGAAAACTTAACGCTTGACATTTTTGAAGCACCACCTATACTGAGAAAAAAATAAAAGCTTAAGAACTAGTTTCTTTCTAGGTTCAAAACAATAATATTTTTAATTGCCCCCTCATATCGCAAACCTTTACTTTGATATAGTCATTGTTATAACGTAATAATGACAATTTTAACATTAAACATTTCTTGGTGTAGTGCATGTTCTGCTGAAAGAACCATGTTTATGGGCTGTAAGAAATTTGGTGAAACAATATTTTCAATGTAGAAAAATTAGATACTTCTCTGTGGCATTTCAGCTTATTGTATCTTCGACGGGGAAGAAACCATATGTTGGACCTGCAGTTTTTTTACACTTGTAAAAACATGACATTTCTGTATAACACTAGATGTCAGCAAGGAGTTAGACTGTTGATCTATGACCACTGTTTTGTGGCTCCTTTGAATGCCAGTGTGGTTTGTAATACAACTGCTCCAAATATATGCAACCCATAATCAAACATTGGAAAAGAATCCTGCAATTGAACGACTGTGGCGGTTTTGAACCTCGTGCAGTAATATTTGGCATTTCTCAAATGAAGCACAAAATAAGTACACTTTCACAGGATTCAAGGGCCCAACATGCAGAACACTCACAGTCAATATCCCCAAGGAAATCATTCGTCCAAAAAAACGTCAAACTGAAGGTTATTTTGAAAATGATATATTAAATAATTACGTGATGATAATCAGTGGCTTAAAAACTGGATTTTTTTCCACTAGATTCAAGCAGATGTGTTTTATAGGGATGCTATGCTTGGTTATTCACTCTATACTCTCCGAAAAAATGTTTTCCAAAGGGAACCCTGTGAGTCCATAGAAGAACCCTTTCTAGTTGAAAGGTTCTTTGTCAGGCACAATTTGTCTGGGAGCTTTCACACTTCACACCTACAGTACAGTTGGGGTTCCATAAAGAACTAAAAACTGTTCCTCTATGGAAACGAGCCAAATAACTTTTTTTTTCTGACGGTGATATTGTGAAATTCTGTGAAATACTGTGTTATTTAATGTGCACCAGCAATGCTGGAGGTATTCAGTTCAGGTTTGCTGGATCTACGAACTGCTCCATTGACAGGGTCTGAATGCACAGAAAGTGTATTATTTATGCTTCTCTTTCAGTGATGTTTAAATGTGGCTGGAAATGTTATTTATAAAATCCAGCTATGACCAGCTTGAAATACTAGTGACCAGCAGTTTTAAATCATAGCTTGAGCTGGTCAAACCATTTTGAGTATAGAGCTGGTCTAACTGGTCAACCAGCATCCAGCTGTCTCAAAACCTGGCTTGAGCAGTTTTTTCAGCAGGGTGGGCTTTTAAAAAATATTACTCCAGTTTTCGTGTATGTTTTCGATTGACCCGGACAGTTTTTTTGTGGTGAAGGATATTTGAGATATTTGCAGTTGTTTCTGATGATCGGCATGCTTTCCAGTGGCTGCTTTGGGGGCATTTGGGTTTCATGGTCTAAAGAAAAAGAAATACACTTCATGTAACTCCAAAGCAGCCTGTACCACAACATTACGCTTCCAGAGGTTGTATGTACGTGTTTAAACTGATTATTCTTCAAAAAAAATGTTGAATTTTATTTTTGATTGGAACCATTTCCAACAGTGTTTTGCTATGTGAATTGCTATGCTCACAGAAAGAAAGGCCTTTTCAGTGACGCTTGGAGTTACAGAATACAGCATAAAAAAGAATTATTGATGCTGCTTTGATAGAAAAAAGTGCCCAGCAAAAGCCCTGAAATTTACATAGCTTCAAAAAAAGTTATTAAAAACTCAGGTGTGTGAGAGGAACATGGAAACCTTTTTTCTCTATTGGTTTCTTCTTTCTTAAAAGAAGAAATAAAATATTTATGAAACCACTGATGTAACCCTCCAGCAACTCTCTTCCTGCCTCGGTCCTGTTGCCTGTGAGCACCAGAGATGGCCATGTTCAGCTCTAGTTCAGCTGCAGATTGTACAGACCCACCGGACAGTTATTCTTAACACAGGAAGCTGTGAAAGTGTCAAGATGTCATTGAATGTCCTCCTACTGGCGAAGTCAAAAGGTTCCAACTGGATGCATTTTCTGAATAGGAGTCTAATGATAAAAATCGCCAATTAATATGATATAATCATGATATAAGCGTATTAATATAGTGCCGGGAACTCCCACTGGGACCCTGTAACTGTGAATCAATGGTTGTATCTGCTACCCATTCCAAGCTTAATCACAATCCTTTATAGGGCATTTTCATTGATTAACCCTTTAAGGTGTAAGACCACGAACATGTTCTTGTTCTCAGCTGAACATTCTAATGCTGATGTAATAATCACTGCTGGCAATTGAATGCAATGGAGTTCTAGAACACTGACTTAGAATTTTGAAAATAAAAACATTCCAAAGAAAACTACTCTCCAAAGGGTAAAATTCAACAGCTGCAGCTCAATAAGGGTTCTCATCATAATACCATCTATTCTTTTATTTGTAAATATCTCATTTTAGGAGCTTGAATGTGATACTAAATTAGCAACAAGAGCTCACTTAAAATCTGGATAAAAATAGTGTTGGTTATACTTTGGTGTACCCATCACTTTGTTATGTATTTACATATGACTTTATATGATTAATTGTTATCAAAAAGGTGAAAGGATGTTGTCACATAGACAAGCCTGACAGCAATAAACATTAGCTGTCAGTCTATGAATTGTAACTATCAATAAGCTTTGTCACAAACTGTGCCAACTCAATAAACATGCACAAGTGGCAACCTTTTCTTAAACCATTCCAGAGTGGTTATTTATCTAGAATATTGTGTATTTACATAACTGGGCTATTTTATTTGAGTAGCTTCAGAAGCCTTACTTTGTTTGGGCTGCATATGATTGCAATCTTGCAATCTTTTAGTTTTACAGCGAAATCTCCCTAATTCCCCAAGAGATTCGTAGACCCAGGTCACAATTATTATTGCGCTCCCTGGTTTATGTAACTCAATAACTTCATTTATATTCCGTGGAGGTATACAGAACGTGATTACATGTATTCTGTAAGAATCAGTCGAAACACATATGTTTAGTGACCCAAATCAGGTTCAGACAATTCCCCTGCCCCTTGGGAACGTCATTCCAAATGTGTTTTTCCCATTCAGCTGTCCTCCCTCTCCATACACTTCCTCTCCTGCTGGAAAAAGGCACAAAGGCATGCGGACAATTACAATTTGGATCCTAATATGTGGACCGCTGGGATTCCCGTTGTTCAGATGTCATTCCTCAGCAGAGCCTTTTTTCCTGAAAGCAGAGCTCTACCGCTGTGTAAATATAATTATTAAGGATATTTAAAGTGTCTCATACAAACTACTTTCCCCAAATACCCTAAAGGATCTATCATATCGTATAAGCATGATCAATGTTTATGCATTTAACATACACTCAATGAGCACTTTATTAGGTATTTGTTGGACTTATTTTGTAGACTTATTAGGTCTTCTGCTGCTGTAGCCTATTCAGTTAGAGATTTGACACGTTGTCTGTTCAGAGATGTTCTTCTGCATACCACTGTTGTAATGTGTGATTATTTGCGTTACTGTCACCTTCCTGTCAGCTTTGACCAGTCTGGCCATTCTCCTCTGACCTCTCTCATCACTGGATGTTTTTTTTTTTTTTTTGCACCATTCTCTGCAAACTCTAGAGACTGTTGTGTGTGAAAATCCCAGGAGATAAGCAGTTTTTTAGAGACTCAAACCACCCTGTCTGGCATGAACAATCATTCCACAGTCAAAGTCACTTAGATTTTTTGTTGTTGATTTGAACATTGACTGATGCTCCTGACCCGTATCTGCATGATTTTCTGAATTCCACTGCTGCAACACAATTGGAAGATTAGATAATCGCCTTAATAAGTAGATGTACAGGTGTTCCTAATAAAGTGCTCAGTGAGTGTATGTCTGACTTAGATAAATGTTCAAGCATTTAACCCATGTCTGATTAAGATACATGTTTTTAGATACATTTTTATGCATTTAATGTACAGTATATCTGATGCATATATAATATTTATGAATAAACACAATCTTGATATCTTGAAAATCTTTTTTCAGCGTTTTTTTTATTCAGCCATAAGATTAAGCATTGGTTAAATAAATGCAGTCATATTGATATCACTAACTAATTCACACACACAAAATTTAACTTGGTGAATCTCTGAATGCAGTTGTATCATTAAATCATATTATCATGAAATCCAAGAGGGCAATGAGCTAATGCACTATAGAATATCAAAACGGGTATTCTTATTATTATATATAGCGATATGTATACGAAATATTTGGAGCCCTTGGAGCTAATGACGTTCAACAATAGATGCCCCAGAAGTGCTTTTCTTATTTTTTGGCAAGTGATGAAATGCCACACGTGCAGACACGGGGGGAGTGTCTGAAACTAAGTGCTCCTGTTCTAGAGGAAGACGCAGCCTCTTGCTGTTCAAGTCCCAAAGTAAACTCAGGACGTGGACAAAAGCGGAGGAAACACAAAAGGACTGCTCGCGAAACGGCTTTTAAGCCCCTTGTTTGTTGTAAACAGAATGATTGGTTTCCAAATTACCCTGGTGTTTATATGGTATTTATTTGTGTCTGCCGGAGCGCGGAGAGCGGGTGCTGAAGACGGAGAGACTTCGGAGAAAATTAACAGCGCAAGATGCACCTCGCGCTGCCTCACTCTTCACATGACGCAGCTCACCGCGTCTTTCAGGCATCTGCAGGTAAGAATTACGGTTCCTCTTTTGTGTAATGTGCAAGTAAAAAGAAAACATGCGTGTTCTATTTCACGAAGAACATTGCTTCGCTAGTGCTGTTTTTTTTTTTTGTAGCCTACTTTCATTGAAAATTGGATGTACAGTTACCCCAGAGTTATAGTTAAGAGTTGAATGTACAATGGTTTGCACATCCAAAGCTAAATATTCCGTTGTAGACATTAGGTTATGGCGTTGTTTCTTATTCATCACGTGCAGAAAAATGCACGGCACATGTTTTTAAGTCTATAACATGTGTGTTCAGTCAGTGTTGTGGGTGGGAAAGACATTAAGACTGGGAGCCCCCAGTTAATTTTCTGTTTGAATGACTTTCGAGGCGGGTGTACTGTGGGTCTGCTCTCTCGCAACTCCGTTTGAGGCTCTGGAGCAGATATGCGCCCACCTGGGCGTTTGGTAATGAGGGTGGCCCCTGCAGCTTCCCGGGAAATGGAGCACAGACGCTAGCAAGTCCTGGGGGTGTGAAAGCGTTTGGTCAGAACAGGCTAAAAGCGATAAGTGTGTACCCCCCAATAACCACACAGTTAGGCTTTAAAAGTAGGTGTGTGATGTGTGAATCCAATCCTTATTGTTGTAACTACTGCTCTTCCCTTGGACGAGGATGCTTAGTTAGTCCACCGTGTGTGTCCTGATTGTCATTGTATTTAGCTGCACCATAGTCAACATCCTCTATTTAAGTCTTAAGGTCAAGAAAAAAAGAATTCCTGGCATCTTGTCTGTGTGAGGCTAGGATGATTCGCCTATCGATTTAAGTTCACAGTTCACGCCTATTAAATGTTCGGGCGACGGAGGTCAGCCGTCGCGAAAGCTGACGGTGCAGCTATTGCGGGTCTGGCGCCCTCGCTCATTGCGCCTGGAAATCGGTTTCGAGGTCGAGTCCCCCCAGCCAGAGAGAGTGAGAGCCGTCGAGGCAGCAAATTTCACCTTGATCTAATTTTCTCCTCCGTTTCCTGCGTGCCGTGTAGCCGTGGCTGTGATTTAGGCTCCTCGTGATTTACTCGCGTGAGTGAAAGCCACCTGTCCGTCCCGCCTCTGGTTTGATGGGGCTCGCGCTCTCTGTGACAGCCACAGCTGTGAAATGCCATTTTGAGTCTGATTGGCTGAAATTGTGTCTGAGAGGTCGCTCCGAGTTATGGAAATAAAATCAGCATCTGCTGCGATAGCTATATGGGGTCTGAAAACATAATTTTATTGTAGAATAGGATTTTACTGTGGTTTGATTGCTTTCACTGTTAAATTAATGAGGTATATTATAGACCTATGACAAAAAACAGAACAAGCTAAAAAAGAACAAAGACATGAATGTAGCTCGAATGCAAACAGGATTTAATATTGTTAAGTAGTTATTAGAGAAATAGAAATAAATAATCATTTTTGCTGCTTTAGGCAATATTTAAGAATGAGAAGTCGTACAAGAATCAGTTACACCGCTCTCTGATGTATTTTTGTGCATCTTTAAGTGCTACGCTCAAACGGCAGGATAAGACCCTGACTTACATGCGTCATGCTGAAATACATCACCTGGAGTTAAAGCTTGTGTTTCTTGCATTGATGTGACGGATGTGTAAGCCCATTGAATCGTATTATCAAATGTTGGGAGTTTGAAGTCCTAGAGCAAGTGATACGCTATGCTGGCGTCACGTTTCCGCCTTCACAAAGCGCCGTGCAGCTGTGCTTTGGATGTACGCCTTCCTGTGTTACCTTCAGAAAATAAGGAGAAAGGCATCACGCAATTCATCCCAGAGGCATCAAAAGAAGAATGGGGGGGTGGAAGGGGAGTGTGTTGGGGGGTTGTCTGTGGTTCTGTGAACAGAGGACTTTTTGAGACAGTCACAATGCAATCATTTATGCCCGCAACCTCCCCTCTGCCCCCCCCCCCCCTCGCAATGAACTTTTGGGGTTACAGATGTACACTGCATGTCCATAACAATGGGTGTGACTGATGTGAATCAGATCTTGATGTGCTGTAATTCTTACATATATCGTGTTTCTGCCTGTGTGTATTTGTGTTTGCGTGTGTCTGTCTGTTTTTGTGTGTGTGTGTGTAGTTGTGTGTATGTTTGTTTGTGTGTGTTTGTATGTGTGTGTATGCAGTTTTTATGTGTTTGTATGTGTGTATGATTGTGTCTGTTTCTGTGTGTGCGTGTGTGTGTGTGTGAGACAGTGTGGTGGGAGTGTGTGTGTGTGTGTGTGAGACAGTGTGGTAGGAGTGTGTGTGTGTGTGTGTGTGTGTGAGAGAGAGAGTGTGTGTGTGTGTGTGTGTGTGTGTGACAGTGTGGTGGGAGTGTGGGGGGTCAACACACCAGACAGTTGGAAGTGAAGGGCCCTTTCTGGATGATGTCACCAAACTGACGGCTAGGCTCTGTCACTCAGGTAAGAGAGAAGGTGGAACACCCACCCAATATTTATACACCTGCCCCCTCCACACACATGCACACACACACACACACACACACACACATAAGCCCAAGTCACCATCCTCTGTCCCAAACGACCAAGTGTATGTGTGTGGATGCGTGCGTGTGTCTGTAAGTCTATGGTGATCCAGCCTCCCCACCCCCACCACCCATTCCCAAAGACGCACAATAAGCTTTGGTGCCTTCTTCAAAGTATCCAGGAAGATTCCAAAGGGCCCTAATAATGGCAGGGTCTGTCTTAGATGATGGCGATTCAATACGTTGTCGTAAAAACGCCAGCCATGGCCTGCCTTCCTTTGAGGTAGCTGGGGAGGGTCGCGGGGGGTGGTGGGGGGGTCGAACACCGCGTCTGGATATCGCTGGAGTGGGGAGCTGGGGGGGAGACACTCCCCTGAGAATCTCCCTAACTCTACGCTCACCTCACCTCAGTACCTGGGGTCAGGACAAATAGGATATCCCCTGAGTGTGACTGGGGGGAGAGAAGAAGAGAGAAGAGGGGGGAAGAGATAGAGGAGAGAGGGGTAAAGAAAAAGAGACAGAGGTGGGTATATAAGGAACAATGACAGAGGTAGAGAGAGGGAGAGGGGTAAAGAGAGATGGATAGGTGGGGGTTGAATAACGAGAGAAAGGTAGAGGGACAGGTACAAAAAAAGGGATAGATGGGAGACAGGTTGAGAAATGAGAGACTGAGTGGGAGAGATATAGAGAGATTAGAGAGTTGGGGAAAGGGAGAGAGAGGGAGAGATGGAGAGAGAGTGGGTGAGAGGTGTAGAGAAAGGGAGAGATGGAGAGAGAAAGACAGAGAGAAAGTGAGAGAGAGATGGAGAGATGCAGTAACATTTGTCATTGAGCCCTGACATATCATGGATTTTCTTTGAACTCTGGTGGATAATCGCTCTCCCTGCACTGATAACATGAAACCGCCAGGTCTGTCGCCGGGTTGCCTGGCCACCAGGTCTGTTGCTGTGGCTCTGGGCTCTCACTTTTCTACGCTTTACTGAGCTTGTGTGGTGTATTGGAACCTATGAAATACTCTCAAAAAGCGCAAACCCTACCTTCTGGTCCTCCTGGTTGGCTCAGTTGCACCAGGCAAGATCAATCGAGCGCAGAAAAGCATTTCAATCAAAACCAATTACGCATTTGACCCAGGTGTGGTTGCCAGATCTGTCTACGTGGTCGTTGGTCGTCTGGTTGGTGTTGGGGCTACTAGCCGGGTTTCCCAGCAGCAGCGGCCAGTTCAAATATTAACAAAAGGGCCATTAAGAAGCCGTCCGCCCTGTGCCCTAACACCTGTGAACCGAGCGACCGCTTCCACAGAGAGTCAGGAACTCACGTCAGCCTTGTCCACCTCTCTTTCATCTGTTTTTCAACAGATTTTTCTCTTTTTTCTTGACTCACGGACAGATGGTGCAGCTTAGCATTAAACCGCTCTTTGTCGGGAGGTTGTGGGGGCGGGTGGGGGGTGGTGTTGGGGTGGGTCGGGTTGGGAGGAGGGGGGGGAGGAGAGCGGTGGGTGGGTTGATAGATCTGCGATACGTGCGCGGAGGAATGGCTTGTGTTTATAGCTGCTTAAAGCTGCTACTTAATGCAGCGCATCTACCTTCTCAGCTTTGTTCTGGATTTGTTCCAGTGGGGAGTTTTCCTATCTCTCCCTCTTCCCTGCTCTCTCTCTCTGTCTCCCGTTCTGTCTCTCTTGGGGAAACATAGTCATGCATAAAAATACAGGCTATTAAAAAGCAATTGCCTCAGACGTCAGGCGTTGGAGTTGGAGTAATGGAAGTGATGAAACGCTTTCTTTTTTTAGGAGAAGGAATTGTTTTATTTATTTCTCTCTTTTTGCCCAACGGATTTATGAACCACAATTCAAGAAGGTGTTACACTTCATCGCCAATGATTTTGTCTTGGCCTTGCTGGGCTTTCAAATAACTCATTTATAACTCAGAGTTATGCTTGCTCTCCTGTAAAATGCTAATGGGAAGGTATTAGTCGGTTAAGCTGTGCTAATGACCAGTCGTTCATCTTTCCCGGCTTTATTCTCGCTGAGAGAAGCTCACAGATATCTCTTCTCCTTTTAGAGCAGTGGTAACCAACTCTGTTCCTGGAGATCTACCATCCTGTAGGTTTTCATTCCAACCCTAACAATGCACACCTCATTCAACAGCTAACACTCTTGTTGAGCTGCTAATTAGTAGAACCTGGTGTGCTAAATAAGGGATGAAATGAAAACCTACAGGATTGGAACAGGGTTGGTTACCACAGTTTTAGAGAGATATTTCAGGCAACAGGCCCTGCTTCATGAAGCAGGATTACTGAGTTAGCTGAAAAACTGCACTGAGTATAACCCTCACAAATCTGGAGCTTGGACTGAAGTAAAAAGAGCTGTTCTTGGTTTTACTCTGTGCTGCTATCCTGCAAACTCAGTAATCCTGCTTTGTGAAATAGCCCCCTGGACCTTGAAGAAGATAGTGGTTGAAGAGCTCACATTGCGCTCAGTCTAATTTGAACACCTCTAAAGTCAACAAAGTTGGGAATATATTAAGCCTAAAAAATCAAATGACCTCCCCCCTTCTCCTTCCCTGGTCCATGGAGATAGTGAGTCATGACTCTGGAGATGTTTCTTGGTTGCAGTTTAAGTTGTAGTTTTAGTTGTACAAGTAGTTGACACACAGAGAGAGCCAAAAGAATCCACTTGAGAGGACTTTGTTGAAATTCTTGTTTACAAGATGGGGTACAAATAACACATAGCCACCACTAGTCCCCAAGGTTTTGACCTCATAACAAGCTCTCTGATGGGAACAGTCGAGAATATTCCCGGGAAATGGTGGCATAAAAAAACGTTTTTCTCACGCGAGCAGGCACTCAAGAGAAATAAAATGTTCCCCTTTAAAGTGGCAACTGCGGTGGCAGTGTCCTGTCGTGTGTAGGGAAATGGGCTTGTAAAAGTTATAGGGTTCCTTCGTGGATTGGCCATGTCCCTTAGACACGTGACCTACAAATGCTTCAGTACCTGTCTGGCTGTATAACCGGATTAACTGTAATCTGTGTAAATCCCTGTTGATAATATTGTCTATATTAAGATTAAGAGCCTAAAGTATCATGTAAATGTGTGATAAAGAAATCAGTCTGGAACATGGGGATTTTTTGCTTTTATTGCAAACAGACTAACGTTGAGTCAGGCAGGAGAACTCACATGCTGAAATAGGCACCTAGTATCAGGTGCATACAACCCACAGGGTAGATTACACAGGAGTGAAACTGTCAATTAGCCATGTCACCAAACCACAAGAAGATACCATAGCTACCACACAAACCAATTTACAATTCAAAAAATATAAATTATATACATAGAAGTTGAATATAAACCAAAGAACAGACAGGACCTCATTATGATAAGACTTAAAATTTTAGCTAACCTTAAAAACCAATAGGATGGTATTTATTTTGCACCAATCATTCGTTATGTTATTGTGACTGAGGGCTTGGAGGTGCAAGACTTTTTTATGCTGATGTAATGAGTTACACACTTGAGTCTGAGGTGGGGTTTCAACGCCGGTCTCTTACTCATGGGCAAACCCGTTACCAGTCAGCTGAAGGTGAAATCGCCTCTATTTTGAATGAGAGGGTTATGTCATCAGGGAGCGTTGTGGTAGTAACCTGCTACAAGCTGAGCTAACCCTGCGACACCTGCACAGTTTGGCTGTGGCCTCTGAGCTTCTTGGACCTGTCTCGTGTGTCTTTCGTTTCGGGCTTTCTAAAGCGCAAGCGCCTTCGATCAGAAAGCTGCGTGCGCTAGCTGTAGTAAAGCCCTCTGAAATTCCCCCTATTAAAAATTATTCCCACATTTAGAATAGTTTTGCACGATGAACAATCACTGCTCGCCTGAGCTGCGAGCAATATCTTAACCTTAAGGCAGCCTTCCCCGAAGGTCTGTCTGGAAGTTTAAATGCAAGTTTAGCAAGTCCATTTACGAATTTAGCAGCCAAGCAGCGTACATAAATGCGTAAGTATACATATTCTTGTCATAATAACGATCTTTATTATTGTAAAAACAAAACATAGTATCAACCATGTTCTCATAACTTGTCAGAATTTAGGCGTTCGCTGGAAAACTATCCGTGGAAGTTGATTTCCGCGCGACAGTGAAGATTACTTGCATCACTTCACTATCGCTGTACTCTGCAATGCTACGCGAGGCAGCAGCGAACGGCACAGAAAGAGCCAGACGCTCGTTTTCATCGCGCTGTAATCGAGATGGAGAGCTTGGCTTTCTTCCACGCCTGTGTACCTGTGAAGTCTTTCAGGTGGATAGAGTGACGGAAACGCCATGGAAACAGAGCTCTCTACGGTTATCTGGACACATTCCTCAAAGACTCGTTCATCTGTTCTTTCACCTCGGCTCAGCGTTGGTAAATAATTAGCCGCTCTGCCGCGGCTTGTCAGTTTATCTGCAGGTAAATGGGTATCTGATGGCCGTGGATGTCTCGTTTAGTCACATACGTTTCGAGAGAGAATTGCTGATTGATTTTTCCGGACAGCAGTGTGCAACTGGCAGTAAAAATGCAGAATAGCTTGTACCATCTATGAACAAGAATAAAATAATACAAAATAATATTTAACACTAGAATACAAGACAACATACTCTTATCTGCTCGATATGGTTTCCTGTCACTATTTTCTTTAAAAAAGGGCCCTATTGCACTTTTTAGAAATGAGGTTTTATTCAGCTGCTGTTACCTGATAAGTATGCAAAAACTGTACTACATGAAAGATTACCTCTCGACTCAAAGGACAAATGTTTGTTTTTTGGCTTCTCTGAAACCTCTTTTAAAAGAGCAGGTTAGAAGGTTAGAGAGAAGGTAGATCAAAAGCCACTTAAAGAAGGTTTGCTGGGTCAATTTAGTTTGGCTCTGTCTTTGGCACATTCCTGATTTTTTTGTTTGTTTTTTGTTTAGTATATTTGCACCTGACCCCTAAGGAATGTGAAGAATCTAGATCAGCGTTATCAGCCCACACACCTGAGCTCTCTATGCAAATACACACAAAAATAAATGTGTGAGAAGTGTGTGTGTGTGTGTGCAGGACATAAATGGTCGCTCGGATTTGGTACAGCGATATATTACGCAGCTGTGCTAAAATCTTAGGAATCATATCTGACTCTTAACTCTTCAAGGTGCGAGATCACAAATGTGATCAGAATGTTCTTAACTGAACGTTCTAATGCTGATGTAACAATCGCTACTGGTAACTGAATGCAATGGAGTTCTAGAACACTGACTGAATTTTATTGAAACATTTTAAAAAATGCTCTTCAAAGGGTTAAATATTCACAATAAGACCGTTGTAACTTTGTTATCCACACAGAATGGCCTGTATTACCTACTTGACTTGTTATGGGGCCCACTGTGTCTTCCTGTGTATCATGCCACCATAGTTGAAAAATGTTCTTGATGAGTTCATCAAAGATGATGCATCAAATCAAAGAAATCAAATAAAAGTCTCCGCCATGGAACAGTGAGAATGTACAATGGTGTAATTGACTCTGCATGTTTATGAAATAAATGTAGCAAATCTGAGTCGCTCTACTGATGCTATCTCTTATTTCTAACATATGTCAGCAATGTGATTTTGATCTGTCCCTCTGTTTCAACTTTCCCCGGAGTACGTGGGTTAACTCGAGCGAGCGTACTGTGTCTTTTTTAGAAAACGTATTCCTGAAAGGAATACTAAAAACATGGGCTTTCCTGTATAGTTCTCTAGCATTACCGCAATTAGAAATGATTACCTTGTCTTATCGCTATCTGTAAATTGCATGGAGGCAGTCTAAGGAGGTTGTAACTGGTTGTTCCTGAATTGCATGCCTTTGCAGTTGATGTGCAATTAGGCAATTAAACATGGCCACCGGTACTGCACGGATTCACGTATTTCCATTTATGTGAATCAAGCCTCTCTTTCCCCCAACTGCTTTCTGTTCATCTGAATGGACTTTTCCTGTCAACACAGACACATGCACAACCACACACAGAGGTACACACATATGTACACTCATACATACACACAGACACACACACACACACAGAGGTACACACACATGTACACACACACACACAGATGCATGTACACTCATACATGTATAGCCACACACACACATAGCTATACACACTGCACACTCACATGCATTGCCACACACACATACAGATGCCAGGACACATGCACGCACACACACACTGCACACACATGCACAACCACACACACACACACACACACACACACACACACACACATGCCCACATCAGAGGGGTTAAGGCTGCTGACAGGGGACAGGGGATTGTGGCAATGTCGACTGGAGCAACCAGGTTAAAACCATTACATTCACCTCCCGCCATTTTGTGATGAAGATAATGGCGGAGTTAGGAAAACACCCCCCCCCAGTGGGACCCCAGGCCTTCATGTGGCCGGGGAGACTTCATTACATCTCCCCGCGGTGAACCCAACCGTTTCACATGCCACTTTTCCTGTCAGATGCCATCAGGCCTGCTCAGATGTGGCAGAGAAAGTGGGTCCCTCTCTCTCATCCTCTCTGCCTCGCTCTTTCTCTCTCTTCTCTCTCCGTTTCTCTATATCTACCCCTCCCTCTCTCTCTCACTCTAGTTCTATCTGGCTCTTTCACTCTCCTTCTCTTTCTCTCACTCTGTAGTTCTATCTGGCTCTTTCACTCTCCCCTCTTTCTCACTCTCTGTAGTTCTATCTGGCTCTTTCACTCTCCTTCTCTTTCTCACACTCTCTCTAGTTCTATCTGGCTCTTTCACTCTCTCCCCTCGCTCTTGCTCTTCTGTATTTCTCTCTCTGTCTTTTGTGTTCATTGGTGCTTTTTTGTTTTTGTTTCTGTTTCTTGGATTTTGTTTTGAGCTGTTTTTGCAATATTTTTGTTCTGGGCTGTTCTCTCTGAGGTCTCAGGACATAAATACGGTCTCCCTCCCTCCCTCTCTCTCTCTCTCTCTCTCTCTCTCTCTGGTATGTAAACTAAACTAAACTTAAGCAGCTGCACGTGTAAGGCTGACAGGACAACAAAGTGTTTTTGGTGACAGAGCCAGTCCGCCGGTCAGCAAGAGATGTAAATGCCAGCTGAGAATCTCGCTCCCACCCCACCCTCCCACACCCTAACCCCCCCCCCCACACACACACACACACATTTCTCCCATCTCCCGTGTTACAGCCACGGCATTCATTCTCTCCCCTGTCCCTCAGATCCTATCTCTTTGATGGGCTCTGTGGAGGCTTCCTGTGTATACAGTTGAAATATCCAAAGACAAGTTCCCATGAATGTTTTTCTCAGAGCGTGTTTTCTGGGAAGTTTACCAAAAAAAAAAAGGGAAACATGGCACTATGAAAAAAAAAAAAAAACAGACAACAAACTGACATTGTTTTGTTTCTTTGATGTTGAGCGTGTAAAATGGCTGCCACCACCTTCACTCCGCTAAAGGCAGATTTGAGTGTGTCTCTGGGGATGTGAGCTAACTGTGTGTGTGTGTGTGTGTGTGTGTGGGGCTGTGTGGTCCTTTATGGGGGGGCTAAGGGGTCCTGTAAGGGGGTGGTTGTGTATCTCCTTGCGTTCTGAGGAGTTTTTATCTGAGCTGAAACTATTCTGGTTTGTATTCACGCATCATTTGTCCTTGACTGACTCCTGCATTACACTTTCTCTTCACAAACACAGGTTCGGCGAGGCGATTTAAGTGCCTGCTGAGGTTGCCGAACTGTGTTTCCGAAGAGAAGTAATGCAGACTTGCATTTCATTATCAGCCCGATTCAAGGACAAATGATAATTGAATCAAGGCGCCCTGTTTTTAAGCTTTTTGCATCGAATTGCTCCCTTTAATAGTAATATTTTCAGGTTTGTAATGTTTTTGTCATATTTCTCATAGTTGACAAAGTTCTTATCATAACGCATGTCTTTTGTCTTTCTTCATCTGTTCATTTAGCTTGGTTGTTATCAATAAGTAAACCAAAACAACAACATAAACAATAATAATACAATTATTTGATGAAGTACTGATTATGAAAAGCTAGCATTATAAAAATACCACATACATTTAAAGACAAGCTAAAACGCACTAGCGCTAGCAGCACTTTATGAGGTAGACCTGTACACCAGCTTGTTAATGCAAATATTTAATCTGCCAATCATGTGGCAGCAACTAAATGCATAAAAGCATGCAGACATGGTCAAGAGGTTCAGCCGTTTTTCAGACCAAATGTCAGAATTTGATTTTGACAGTTGTATGATTGTTGGTGCCAGACAGGGTGGTTTGAGTATCTCAGGAACTGCTGAATCTCCACTCATTACAACAGTGGTATGCAGAAGTGCATCTCTGAACACACAATGCATCAAACCTCTAATTCAGTGGTCACCAACCCTGCTCCTGGAGGTCTACCGTCCTTTAGGTTTTCACTCCAACCCCAATAAAGCACACCTCATCCGACAGCTTCAGATCTCATTCAGCTGCTAATTAGTGTGCCAAATTCTGGTTGAAGTGAAAACATTCAGGACGGCAGATCTCCAGGAACAGGCTTGGTAACCCCTGCTCTAAGTGGATAGAGCAGAAGAAGCTGCAGTGCTGTGCCTTTCACACTGTTCCTTTCACTGAGCGTGCGTCATTGCTATCGATCAGTTCAGCGTTGTTCTGCTTCAATACACTCCCCTCATAGAACGGCCATTCTGAGAACACTGGTCTGCAACCTGGAGTAAAGAAACCTTACAATCTCCATCTGAAATTCAGCTGGATTTGTAGCCGATTCATTCGGATCTTGTAACCATGAACCGCCGGAAATGTCTGTTCTGCATGATGAATATCTGAGTCGCTAATAATAGCGAAAAAAATATGAATGAATCGATAAATCTTCTGAAATTTCAGAGTAGGAGATCAATGAATGATTCCTCTTTTTGAATATGGCACACTCACAGAAATAAAGTGACAGTGGAGGTACATTTTTGTTCTTGAAGCATCGTATTTCACAAAAGTGAAACCCTGAAAGTACAGTAATATTCTCTTTGGGTACAAATTAATTATACATTGCTGGCTAGGGGTACAATTTTATGTACTTTTTTTAGGGACTTTTCATACCTTTATTTCTGAGAGTGCATTTTTTTGGTCTAAACCTCTGGCCCAGATTTAATAACCCAGTAGGATTGTATAAGTATGAAGTGAACCATGTTAAATACCTGTTACACGATGATAAATATCACGTAGAACAGGAGCTACAAATCGATGCATCTGCTGATATTTCAGAATGGGACTTCAGTGAATGCTTGCTGTTCTATTTGAATATGGCATTTTTTGTCGAAACCTCTGGCCCGTCTTTAATGACCCTTAAAGTGACAAAGCTGATGTAATCTGCAGGGATGGTGTTACCCTTTAACATTCCTCAGGAGATCAGTTATAGCTCCCGGTGACCCTGGCCTTTTAACACAAAGGGAGTTCTTCTTTTTTGTGATAATTAGACCTTGGAAGAGGAGAGGAAAGACAAGAAGTAAGGAGCAGGGAGTCAGCAGTGGTGGTGGTGAGATGGGTTTGCCTTGGATAAATACCGCTTACCTGAAGGGTGTGTTCTGGGGGCTAGCTACTTAGAACAGATTATGGATTTAACACTGTTCATGGCTGTGATTTTTGTAATTGCTGGTTTTTCATTTTTTGGAGAATTGTGTGTCTTACTCTTGTGACGGTTAAGGACCTTCGTACACACCGCAGAAGAAAGGCTTTTTGAAGTCACACAGTTTTAGACGTAATGTTCCGCCCTGAAGACAAAAGTGAGCTGAGATATCTGCATTATCAGTTGTTTTGAGATATTGAGCTTCAAAGATTCCAAAGTGATTGGGCTCTAAGCAGATTTTTAAATGTAGCAGTTTCTCATACTTTTAGTATTTAGTATTTTTGTTTAAAACTTCACACGTCCAAAATGTCAGTTAGAACCTTCTAATTCTCAGCTCACGATTTCTGAAGATTGCTGACAGTGTTCACCGATACTCTTTCATAATCAGTTTTTTGCTGGTAGCATGGATAATTATTGAAACTTCTCAGGGATCTGCTGAAGAGTTTAAAACTTTTATTGGGATATAAAAACAATGGTATTTCAAATATTTGCTCCAGTTGACCCAGGTCTGGTCAAAGTCCTTTTCAACCTGGAAAGTGGGACTGTAATTGAAACTGCACTGCCTGTACTGTTGTGGTAGGCATTATTAGTCAGTGTTTTTGAAGGACTAGTGGTACTAGTGGTAGTAGGTGTTATTAGTCATTGTTATTAAAGGAACAGTGGTTTAAGTGCCAGTGGTAGGTGTCATTAGTCAGTGTTATTAATGGAAGAGTGGTATACAGTATGTGGTTGGAGTAGGTGTTATTAGTCAGTGTTATTGATGGAACAGTGGTATAAGTGGCAGGAGTAGGTGTCATTAGTCAGGGTTATTGATGGAAAAGTGGTATAAGTGGTAGCAGTAGGTGTTGTTAGTCAGTGTTATTAAAGGAACAGTGGTTTAAGTGGCTTGGCTGCTGACGCACATCTGTAGCCGTGGTCACAGTAGCAGGAGTACCCTGGACTACACGACTGTGACTAATCTCTTACTGAACCACCTCCACGCAATGGGATGATGCAATCCGGGCCTGCCGTCAGGGAAAAATTATATATACAGTATAACACTAATATGTCTGGTTTGTCCAAATGCTGAGCATGAAATAAGCCTCTTTATGGGTTTGTCGAACGGTTTTGGTGGAATTAAGCTCTGTTTGCGCAATGTCTGTTTTGTACAAGGTCAGATTGTTGTACTGGGGGCTCAGAGTCTGACTAAACAAGGCCCTGTTTACAGTTGTGTTTTTTATGTGACATACTGTTGATCTGATTCTTTAACAAATCCAATATGGAAAATCCCAACATTTCATGACTGTGGTCTAAATGCTGGAGACTGGATATGGACCAGATTTGTCCAAATTGGATTTGAATCACATCTGGGTTGTGCTGATACTGGATCTGACTACAAACACTCCAGTATGCATATTCTCCTCTCACCATTATTGTTCCGGTAAATAACATCCCATAGTACACTTTGGGTGTGGCGGGGGGGGGGGGGGTTACAGCTGGGTCTGATAGAACAGCAGAGAGCACCATGTAGCGGAAATGTGACTTTGGTCCAAACACTTGAAAATTGGGCATTATAAATGCAATTAAAACAGATGATCAATGAATACATGGGATATCCAGAATGAAGAATTGTCAGCTGTGTGAGGTTTAAGTGCAAAGATGCTACTTTTGAACTGTGCGTCAGCTAGCAGAACTGCGACTTTGGTCCAAACACATACTACATGTTATACATCAAGTTGAAAAGGATGGGCTCTTCCTCTATAGCCAGGTTCCTCCTGAAATTTCTTCCCATTGGGGAATTCTTTTTCTGACCACTGTTTGAAAGTTTTTTTTTTACCTTGTGTGCTTGCTGTTTAGGGAGTTCAGGCCTGATGTTTGCCCTTTGTTACTTGATAAAGCATCTTTATGACCATCTTCTGTAAAAAGCGCTATAGAAAAATCTAATTGAAATCGAATGTTCTCACTGTTCACTTCTGTCTCTTTGTTTCTTACAGAGCGATGGGGTCTTGGGCTGGTGCGACAGTCACAGAAGATGCTCCCAGGTGAGTTACCCTATATCCGCCTCAGGGCACAGTTAAACCGTCATGACGTCACATTTCACATAGAGGAGCTCCACCAATCACAAGTGCATTGGCAACAACCAATAGAACAATGGATGTTGCTGCTGTGGCTCTTTTTGAACTCTACATCAAACAGCTGACTTAAGACAAGACGGGAGAAAGCTCAGAATGTCCAAATTAAAATCGCAGAACATTCATGTAAAAACTAGGCGGTCCACACCAAAGCGCCAAGTAAACAACAAATGCTTCCATAACAATGATTATGTGTGCTTGACTGTTCATGTGTCTTCTAGTAACCTTTATATGTGTATTTTGTTTAGCTAGCTAATATTAACGTTGTAAATGTCTGACACTAGCCATTCTTCTTGTTCTTCGTGATTGGTTAAGATAAAATGTTTGTCTATTACGTAGGCCTATGTTCTAAAAACCAGTCTACAACTAACAGTCAACTTGAGACGAGACTTGACATGGTCAGTTTCGGAAACACTAGCCGAGGAGAGCAGTCCACCGCGCTAAGACGTTCTTCGAAAACCGTCGTCTCTTCTTGTCTCAAATCGGCTGTTTGATGTAGACTGGGTTTAATGTGTAAGATCAAAACGAAGTGATTAGAATGTTCTTAACTGAACATTCTTATGCCGATGTAACAATCACGACTGCCCATTCTAGAACACTGACTTAGAATTTTGAAAAAACATTCCAGAAAAACCAAAGGGTTAATGGCTATGGGGAGTTAGAACCTTGTATAAGCCAGGGATATGCAAACCTGACCCTCAAGGACAGTAGTACTGCTGTTTTTCATTCTTCCCCACTAGTCAGGACTCACGTAAATCTGGGACACTCTGTGGCCAATCTGAGGCATTATTCGATCAATTTACTACAAGATAGAAAAGCAAACCAGCAGTTCCACTGGCCCCGAGGGCCAGATTTGAGTATCCAGGGGATAAGGTCAAATCCAAAAGACAGACTCTCAACAAAGACGCTGGCTAGCTTGCAGTCTTCCCATGCTGGCTCGATTGAGTCCACTATTACTCAGGCAAAATCCAATTTCACTACTTTAACTGGAAATGGCAAAAGGTCAATGTTTTTATATGAACCACATGCCGTGTGTGCGCGTTGAGCATCGCAGCCTGACAGTGCGGTAATAGTCACTGAAGGGAACGCAGATAGGATGAGGCATTTGTACCTTGGGCAGAGGTTACTGATAGAGATGATTTCTCAAAGCCCAGGGCTTTTACCTGGGAGAAACAGTTCCATTATACCCTGTGTAGTGTACATGGGCTGCAGCATTTATACTGCAGCCTGGGAAGGATCCTCTTTATCGAACTCTGGAGATTATTATTATTTTTTCTGGCAACCTCTACCAGGCGACAGCGACTCTCCTTGGGCTGGGGGGTGGGGCGGTTTTGGAGGGTCATCGATGACACCAGAGTGCAAACTGTACATGGGCTGCAGTAGATTTATACTGCATTCTGGGAAGGGTCCTCTTTATCAGTTCAGTGATTAAATCGAACTCCTGGGATGTTTATATCTGGCAACCTCTACCAGCCGACTTTGACTCCCTGCGGGGGGGTTTCGGCGGGGGGGGGTCATCGATGACACCGGAGGAGAACGGGGGCGAGAGCGTCTGCCTCGGTCTGTTACTCCAATCGAACCTCATTCCCTTCGAGACGGAGAGCGTGGGTGTCGGGTCGTATACATTTCCCTTTATGACACTTTTACACTGACTGAGGAAAATAAGCGGGTCGGCCGTTGGGGTCGTAAAAAGAAAAAAGGAAAGAAAGGAAAGGTCGGGAAAGGAATGGTGTCGGAAATGCGAACGGAAGAAGGAACAGAAGAAGAAGAAGAAAAAAACATTGTGCATTTCCCTGCGGAGGCGGAAAGGTCCAGAGAAACGGACAGAGGGAACCAAACGTCTGCTCCCTGTCCGGGCTCTTCCACCCACCCCGCAATGAAGCTTGATACCCGCCAGGTGCCATTTGCCTGTTTTTCTGAGCAAACTCAACCAAAAGGCTCCACATTTGTGGACAGAAGCTGCGGTCCCTAAACAGACCATTTGCAGTGTCCTAAGAGCAGTGTGTTCATTACCAGAATGAATTGATACACCCCCCAATTGCTGCCTAATAGGCCTGTAAACATGGTTAGCTTGTTAATGGTAATTGCCTAGGTCCAGACGTTATTAGCCTGTCTCCCACCCCATATCCCCCCCTTATCCTCCCCCAGATTTCTGCCTACTGAGGTTAGGAGTGTCCCAGAAAGGTAGAGCTCCTTCCCCGGCCGTAATTCTCACACCGAGCTCCTAATTGCTTTCAGCTGGGGGTTGCGCCCCCACGCTCTCTCCGGTAATGGGGAAAGTAAATGTTGTGATTCTTGTAAAAATAACCACTGCGAACCCCATCTCACGTCCTCCTCCCACACTGGAAACTACTTCTCCTGAGGAGACCCCCCCACCACAATGTCTGTCCACACCCCCCTTCCAAAAATATAAAAACCTGCTGTTTATTCACTTAAAGACTAGCTGAAACGGAAGGTACAGCACCCCGAGCTTCCGCGATATGACGTACACACGAATGAAGCAGAACTTTCTGGAGGAATTTTCTTACGGCGTGGAGTCGATGTGACTGATATCGAATGAGGAGGGGGAGGAATGCGTGCTTCTACGTGAAAGGGTTTTCATTGGAGGGGAACGAAAATAGACATTTCATTGACTTCCCAGTGCAGTTGGTACATGATGATGTAAAATCTAAATTCAAATGAAAATACAGAAGTATTACATTGTTATTAATTTTTTGGAATATATACTCAAAGGCCTGTTCGTATGGTTATGAAGAATTGACTAAATTGAGGAAAAAGTGAATTTTGATTTCAGCCTCTCTTGTAGGAATATGGCAAGTGGATGTTCTTTTCAATTTAGTTTAGTTAGGATTGTCCATGTTTCCACTGAGATAATGTTATTGCTGAAAGCCAGGTCTTTGGAGAGGGAGGTCAGGGATGCATGAGGAACTCTCTAAGGGGTGGAGGGAGGCTGTTTTCAGGGGACAGGAGCTCACTTTGGGGAGTGGGGGGGGGGGTGGGTGAAAGGGGTCACCGTTGGACACGTAGGGTCCTGGCTGTCAGGAGGGGGGCGACCCATGGGGCAAGGGGGCACGGACGGCAGGCAGAAACTGAAAGTAGATGTGTGATGTTCCCGAGAAATGTGCATCATTACACCCCCCCCCCCCCCCCCCCCCCCCCAACTCCCTCGGGTGGTGTGCGCTCAGCGTCGCCGTGGCAGCCCTGGAACCCGGATTAACCTCCCATGAACCTTTGCCCCCAGAGGTTGCAGGTTTTTCTTTGGGGGGGGGGGGGTGGGGGGGTGTGAGGGCAGCTGGGGGGGGAGTATGTGACCCCACACTGGCCCGTACTCCCCCTCCCACTGCCCCTGGTGAGGTCTGTCAGCATGGCGACCAGGGGACCACCCCGTCCCCTCCCCCCCTCCTGAGCAGGTGAACTCCCGGCCCATCAGCTGACCTGCTGGCTGGCCATTGAGGGTGTTGCTCCCTGTGTGGTCATTTCCCTAAGCCCCCCTTGCTCTAGCTGAGTCACCCCAGCTCCAAACACTGGGACTTCTGTTAGGAACGTCATTGTGGCAGCGGTTGGGAATGGGACTATGGGCGTTGTTGGTAATGGGATTGCGCTCCTGTTGATGTCTGGTATCCCCGTGCCTCATTTCAGATTTAGTTTTTATGGATTGATTATTTAATTTTGAAACCCAGTTAGTTCATCAATTCCTCAATTCTTAAATATGAATTAACTGCCCTTGGTGGCTATTATTACAGCACAGCAGACTAGGATGTGGATAACTTGCTTGCAGGAGAACAGTTTGAGACAGATTCTCCGTTGACGAACTGGAACAAAGACAAATATGATGGATATAAACAGACGTGAGATATTTTTGTTTCCACATGGGAGCAACATACCCCAAACAGAATGAAGTGAGCACTTCATTTTATTTTGTGTTTTGTGAATTTACGGATGATGTGACCGTCCAAAGCTATTCACAGCACTCTCTTTTTTTGTCCCAAATCCAGAAACAAAGTTTAATTTAGCATTCCGTTGCCATTCCTATCCCAGACGCAACCTATGAAACAACCCAACATCTTTTTTTAAAGGTATTTTGACATTTTTGCATTGTTAGGCAAGCCATTTAAATAAGTACAATATATATTTCTTGGTGCAGGGATAGCTCACATATGGTCTCCACATTGAAGAATTTTAAAATAAATCATTGTTAGTTACTTTTTACATATTGTGAGCATGGCCACTTATGTTTAAATGCTTGTAAAATTGTTTATGGTGAAGGTTTCATTCGAACCATATGACAAAGCGCTAGCTTTGGGAACCAGGCAGTGCAAATTGTGCAGAACAAGGTCCAAGCTGCTTCATCGGAGAATACTGTTCCGGTTCCATTCCCAGTTCTCCTGAGTCGCTGTTCTCCTTTCCCGGGAATGCTGAGTTACTGGATGCTAAAATGATTTGAAAATATTTTTTCAATACCACCTGTGCTGGCATTTGAAACTTCTTTGACTGCGTATTCAGAGACGCACATCATCCAACTCTGCCAGAAATGCTATACTGACCAGACCATGCTACAATGTACTCATCAGCCCTAACTCTTTAGGCTGGTAACATGTGAAACCATGCCTTTCTGCAAATCACTGAGCATTTCCAAGGAATAATGTTCATAACTTCAACACACAAGGATTTTGTATTGGTCAACATAGATATTTCTGTTAAAAGTGTCCATAATTCGCACTCTGACTTCTATTGCCATCAAATGGGGTACAGATTTAATGCATTTCATTTTTCAAGGCGCACAAAAGACGCTAAACAATTGCCCAAGTAGAACACTTTGAAATGTCTTGCAGTAAAATGACAGACTTATATAAATAACATGTAGTATTATAATAATATTAATTATAATACGCTGTGCTGTAAGGAAGGGTTGATCATAGCTCCTGCGTGCAGGCTTCATGGATTCCAGCGACACACGCACGCGATTGCACAAACACTCCTCTCCGAGGCACCGCTCCACATATGGTTCCTTTCATGATGGGGGTCCGGGCCCGTGAAAATTAGCATGACAGTACACTAAATCAGGACCCCCGGGCCGACCCTCTCACTCTCATCCATTCGGAGCGAAATAAAAATGTTTGAAGCAAACCCCCTCCACCCCGCCCCGGCCCCCCCACAGGGGTACGTTCTCCCCGGGTGCTTTAATCTAGGCTTCTGGGTGATTTGTGTTTTCTGAAAACTATTTTATGGGCACATGTTGATAACCGCCCTCAACAGAAAAGAAAGTGCCTGTGTCTGTTAGCTATTAGAGTGGGGAAGAAAGTTCTCTGCGTTTTCCTGCACAAGTAGAAACTATGTTGCTTCTGTTACCGTGACGTCAGGGGCAGCATGACCGCTGACATTGTGAGGTACGGTTCACCTGAACCCAGGTGCTACCCTTTCTCTAGCCGCGCACCACAGTGCTGCATATTTCTGTGCATTATTCACTTGCTGCATGTTCTACAAACCTCTCAAGAGGTCTGCAAAAAAACCCTGCCCTTGGTTTTCGGAGAGACTTCTCACTGTCTGCCGCCTCACACAGATGGCTTTGTGAAGTCCTCCCAATTCTCCGATACTCTCCATCCAAGCTAACACTTTTTTTTCCTTCCCCCTTTCACCCTGGAGCTACCGTATTATTAATTCATTCCTGGCTCTCTGCTTTAACCAAGGTGAGATGCAAGGGCGCCAATGTTACACACTCTGCAATCTTTTCAGACCCATAAAATTGCTTCGCTCGAGGCTGTTTAGCGCGGGGGAAATTGCAGACGCCTTGCAAAGTACAATGCCAGCTCCTGTGGTTGGCAGTGTGTTGGATGATAGCCTTCAACTCGTCAGAATCTGTTACAGTTTTGCGAGAGAAGATGAACTCGACTGACACCAAGAAAGTGTGAAAAGGATTCACCATTTGCTGGTAAATAACAGGGTTGCCATCAGCTAATGGATCCATCAGCTAATCAATTCAATCTTGTAAAGCAGGGGTCTGCAACCCTGGTCCTGGAGTGCTGGTTGTAGCTGCAGGTTTTATTAAGATTGCAGGTTTGTTTATTGCAGGTCGTTCTGAAAGCTAATGCGGTAGTTACCAGAATGGTGTAGTATGGCTTATTGACTAAAAAGCAATTTAGTCTCAATCGAAGGCATCATTCATTCTTCCTATCATGATGTGGAGAAAGGCGCTGTGTGTTTACTTGATTCTCAGAGTGTGAATTTGACAATTACGGAAAATGTAGAAAAAATGGTCTGAGAACAGTTTAAGGGGAGGTTTTCTGCTTCCTGAATTCTTAGTTCAGCAGCCTCCCCTGAGTCAGGGAATGTTAGTTCACTCACACCCTGGGAGAGAGTGACACTCAGAGACAGGAGGGTGACAGCTGATATAGTTGAAGGAGTGACAGAGTGACAGGAAAGGGGCGGGAGAGGGACCCACCACTGTGCTAGGCAGGAACCCCAGGGGGTCCTGGAGCGGCAGGAGGATCAGGTCCGCCTCGGCTGACAGACCAGGACCCCCAGGAACAGGAACCTCACCTCTCTCCCCAAACAAACACAGGCGGGCAGACAAACTCAGCTGCTCACATTGAATTCAAGTTCGGGTCCACTGGCCTGGCCTCGACCTGTTCTTCACCCCGTTTGATCCATGGTGAGCTGACGGCCCACCCGGTAAACCCGCCGCCCCGTTGTAATTAGCAGGTCAGTTGCTAACTCGCTGAGTCATTGGTCTGTCTACAATCAATATGTGTCCTTAGTTGGTCCTTAACTTTGTCCTTAACTGTATTTCTGGGTGTCACTTCAGTTCATCTCATCATCACATCTAACAAATCCATAACAGATTCTGACAAGTTGAAGGCTATCATCCAACACACTGCCAACCACAGGAGCTGGCATTGTACTTTGCAAGGCATCTGCAACAAGTAAACACAAATGTTATATTCTTTCTTCACAAACTCAGCTCGGCAACAGCATTCTCTCCAAAGTGTGTCGTCAAGGAAAATGGTTCTTTCTTGCTTTTGGTCAGTTAAATTTAAGGACAAACGCTGATTGAATCCCAACCATTGTCTATGATATCACACACTAGTATCGTCTATGTACATTTTGAACATACCCAGTTATCCTAGGTGAGTTTTTCAGTTGTGTAAATATGTTAAATGAGAACTCCTTCCTGACAAACTCCTGGCTATGCTAAACTTGGTGTGACACCCTTTTTTCCTTCGGCGTCCCCCGTGCCTTATCCCAAATTTGTGTAATTGATTTTCGGGGCCTGGGGAGCCAGGCCCACTCAGGAATCTCCGTTGGCCGCAGACACCAGTAGATCGCTCTCATTATCTCTGGAATGCAGCTCCCGAATCTGATCAATTACGGACGCCTGACAACTGAAACCGAAGACACCGGACCAGAGTTCAGAGAGAGCCGTATATACAGCTTTCAGGTGTTTTCTTTTGACCCTAGCGCTGTCGTAACTTCCCTAGCGGGCCATGAATCAGTCCCTTCGGTTTTGTTTCTTCCGAAATTTCTTTTCTCCCCTCCCGTGCTAAACGCTTGAAATGGGACCCACGAGTATTTTTATCTTCCGCTGTTTGTTTTAGAATCTGGGGAAGACGAAGGGGCAGTAGTGGAGAAGTTCCGCGAAGGAGCAAGAGAGACGTGACTTTGAGTAAGCGTGGTCGTAGCACCCCTGCCGGGAGATAATGCATGCGTAGACTGAAGAGCGATTTACTGCCCCACCAGACGAGCCGTGTTCCGTATCTGCCATGTGTGAGCTCACATCTGAAGGGCATTAGCACCTGGGAAAAACGTTGGCGCGTTCGGCGTGATTAATGTGCCTCTCTCACCCCGGGCCGCAGGTTTCTGAGGAGCGGGAGAGGGAGAAATGAGGCGGCTGTCAGGCTTGTCTTTCCGAGGAGCCGCTAGGCCGTCACCCTGCCCGATCCCAGCCCGGCACGGCAAACCTCTCACCTCGCAAGTGGAGACAGATGGGGGGCTGGTCCGGGATCGAGCCGAATCGGACCATTTCGTCACTTTCTCTGTCCATCTGCGGTTGCTTTTTTTCATAATTGCAGGGGAGGGGAGCTTTTTTCTTTTTGAAGTGTTCAGATTGCTCGAAAGACCTTACAACCCCCGCACCCCCATTTTCTTTCTTTTTCCCACACATCCAGGAAGTCTTCACCCCTTATTGTAGCAGGAAACCTGCGAATCAGCAGGAGTTCAGGAAAGTGCTGCTTCTTTGGCTGTCGGTTGATGGATATCTAAATCCTGGCTGATGACATAAAAGACCATCGTTTATCATTGCACGGTCTTACTGCATGGCAGCGAGATCTAAACAGTAGCATATTTCTGACCCACGGTAACCACACCACACGTTACGCCTCCGATAACTCACTTATCTGTTTGTTGCCGTGATGGAGGTGCCGTCTGAAAATTCAGCGACCGCACATTAAAATATAGCTCCCATGGGTCTTGGCTTTTAACTGCGTTGCCGGGGGATAAGTCCGGTAGCTAAATGACGCTCAACGATCCAGAGAAGGCTCGATACACCCAGTTAACTTTATACCCTTGAAGGTGAACTCGCCGGACTTTTGTGGCCATTTTGTTTTGATTTATTAGCTGGCACGGATCGGCTGGAATTCCAGATTCCTGGATGAGCAGATCGGATTGTGTGGCTGGGGTTGGCATGGGCCACACTGGAGCTGAGGCTTGGGGCGAGGTACCCAGCTGTGCCCACTGCTTTTCCAACACATCCGTCACAATGAACGGAGTCTAGGGTTACTCCGAGCAGGACACGGTATCTGGCACTTGGATGGCCTTTCCCTGGCACCAGCATTCCCCGAAGAACACGTCAGCATCCAGAAGCTTCCGTCATGTCTGGACTGAGCCAGACTGAAGGGCAAAGTCATGAAAGATGGAAGGGAAAACAAGAACTGAAAAGTTATTACAGCCAGCCAGTATTAGTCATCCTTCCATCTATCCATCCTTCCTTTAGCACTGCATCTTTCATACAATTCAGTTCACATAAAGACCTTCACCAGGCGCTGTGGGCTGGGCAGTAATCTTAAGGTTGCATTTGAAAAATAAATTCCCACTAGTTATATAACCTATCTAGACCTGTAAAATTTAACAATGAAATATTTCAAACTATAGGGTTAACAGTGAGCTATTGAGAAAGAAGTTGCGAAGTTGCTCCAGAATCAGAAGCTGACTTTGATGAAACCACAGCTACAATATAGTGTCTCTTTCTTTTATTTCACATGTATTAAACTGTACTAATATGCTGCGGTTTATTTCCCCCATTCATCTCCCAAATTGTAACCAAACCTGCCCGACAGCACAGGAAAAATACCCTTTCAGCAGTTAAAGCCTCCTGCCTGATTTATGCAGGTTTTGCAAACGAAGACGACTTTCATCCCTGCGCCGACATCAACTTTACAATATGAACTTGCACTTTGCCTTTTGCGGAATAAAAGAAACGGGGTCTAACTGTGAGCAGATGCCTAAGAAGACCTTGCGAGCGACCGTGTGAGACTCTGACTCTCTGAACCCCCCGACCGAGTGGTCTGGAGGCGCATACTTGAACCTGCTCTGCTCCCATTAATGACCGACCTCTTAAGTGTCCGCCGTTAATTTCAGTAAATGGGGATTATGTTTTCTCTTCTTTGAGGTAAGAAGCTGCCCCCGGGCTGGGAGGCAGCGGACGGATGCTGGGTGTGGATTGACATGCCAGGAGAGCGGGCTTCATTGAAACACTAAGCAGGGGCAGGCGGACTAATCTTCTGTCTTCTGGGAGGACGTGATGAAGAACAGTAGAGGAAGCAGACCCTCAAACTAAAACCAGAGCCTCCATTTTGCTTCGCTTACCTTTTACATTAAGGAACATGTGTTTCGGAAACATGCTTTCAAGTCTGCGTAAGACACCGGATCATGGGAAAATAAGCTTGTGTTAAAGGGATGTAATGATTACATGCGGTCGGGCGATGTCTCGAGAACTTGCAATTGTCACAGACGTGCGCTGATACAGAGAACCCGTACGTTGCATGTTTGCCCAGCTTGTCAAACCTTGTCCTGTGTCATTGTTGGCTGCAAACTTGCCCTTTGTAGCTGCCAAGGATAGGAATCATTCGAAGGCATTTCCAGGTCGTAAAAGGTTTAGCAGAAGGTTTATGATTTCACGTATCCACATTTTTCTAATCTTATCTGGGACACCAGATTTGGAGAGTGTTAGGTGTCGGTCAGAATAAAACACGCTAGCACCTCAGTGCCCAACACATCCAGGAATTAGCAGCAGATAACCTTTGGCAGCAGAAATAAGAGGGATATTCTTATCACCTTGTTGCAAAGAGAGGACTTTTTTAAAGTTGTTGTGCACCGAAGCAGAGAAGTGCTGTCTGGATTCTGTTTAAGGACACCGGGACAGATTTATGTCAGCTCTTTTTAAACCTCCCCCCGACCCCTCGCTTCCTCCTTGCCATACTGGGGAATGTGTGTCACGTTGATAACTCGCAGGCACGTAGTCTCGTTTTTTTTTTTGCTCACGTTTGATGTGAAGGATGCTAGCGCGGCTTGGTGATGCCTGCCAGCAGCGATTAGGCCCAGGTTTGGTACACTGACCCGGGCCGCGGCCTTGGCATGATAGCACACGTCCATACCCGGAGCAGCCCGACCTTTGACCTCCCCAGTGGGTTCATTTAACAGCACGTATCACTCTTCACAGCCGGCAGAGACTCCACTAATGAGGCTGTGTGCAAACTCAGGGAAGCCCTCACGTCCAGCATCCTTCAGTGACAAGCCGTGATATGCACCATGTACGTCTTTTCAAGGGCAACCACTTAGAATGGATTTCTGTGTAATTTGCGCTGTCGTTATTACCGTGAATTATTTAAAGTTTCCCTCTCGCTCCGTGTTATTTTAAAGGCCCGTGTAAGAGGATGTCGGGAAATTCTGTGACATTGAACTATTTATTTTAATGAAGAATAATTTTTTTCTGGAACCAGAAGAAATGAATTCAGAAGGCAACTGGATATGTTTTCATGTTTTATTAAGCGGTTCCTAAAAGTAGCTAATAAGCAGACCCTGACGTTTGCTTGGCGGGGATGCGTTCGCAGAGAAGATGATCCTCACGTTCCCGCTTGCTTGTTTTCCAAGGCAGACCAGGCGTCTTTGGGAAAAGTTCAGCCAAAAGAAGTCCGTCTTTCTGGAGAAGGGAATGGATGGTGGCAGATGTCGGAATGATGGTTGGGATAATGCGGAACAGATGTGTTAATATTCTCCAGGCCTTTTTGGAAAAACGTACCACCGCGGGTCCTCAGAGGGGCAGGGGGACTGGCTGTGAGGAGGAGACACCTTTGATAAATTAGGCTGGAGTCAGGAGAGGGGAGCTAGTGCCAGGCAGAGGGCAGGAACAGGAGAGAGCACGCACACATACGCACTCCGACACACACACACACACACAGCAGCCTATAGCCTAGTGGTCAGTCCTTGTGGCTAAGGTGCCTGACAGGTCTGTGGTTCAAGCCCTAGTATAACCACAATAAGATCAGTGCAGCTTTTGGGCCCTTGAGCAAGGCCCTTAACCACACATTGCTCCAGGAAGGATTGGCCCCTGCATAGTCTAATCAACTGTAAGTCGGACAAATAACTGTATTATATATAATACACAATCACACATGCGCGCACACATTCCTACACACACACTGAAGTATATACACACACACACACTCACACATGCCCACACAAATGGAAATGGAATACCCCCACCTTGCAGAACAACCATCAGTTTGTCGATTTTATTCTGTATGAAAATGGTGGATGAAGCTTCACATGTTTAAACAGCGGGCTGTAATATCTAGTTGTAGATTAGACTGGCTCATTGTACCAGGGTCCTGTGAGGTAAATTGAGATCCTTCAGACACCTTGTCTGCTGTCCAGGTTGTGTTCATGTACACCTGCGAGTGCCGACCACCGGGCCTGGTGTCTCTGAAAGACATCATCCACGCTGACTGCACTGCGTCATGTCACCATACGGCCGCCCTCATGCCACAGCCAGCTCACGTGTGTCCAATCAAACAGACCGCGGCCAGCTGATGTTTTTTACGGGTCAGTGTCCGAATTTGTGAGGGTGCGCGGAAGTGACCTGTTCCGGTGCATGTGGGTGGTCCGTTTGTGGGCGGGAGGGGAGGGGCTGGTTGGGGCAACCACAGATGGCTAACAAAGTGGGTTTGCGGCATTTGCTTTGTCATGCGCGTCTTAAAAAATGCTCCCACCCTCCCAATTTGGAATGCCCAGTCATGCTCATTGCAACCTCTGTTGTGGATTTGGGGGAGTGCAGGCGAGCGCACACTCTCCTACAAGGTGTGTGATGTTATTGTCACTTCTTATCACACGGCAGCTCAACAGGTGCACTTGCGTGCCCTCGCTTGACCAGCAGGGGTCGCTGGTGTGCGAAGAGATGCTCCAATGAGGGACTGATCAGAATCAGCATATCGCGAACTCTTTCCAATAGCATATCTTATCCGTCCTTTTCTCCTTGGTCCTCTCCTGACCTGGAAATGTCCTTGAAGGAGCTAGGAGCAAGGAGCTAGAAGACTCCCCAAAAATATGCTTGAGCAAGGAACGGGAATGCATCCTTAGCAGAAGTAACTATTGTTTTTTTTTCAGAATACGCGACTCAGTATTTTACGTATACCTGCTTTGTTTGTGTGGTATATTGGAGATGGTAGGCACTGTTGTTAATTCTGTTTTTTTGTTTGTTTACTTGTTTGCAGTGTCTTCAGCCATGCAAGGACTTGTGGGAGCTAAGGACAGTTATGTCACATAAAGCGTGTGAGGTAAGCACTGCAATGGCTTGTCTTTTTGTCTTTTTTTGGGGGGAGGAGATGCATGATGGGGGTATTAACAGTGAAGTTACATAACTGATGCTCTTCAAAGTAGGGGTCTATAGCACTTGGCCTTGAGAGGTACAGGTTTGCTGTTTTTTTTTGTTTTATTTGCAACCAATTCAGCCCCAAAAAACAGGTGAGATGTTTCTCAATTCCCTGTTGAAATTCCCAGTCGGAATTTCCAGTCTAAATTCCCAGGCCAACTCCCCAGTCTCTATTCCCAGTCTAACTTCCCAGTCTAAATTCCTAAATCTCCTGACTACACCAGCTCTGTTCCCTGGAAAAAAACAGAGGAATACCTTTCATGGGTGGATTCAAATGATTACACTCAGGAATATTGCCCTCATCAAGTTAGATTACTCTTCCCTTTAATCATTCCATTGTGAAAGCATGTTTGAAAGGAAAAGCTTGCGTGTCTCCCTGATTTAAAGACGTCGGGCTTGGGGTACGGGAATGCCGCGTTCTGACAGAACTGCGGAGAGAACAGAGGATAATTGAAGGCTATTAGATGAGTCCACGGTTTTCACTCTCCGGGTTTTGTCTGCGCATTAGCGGGAAATGCCGGGAACGGCGTTTAGCGATGACAGGAAAATGCCGTTCCCCTCTTTTACGGTGTCAGGATTCATTAGCGGCACGGAGCGTGCCCGGCTTAATGAAGGCCCCTCTCAGCCCGTAATTGAAACAGTATTGGAGGTCACCCCTCCGAGAGTGTGTTTTGTGTGTGGCTGAGCCGTGATAAAAACCCCCGCCGCACGTTAATGGGCCCGGCTATTACCGCTGATGAATGAGGCCAGGCCTGTCTCCACCCTTCCTCCAGTCTGTGATTCATTCAGTGTGGGGGGGACGTGGCTGCATCGGACCGGAGAAGTGTTGAGTTAAGTAATACTTGGAGGTGTTCCGCAAATGAACAGCTCCCAGTTGGTTCCAGCCAGCTCAGCTCTTCCCTCCCACCCCCCTCCTTCCTCTCCCACACAACCCCCCCCCCCGCCTCCAGATGTCTCGAATCGCAAACTCTCTGGGTTTGTTTCGGGTAATTGCCAGGAAGGTGTCGGTGTTAAACGCACAGCGAGTGTCTGTTTAAGGCAGAAATAGCCCAGGCGGGCGGCGTTGTAGCGTTAGCCACTCACTCATGTAGCCAGGGGGGCTGATGGCTGTCTTGCCCATGTTTTTGCCCTCAGTAATGAAGTGAGTCTCAACCAGGGAAAATGTCTTTGTGTAACCCATGGCCACGCTGGAAATGAAGCACGTTTTTATTGAGACGGGTGCAAAGTAGCATTTTGACATCTGTGCCTACGTTGAATGCTTTTCTTATGTTCTGCCTCATCAAACGCGGACGTTCACATTTTTTAAATATGTGTTCCGTACTTGTAACATGGGTTTCTTCCCTCTTTCTTTTATGGATTTTATTTTAAAAATAAATGTATTTCTGATACATTTCTGCCATCTGCAAGGCCACCTAATGCTCCACCATTTTGACTAGTTTTATTCGGGAGGTTATCACATTTTCAGCTATTTTCATGTTCAGGCATTTGTTTAGTATTTTCTTTTTATAGTATTTGAGTGTATAGTACATTTAGTATATTATTGGAATTTTTAGTTGTCAATAGCCCATTTCACATATGCAGCCTAACTTGGCAATGTTCTGCAATCGTTCTGTGCTTAACACAGCTACTGTACAGATGACTTGCCAGGTCATATAGTGGCAGAGACCCTTCCCGGTTTTCAAATTCAGGCTTGACACTGTGCTGGATATTCTGATGTCTGTATACAAACAGATGAGCGTAATTGGATGATCCCTGGTGTAAGATCACAAATATGTGATTAGAATATTCTTTACTGAACATTCTAATGCTGATGTCACAGTCACTACTGGTGACTGAGAGCATCGAATGCTGACCTTGAATTTAGAGAAACAAAAACCTTGCTCTTTGAAGGGTTAACTGAATTTGGGCTGTCCGCGTTTCGCAGAAGCATCACGAGTGTGTGACCAGCGCTGAGTTCCTGAGCTCGCTGCAGATGCTGAAGCAGGGCGACTGTCCCCCGCCCCAGAAGGCCTCGGGCTTCGCTGCGGCCTGTGTGGAGAGCTGTGCTGGAGACCGCGAATGCTCCGGCACCAAGAAGTGCTGCTCCAACGGCTGTGGGCACACCTGCCAGACCCCGGCCAACCTGTACAAGGGTGAGTGTGTGTGTGTGTGTGTGTGTGTGTGTGTGTGTGTGTGTGTGGGTCTGAGTGTGTGTGTGTGTGTGTGTGTGGTGGGGGCTGTGGGCACACTTGCCAGGCCCCCGCCAACCTGTACAAGGGTGAGTGTGTGTGTGTGTGTGTGTGTGTGTGTGTGTGTGTGTGTGTGTGTGTGTGTGAGTGTGAGAGAGTGTGTGTGTGTGTGGGTCTGAGTGTGTGTTTGTGTGTCTGTGTGTGGTGGAGGCTGTGGGCACACCTGCCAGGCCCCCGCCAACCTGTACAAGGGTGAGTGTGTGTGTGTGTGTGTTTGTGTGTGTGTGAGAGAGTGTGTGAGAGAGTGTGTGTGTGTGTATGGGTCTGAGTGTGTGTGTGCCTGTGTGTGTGTATGTGTATCTGTGTGTGTGTGTGTGTGTGTGTGCATGGGTGTGAGAGTGTGTGAGAGTGTGTGTGTGTGTGAGTCTGTCTGTGTGTGTCTGTGTGTGTGTGTGTGTGTGTGGTTGTGTGTGTCTGTCTGTCTGAGAGTGTGTGAGAGAGTGTGTGTGTGTGTTTGTGTGTGTGGGTCTGTGTGTGTCTGTGTGGGTCTAAGTGTTTGTGAGTGTGGAGAGTGTGTGTGTGTGTGTGTGTGTGTGTGTGTGTGCGAGAGCGTGTGTGTTTGTGTCTGTGTGTGTGAGTGTGGAGAGTGTGTGTATGAGTGTGGGTCTGTACGTGTGTGTGTGTGTGTGGGTCTGCATGCGTGTGTGTCCATGTTAAACACAAGATTGTTCTGACTGCACTGCCCTACAAAGCTGGACAGTAGTCCAGAAAATTCAATCCTTTTTCCAAAACAAACACGCTCCCAGCCCCCCCACCAGCACTCTACAAGGAAGGAGGGGGGGGGGGGCTCTCCATGCTTCTTAACCGCCACTGAACTCGCCACCCCATTTGCTCTCAGTGTACTGTGTCTGTTTGAGCTGCTCATTTACTGTATAACATGCTTTTAGCCTGAGGAACCTCATTCTCCTATTTATATAGTATCTGAAGAGCACAACTGGTCTGACATCAGTTTAGACTTTTAGCTCATAGTGGATAAGGTTAGGATATGGACAACAGAAAGCTGATCCTGGATCAGCACTTCTTCTGTGCCATACCTTAAGAATTTTAGCCCATAGTGGTTAGGGTGAAGATAGACAAGGGAAACTGGTCCTAGATCAGTGATCATACTCTGAGATTCGTTATGAATACAGGCATTGAATTAAAACATTAATGCTGGATGTTGACAGTGGTATAAAGTATGTAGCTAAATCCAGACTGAGCGTAGTGGGACTCATTCTTACATTTTTATGCATATTGGCAGTTGCAGGATGTTATATTTGGTTTGTCTGCTTGAGTTTGACTGTGGTCAGTGGGCCTGCTGGGTGGCGCATACCATCGTTCAGGGACAGAGAGGGGGGGGTGTTGCTGCTGTGGGGCCATTAATGGAGTGTACCATTGCACAGGGGAAGGGGAGGGGAGTGTATTTACAGGGCTGGCCCTGTCTCCTTATGAGACACAGAAACATCCCTTCTGGGGCCTGTATCAAGAAGCAGGATTACAGTTTTCTGTGTAACACTGCTGAGTAAACAACAGAACAGCTTTTTTTTACTTCAGTCCGTGTTCCAGATTTGGGAAGGTTCTGTCTTTAAAAACTCAGTAATCCTGCTTCGTGAAACAGGGCCTTGGCCAGTTAAGATGCTGGACATCTGCCTCTTGTGTGTGAAGTGTAGTCCCCAGATGCAGGGACTACACCAGGAGTGTCGGAATAGGGCTGTTTTGGGTGCAGGTTTATGTTTTAGCCCCACCACTAGAGCACCTGATTCAAGCAAATAACTAAACGTGGTCTTCAGTCAAGACATTGATAAGCAGAATTACTTACTGGGGTAAAACAGAAATCTGCACCCACCTGGCCCTTGTAGGATAAGATTGGACATCCCTGGGCTATGTACTTCTCAACCTGTTTGCCAGCATACTGCTCTCATGCCAAGTTTCAAAAACTCTTCTGGACCTGCAGCTGTGCTGACAACAGGCCACTAGCAGCCAATTGGCACCAGAATGCCCACCACACATCAGCTAAGGTGGAGAGGAAGAGAACGATTTTTTAAAAATGCTGACCTTATGATTGACTGTTCGACATTGGGTAAAAGTAAAAAAACAAGCAGGATAATAATCAAGTATAAAAACAAAACAAACAAAAAAGACTGACCTTTGACCTCTGACCTCTGGCTGGCAGGGGTCCCACTGAAGCCCAGGAAGGACATGACCTTTGTGGAGGACCATTTGGGTCAGCTGGAGGTGGCCTGGATGTCCAAGTTCAACGTGTCGATCGAGCCGGTTCTGTACGTCCTGCAGAGGAGGTGGAACTACGGGATCCACCCCAGCGAAGATGAGGCATCCTCCTGGCAGACCATTCTCATGGTAATTATTTCTATGGTACTTCAGTGGTCAATATCTCGATGTTAGATCTATGGTGAATGTTTCTATGGTACTTCTATAGTAAATACATATCTAGTATTTATCAGTGTTAAACAATTCTATAGCAGCTCTAGGGTAAATACTTCTGCGGTAGTTCTAATATTATGTTTATTTTTCTGTGGTATTTCTTTTATAACACTAACTAAAATAAAGGAATTCCTTATCAAGATTTCAGAGACAGAGAAGTTGAAGTGTTGCGAAATGTACAGTCTGTAATTTGCGGAATGTGTGTTATTGAGGGGTTAGTTTCATTTCAGCTGACCCAAATGCTTCCCTAAATATACTTTCGAGAGTTGAAAAAAACCCATGGGATCTAAAAAAAACTTTAAAAAAATATATTAATGAAGTTAATTTCAGGTAATTTACTGAGCTAGCTGAAGTGGAATTGAGCTGCCAGGAAGCTGTGTTTGTGTCTTTAAGCACCTGCTCTGGTGTGGAGTAAATCTGGGGGCGGCGGGGGGTAATTTGACGGGAGTTGTAAGAGGCACAGCATAGCACACCGGTCTGGTGTCTGTTCTGTTTGTGGCCTGTGGGGTTAAGAACCCTCGCCCACCCGGCTCCCCCCCTCCGTCTCTCTCTCTCTCTCTGGGTCACAGCCAGTGCGGTCCTGTCCTCCCTGCCCTAGCTCTGGAAACAATCACACACACAACTGCTTAATTGCAGACATTCAGGGCATCAGCAGCAATTACATCAGCGGGGTCGTCATGACGACACCAGGGCTGTTGGGGGCAGAGTGGGACACCAGTGGTGGGGGGGAAGGAGGGGGGGGTTGTGTTGGGGTGATTCCCATATACCCGCACCCACTCACCCCCCCAACAAAAATGTTGTAAAATATTATACAAAATAAAATGTCATAAAACTGAAATTCAATACAACTATAATGAGAGAACTAAAAAAAGAAACAAATGAAAGCTCATTAAACGACCCTCTTCACAAAGTCTGTTTTAAGTTACTGATTTAAAAAGTGGAACTGAGGGGGGAGGGTCCGGATGAACTTGGCGAATCGGAGCATTCCTAAGCAACTGTCTGTCAGCATCGCCATGGAGATATCCCACCAGTAGACTGTCTGCTCGGATCTTATCAGCCAGAGGGCCTGGTGATTGAGGAGTCGGGCGGAGTCTTGATTTGCCTTAATCGCTGTGACCTCCCCTCTCTCCCCAGACCATGGAGGACCGCGTGGTGCTGAAGGACGTTCGGTCCCACAGATGGTACCAGTTCAGGGTGAGCGCGGTCAACAACCAGGGCACCCGAGGGTTCACCACTCCCAGCAAGCACTTCTTCTCCTCCAGAGGTATGTCCCCCAAAGTCACCGGGAGAGGGGGTGTTCGTGTAGCAGTCTCTCTCTCTGCCTCTCTCACACACTCACACACACCATCTCTTTCTCTCTATCCCTCTCTCTTTCTCCCACTCTCTCTCTCTCTTTCTGTCCCTCACTCTTTCTTCCTCTTTTGTCTCTTTGCAGGTCTCTCTCTCTCTTTCTCTTTCTCTCTGCCTTCTCTCTCCATCTGCCTTCTCTCTGTCTCTCTCAACTTCAAATTCAAATGGTTTATTGGTATGTCCACACATAAACAAAATCTAAAAATATATATATTTTATAAAACCCTATAGACACTGCAACCACCAGGGCTGGATTGTCTGGAAAGGGACATTACTGTTAGATAAGATGTGAGATAATGTCCTCATTTGAGGAATCTGATTGGTCCGTTCCAACAGTCAGTGGTCAGCGGTGAAGCTGGCTATTGGCAAAGTTCATACCAGACTTATCTCACATCAGCGCATCAATTTGGTCAGGCTCATAACATTATTATGGACCTAAAACACAAGGCTAATCATGTACTGCCTGCAATTCAATTTAATGATCTTTATTGGCAGAGAATACACATTGCCACATTTGCCAAAGCAAACATTAAACATATAAAACATATACATAACAGTACCAGTAAAATATGAACAATACTGGCTGCATCCCTCTGTCTCAAGCTCTATGGAGAATTGAATCCAAAAGGAGACAGACCCCAAAATCCCCACTGCCTACATCTGCTGGTTATACTGTAGCTGACTTTATATATTCCTGTGGTTTAAACACAAAAATGTCAATGAACTTAAGCAGTGAATTTGAAGTACTGTATGTGAAGAGTTTTAATACGCAATAAACATTTAATTGAATTAATTAGCATTTCCGATAACGGGCAATTAAATATTCATTGGGCGTGTGATTCATGTCTGATTTCGGCATTGACTGTGTCTGTGTGTCTGGCCGCCCTTCTGTCAGTCTGTCCGTGTTGTCGAGCTGTGTAGTTAAAAAGCAGCGGCTCGATGTGAGGTTGTTTAACTGGGAAAGGGGCAGCGTGGCTAAATATGCTAATCCTTACCGAGAGTGAGTAGCAACCGCAGCATTAGCAACAAACGGCTGCTCCAAAACCCCAGGAATTCTGTGGCCACACTGCACGCACATGCACAGACAGACACACACACTGACGCACAAGCAAACACACGGATAGACACACACTGACGCACACACACTCACTCTGAAACATACAAACACATGCACACATACAAACATCTGCTCTGCCGGCTTGTGAACCACCACAGATTCTATATGCGTACCAGACAGTCAACACTTGAAAGTTCTCACCGAGATTCAGTCAAGCACACTGATTATGGCTTATGAAATTCGATCTAATGGTTTATTGTTCAAACG
Source organism: Conger conger (assembly GCF_963514075.1). Classification (NCBI taxonomy): domain Eukaryota; kingdom Metazoa; phylum Chordata; class Actinopteri; order Anguilliformes; family Congridae; genus Conger; species Conger conger. The sequence continues at coordinate 54,834,099 of NC_083763.1, forward strand.
CAACAAGCCTTAAGGCTCTTTAAGACATAATAATCTTAATAAACTGGAAATTATATTGTGGTACCCAACTAGAGGCAAGAACAAGTGAACTTACCCTTTTTAAATAATCACAGTTTTTATACAATTGAAATGAAAGGAGGCAATGAAACAAAATGAATGAATTAGCTCCTTTAACTTCTATAGCAGTACCAGGATGGAAAAGACTTAACTGGAAGTAGCCACAGTCTGTTCTCCCATGGTTTCATACTATTCTAGATAACATCAAACTAAATTTAGCAAGCTCGAAAAATGTGAACCAAGCACAGCTTTTAGCTTGAAAAGGTACTTCAAACGTGGTCTGACAAATGGATCACTATCAGAGTATCAAATAATTCGAAGAAAACCAATTTTCATTGGCAGGAATCTCTCACTATTCTTTGCCTCAACCTACTAAAGACAGCAAAGTAGACGTTATTTATACTCTGGATTCATCCTGAGCGTTTGGTTGAAATGACCGGTCTCGGCCCTTAAACAGTGTGAGTGTGTTTGATTGAATCCAGCCCTCTGTCTCCCTACCCTTACTGCAGAAACCAAAATCACAAATTCATTAAGAGGAGCATCCAAGAACATTTCTGTGGCAGCAGAACCTCAACGTCCTGCTGTTAGGTGGCAGGGTGGGTGAAGGAACATGGGGGTTGTATTTTAGAAAGTATTTTTTCACGCAGAGAGAGTGGTCACTGTGTGGAATAGCTTGCCAGGTCATGTAGTGGAGGTAGAAACTCTGGGTTTTGAAGAAGAAGCTTGAGAAGGTACTCGATTCTATCTAGTCTTTAGGTAAACTAAGCACTTGGTGCACTTCAGTGGTAGGAAAATGGCTAGCATTGTTGGGCTAAATGGCCTGTTCTGTTATGCTATGCTATGTTATGTTATGTAATGTTCATAGAGTATATGGTGAATCTACTGCATCTGTGGCACTGCATCAGATGTTAAACATATTTTGAAATGGAAGGGAGACTTTCAGAAATACACATTTTTCCACGGCCCTTCTTGTCTTCAGGGTTTCATATACACAAAAAGTATGTATACACGAGACGAAATGTAGTTTTCATCAGTATTTTCTGGTTGTTATTTTTAAACGGGTCTTTACGACAGCCCTGAGAAGGCCCAGGTTATTTTGGTCAGCAGCCTAGAACTGTAACTTGTTTTTTTTCACAGAGACAAATCTAAATCTGTTTCATTCTGCTGAAGCTATGTTATTGGGGGATTCGGTTCGTGTAGTTCCTGACCGTAGGGACACTCATCACCCGCAATTTAAGCCAAGCCCACTTGGACCAAAAAAAGAACACAAAAATATAATTGCTTGCAGACTGCGTTAATATGAAATCTGCAGCCGGCAGCTGCCTCTTTGTGGAGGTATTCAGGAGCGGTGGGTGTTTGTGTAATGGGTAAAGCATTAACTTCAGACATGACATAGTTCAGACACTTAACCCCTTCATTAAATAACAAAACACCAAACCCATAGCCTTGGTATGCTTGTTTAATTACCTGCGGCCTTCTGAGTGCTTTACAGCTGTTACTAGGCTGTGTACATGCATAACAAGTGTGCTATAAGCATAGCTTTGCATATTACGCTATATCAATGAGTTCCACTGACAAGTAGACTTAAAAGTAATTGCCCCTGTGCTCTCCCTTGGAAAGTCATATTGTGTTTGACTGTCAAACCTGTTGACAGTCTATCCTCCTTATATATTCTTTCTTAAGATGCTTGAGGAAAAAAGATGGCAATCTCAATGCTCAGCTCCCATTCTGCTTTAGCCTAGCAATATGAGAGGTGTCATGTACATGCCTAGTTACATGAGTCTACTGTTCCACTCTGAGGAAAGCCAGAGAAAACATTACATTTCGAGACACTGCAAATGTGCAGTGTTTAACATCTGTGAGATAAATAGCTTTTTTTCTCTGCATTAACGCAATATTTTGGCCGAATAAACCTTCCATTTTGTACCTAACAGGCTATCCAACAACTCATGCGAACCCAGTAAGGACTGATCAACAGCTCATCGTAACAAAGCTTCCCATAGGGAACCATTGTAAAGGGCAATTAAGTCTGCGTAAGCAGATTTAAGCGCAGAGCAATTTAGCCTCGAGGTTGGACCTCTCTCTATTGTTGATAGTGTTCTACAAAACAAACTGCCCCATGTGGTCTCTCCCTAGGGGGGGGGGTATTACAAGCAGAGCCATAGCTGTTCCCTTCTCCTTTCATAGCCTCTCTTTCAGTCTAAAGCCCAACTCAACCTGACACATAGCTGTACCGTGGTACGGTCCAGTCTGCACTTGTCTGTCAATAGAAAATAAAAAAACACGATCTCGCAAATCACACTCCACCTCACCCCATTCGCTTTATGGCACAATCCGTAGCAGCTTTTCCAGAGAAGAGTCTGAAATCCCCCAAATCGCCCAACGCATTTCCAAAAAACATGAGACGCAGATGTTTTTTTGGCCCGAAAATCTACCCCTTTAATGATCTGTTATTTATAGGCGATATCTCGCTTGATGTGTTTCGAGGTTGGGAGCTGTGCACTGTTTCGCAGTGTGGGAGTGCAGAACCAGGACTGTAATTCCATCACCGTAATAAAGCACTTCACTGCAACCTCGGCCTGTCAGATGTATAAGCCATCACCTCAAATCAAAGGAGCATATTTCATACGACAGGGCTTATATCCTGCATGAAATCTACCTCTTGGCAAATACGGTTTCCAACTGAAATCATCTTAGGAGACTATCAAGTTCGTCTGCAAAGTTTCCTGCCCCCAAGGTTAATATATTTCCACCCACCTCCAATAAAAAAGAAGGCTAGCTTTCTCAGAGATGCATTAACTTGTCAACATGTCCAAAGAAAATAAGATTAAATTTGTTTTGGGCAAAGAAAACAAGCTCGCCACACTTTGATATTCTCATTTAGCTATGAGTGAGTGACATGTCATTACCCACAATGGAGAAACTCCCAGGTTCACCTGTGGCAGTATTTTCACCTTTTGTGTTTATGCTCCGTTTGGTTGTCTGAACGTTCACAGAACGTTAGGTGAGCTAGGTGAGCAGAATAAACATTCCCAGTGTATACATTTGTTCAGTTTCCTGGATGTTCCAGAAACGTTATCATTAAGTTGCAGGGAACATTTCAGGGAGGACTTCAAGTGGACATTGAACTCATCAATTTTGACATTCAAGTAAAAAAAAAATATATTGATATATATATTGTCTATACATTCTATACAATATTTAAAAGAACACTGACTTAAATCAACACTGACTAAATTTTAAAAAGGCTTAATTGTCGATTAAATAAACAGATATAATGTAAACTTTATCTGAAATGTTAAATGAATTCATTTCATGAATTTAAATCGGAATTCTTAAATTGTATTTTACGTGATAGTTTTGTCCGAGTACTGATAATCACGCTGGAATGTTGGCAGTGATATTGTATTCAGCACGCCCGGACAGTTTTTCTATGACTATGACAGAACTTGGAACAATAAAATAGTTTGAGGAATGCTCTCATCGAACCTGAACTCATAACCAAGTGGGAATCCAACCGGAATGTTCCTCAACTTTCTCCACACCTTCTTGTTAGCTGGGGCAGCGTATTCAGAGTCCGAAGAGGTGACTTTCGACCCCTTATTTCCTCGTTTATTCACCTCGCAGGAGAGGGACTTATTGAAAGATAAACAGAAACAGTCTTCCTTGTTTTAAAAGGGATTATTTCAGCAGGAATAGAGGGAATACATATCCCCCCTGTGCATGTTCTGTGTCGCCAGAACATCTTCTAATAATTAGATGCATTAAATGTATATTTGAGTATTTTGGATGGATGGAAAACATGCTTGGGGGGTGGGGGTGGGGGGTTAGGGGTCAGAGGTGAGGCGTGTAACTGCCTTTGCTCGGAGAAGCCGTAGAGATGAAAAGCAGCTGAGAAGGTGGATAGCCCGGTGAGGGAAAACCCAAGTGACAGTTACTCAGCGGCGACCTCGAGGCTTGCAGAACATGGCCCCGGTCGCCATCGCTAAGAGCTGACCCCCTCGCCACGAAATGGAACCGTTGTTTTTGAAACCGACTTCAATGTCCGCGGAGCGACTTCAGAGAGGTGCAGGAGACCAAACACGGCACATTCAGAAGCAGTAGACCCCCAACCTCATACCCCCCCCCCCCCCCCCCCCCCCCCCGAAGGCAAACTGCTGTTACTGGTTTACCGATGTCCAACTTTCATTACTCCTGGAGTACAGTAGCCGCTATACAATATCAAAGCTGTCTTCTAACCCCTGATTTTATTTAGGAAAAACTGAATTTATATCATTGTACTACACCGCCCTGGGTCAGGCAATATATTCCCAGTCATTCTTTTAAAGTCAGGGCGGAGGGTGGGTGTGGGGCACTGTTTAATGTCAACCAGAAGCAGAATCAGCGTTGATGACGTACCGGGGGCTGTCAGAAATGGTAGCCGACTGTCGGCCTCCATCCGAACGGCTCAGGAATGTTAGCGGTTCTGTGCCCTGTCTTTAATGGCAGCACTAGTGCTATACCCATAAGCTTCCGATTGGTTACGGCCCTGGGCCCTGGACTCTTTTCACCTGTAAAACTCAACACCGTGCCAGAGGTGCCTCTGGGTATGGTGTTACATTTAGATTCATTTACATACTCCCCTTTGAGTTAGCTTGGAATGAGAAAATACAGTGCAGGACGGTGGGATGCAATGGTGTGTGTGTGTGTGTGTGTGTGTGTGTGTGTGTGTGTGTGTGTGTGTCTTTGTGTCTGTCTGTCTGTTTGTGTGTGCACTATTATGTGTTGTCAATTAGGTAATAAAATAGTTGTGTTTTTAAGTTTGGTGGGGGTCACTTGTCATTCTTTAAAAGGGGGAGGGTGCTGTTTGTTTAATTTTGCCCTCTATTTACCGCCTTGGCTACTACACCACTTATTTGTCATGAGGAAACGCATAGGAGAGATGCAGGTAGAGGTAGAGTGAGAGAGCGAGAGAGACTGAGACATAGGAGGAGAGGGAGAGACTGAGACCGAGAGAGAGAGAGAGAGAGAGAGAGGGAGACAGAGCAAGAGAGTAGGAGAGACCCCTAACCCACCTCCACCTCCACCTGACCCCACACAAGATGGATGATAGGCGCATTCATCACCTGACCGCAGCTCCGTCTCCGGTTCATTCCAGCCTCCCATCCATCACTGCCGTTGCCGGGGCGAGGGCCTCCGTCGCTACGCGCTCGTGAAAACAGTCATGGCCACGCGGAGCCACGCCCGCGATGGGGGGGGGTTTAAGGAGGACAGCAGGAAGCCCACCTGAAAAAGAATTGCCACCCAATCGATCTGTCTTCACTGTTTTAAAATCAATATCCTCCAGACGGTCTGTCTGTTTCCCACTTTTTTATTTTGCCGAATCACACTCCATCCAAATATATGTGCTGGGGTCCCTTTACTGATGAACTTTTTTTTGAGTTACAGGTTTGTAGGTTCTCACTCCAGCCCTAAAGCACACCTTATTCAACAGCTAGAGCAGGGCTGCCCATCCCTGTTCCTGGAGATCTGATGTCTACACATGAGGTGCGCTTTGGTACAGTTGGAATGAAAACCTACAGGATGGTAGCTCTACAGGAACAGGGTTGGGCAAGTGAATAATTTTGTAGACACGCTTATTAGAGTTGCAGCAAGTGCGGCAACAGAAGAAAACTTCTGGTAGAAACTACAATGTTTGTAGGATTCAAAATTATGAAAAGGCATAAAAATCTAAATTCATCTCCTGTGTCACCTCTGCCATAGGCAGAGACAGAGGTTTGTCCATTATTTACAGGGAAGATGTGAGATACAGCACTTAAATCCCAGAAGAAAAAGGGCCTTCAATTTCAGAGATGGGATGTGAGTGGTCACTGGACCCCCCCCCCCCCAGCCCCAATCCCCCCACCCACAAGCCCACCCCTACCTTGTTTCTTCGTACCAGTGTTTCTCCAGAATTTGCACAAATCAGCACCTTTCTTTCACACACGTCCACATTTCTTGTCAGCGATACTGAGGCTAATGCAGTTTTAATGCATTCTGATTTAATGCATAGCCTCGTCAGTCACAGCCTTCCTTGTATACACACACACGCATACACACAAACACACACGCACACATACACACCTACACACCTACGCACCCACACAAACACACATGCATGCGCACAAACATAAAAACACAGACACACACGCACACGCACACACACACACACACAAAAACACACACTCACTCCATAACCTTGCTCTCGCTCTTCATTTTTGCTTAGTTGCACATTAGCTGTTTTCTCTACGCTTCATGCCGGTGTAGGTCACCCCAGGTACTGCACCCCAGGTGTCTATAAATAAAGAACGGAGAAAGGCGACGATTGGGAAAGCTGTTGGGTTAGAGAAGCACCTTCACCTCCTCCCTCCTCCCCGCTCCAGACCCGTTCCCCCCGGAGGCCCCGCGGAACGTGCGGAGGGGGAACCTGACGGCGGGGGCCGGTGGCGTGAACGTCCTGCTCCTGTGGGACCCCCCCAGGGAAGGGGACCTGCCCGTCCACCATTACAAAATCACCTGGAGCCCCCGCGGGCCCCGCAGGACCGGCCTGGACAGGAAGGAGAACTCCAGGGTCACGGAGGAGGTGAGTGCCACTTCCTGTGAAAACAAAACGCATTCAATTCAATTCCATTTATTCCGGATAGCACTTTTCACAGAAGACTGTCACGAAGACGCTTTACGGAGTGAATTAAACATATCAGCCCTAAGCCCCCAATAGCATATGAGGGTGCTCCCTTAGGGGAGAAAAACCCTCAAACAGCGGTGAGAAAAAACTCCCAAATGGGAAGAAATGTCAGGAGGAACCCGGCTATAGGGATATGCCCATCCTGGCAAATGTTGGACTCTACACGTTATGTAAATGTCATACGGCGCAATATACTATCATATACCACAAGATACTGCGAATATATGGGAGTTTTGTATTTAAAATGTAAAAGTTTGTTGCCTGAAAGAGGCAATAATATATTTGTGACCACTTGATAATATGTCAAAATGTATGTACTTTTTGCATAGATTTATTTTATGTTTTTACTTGCAGTACATACTCAGTTTCCAAATAAAAATACACAAGTGAGCAGGAGGACACAGACCTGTGTCAAATACCTCTCTGCATTGGTGTTTCTCTAGTCCTGGACTAAATTCTATTTTGAATTTCAGGCCCCAGTTTTACAGTCTATAAGATGAGTAAAGGACAGTAGTATAAATAATGTTTCACTGCACTAAAAACATTTAGAGGTGCCCTCTGTCAACTTGCTTTATTTTTTACATAAATTTTTTTGTTTATGTACAGGAGGACAGGCAAACCAAGCCAAAAAGAAAAACAAGTGTGCACAAGGTTACCTTAAATCCCCAGAGATGACTATTCTGGATGCATGTTTTATCTCACCTTGTACCCCTGCTGTCCTGTATTTTGGCTCGAGTGTAATGGTGCCTCCTCCTCTGTGGCTGCACAGTGCCCAGCATAGATGCCTCTTCAGTGGCAACTGCTGTTGACTGGACCGTTCGGCGGCCATTTTGGATCTTCACTGTTTCTCTGTCGCATTAACTGCCCATTGACCACAGCCGGTCCAACCCAATAAGTGACATATGGTTTTGCTTAGCGCCCTGCGAATGCCCGGGGCCCCCCTAATTATTCTAAAACATATCTTTATGTTTTTGGGGTGGGGGAGGCAGCAAAATCAGCAGTGCCACGAGCAGACCACTCTAGTACCGGGTTGTCATACTGCATACTGGTAGGCCAACGGGGAGCGGCCACTAGTAGGCGCTCTATGTTTCACTGGCTTGGGGACTGCAGGTGCTCTGCTTGTTGACAGCACATAGTCCGCACAAACCGGATCTAACCGGCTTCGTATCTCTACGAATCAGCTTTGTTCATATACGGCGCACACACTCCTAATGAGCCGCATCAAACCGCATCCATATCTCTGAATCTGCTGCATTCATGTAGGAACTGCAGTCCCGTTGACCTGAAGCCAACTAATTCGTTTGTCCATGAATCCTTCGGAACAAAAGCGGCAGGTGTGCTCACAGTAATTGTATTTTTCCGTAACACGACCGTTCCTTCATCTGTTTTTATTTGCTTTATCGTTATTAGTTTTTTTTATTACACCACGCAGGTCTACAGAGTGAATTAATGCACCTTCCTGAGCAGGCATTAATGGAAAGAGCTATTTCTCAGCTGCTTACTGCCACTTTTCTTGTTCATAAAGAAAACCATTTACCTCGGGGACAGTGTTGCTAGAGTTGCTCGGCTTTTAAATCAAGCTTGGTATCAATCACAAAAACATACAGTGATATTTGCGAGTATGATATTCAATTTCAGATTAACAGAATTACCTTTCATAAAAAATAATAACCATTTGTTTTTGTAGGCACCACCGCCAAACTTGCACAGAGTGGAATCAAAGAAAGACCACTCAAACACAGCTGGCATGAATGCCAGTGGTGCCCAATCATCCGGCAGGGTCGCCAGATGAATCCGCCCATACCTCGGGCTGCACACTCAGCAATTGCACCTTCCCCCCCATGTGGAGCTCACAGCCAGTAACATAACGATATGTACATGCATACAGTCCCTAGAAGCAGACGACTAAGGCCTTAAGCCAGGGGTTCACAGAAGTATGCAACCTCAAAGTTATGTGACCTCAACACCCCACCCACACACACACGTCTTGTCCCTAACAACACCGTTTGGCCTGGACTATATTTGCGATATACTACCATGGCCTTTCGTTGCCTCATTGCTTAATTATGCAATCCTGAAAGAGTTCTTTGGCTTGATTCCATGGAATCATTTTTAGCTCTTTGGAACCCTCTGTCATAGGGGTGAAGTGTGAAAGCTCCAAGACAAAGAACCATTTTGTCTGACAAAGAGCCCTTTAGCCCTTTGGGGTTATTTCATGGAATCATAGGGTTCGTACTGCAACAATTTTTTTTGTGTAGTTCGGTTGCTGTGATGTTCGACATGCAGTAGCCTACATTCACATGTTTTAAAGAGACAAGAGACAAAAAAAAAGTTTTTACCCCAAAAGTTTCAGGTGACCTCGTCCTCAAATCAGGGGGTCGTGACCCCCGCAGTTTGGGACCCCCTGCCTTCGTCTTTTTTTCGTGGATATCAAAGCGGGCTGCGTCTAGCCGAGGGCTCGTTAGCTTCCCTCTTTCCCCCCCTCGTTTCCTTGACGGAGACGGCAGTTGGCCAGCAAGTCCTCCCGCACGAGAAGCCGGAGGAATTTTTTACAAGGGTTCTCACCGCATTCCGTCGCGCACCTACACTCCACAGCCCCGACGGCCTCTCTACCCTCACCGTGTTTAACGGAGTAAAAACTGCGACCGCAAGGCCGCGTGCTTCCCTGACACTTTCACCCCGGCCACGGGAGCTCGCGTTTCGCTGTTTTGTCTGAAGCGAAGGTCGATTTGTCGTCGGCTGCGAGGAGAAAAAACGTCCGGTGACAGGACATCATAATACATCGTCCGCAGCGACAGCGGAGAGCTTAAGTCTTAACACATGTGCGCTGGTTTCTCTGGACGCCCGGCGAGACTCGGCGTGATGGATCACATGTTTTGGCTAGCTTGAGGTGCAGGGAAAGGTAGCTAATTAGTCACGATAGTCATGCTGACGAAAAAGATAATAGCTGTAACAGACTTCAGACTCTCAGTTTTATGTTGAGTTCTTTATTAAATTGACTACTTGGCTACATTAAGGGTAATTGAACAAGCTAACCACAGTCTTTCGTTAAAAGCGCTATGCAAAAATAAATTGAATTTATTGAACCTTTTTATTGTGGGTCCGTTTTGTTGCAATATCTGAAAACTCTGTCAATCAGATTGTACATTTATTTTACGAATGTAAAAACAATTTACGTCTATTAGTCATAATAAAAAAGTGAATATATAAACCTGTGAAAAACACAGTATTCAAAAGTGTAAGCAGACCCAATCACTTATGGCCCTTTGTGTAGTCAGTCGGGCTGTTAAAATGGAGGCCCATTTGGTTTCAGTGCACAAACAACGGTACAAGGATGGTGGGAGAGCTTTTTGGCAGTATACAAGGGCCCTGTCTTGTTCTTGTAGTGGAAGGGAGACTCATGTTACAGATGTCAATATAAATCTGTTGTCATCCCAGTAGTGGAACAAACATACAGCAGTCGTCAGGACAGCAGAATTATCGGCCATCTTCTAACCAAATCCCTCCCTAGTATTTTGTTCCAATCACATATCATATTTGCGAACTAGCACAATTCTTCAGCCCAAAGGTAAAACTAATTGGTGAAATTAGCTGACTGAGTTAGTGTTTCGGACCCCCTTTTTTCTCTTCAGACTCTCCTACACTCTCAGAAGAAGAAAGCTTCTTTGGCTTGTCTTCGTAGGTTGTTTGTCTTCCTCCTGAGATTTCTTCCCATCAGGGAGTTTTTTTCTCATCACCTTCTGAGGATTTTTCTCCCCACTGGGGAGTTATTTTTTACCTCGTGCTCACTGTGTGTGTTCGCTCTTCTATCACTCTGCAGAGCATCTTTGCGGCAGTCTTCTGTAAAAAGGGCTAATGAAAATAAAATTGATTGATTGATTACTGCTTTAGAGTTGGGTATATAAAATGCCTGCTGTCATCAGCACTTAACACCATTACTCTAATGGAAGCAATACGCCAAAACAAGCTAACACTATTAGCCTCATGCTAGCTCAGAAATGCTGAATCCTTTCTGAGTGCAGCTCCCCGTGTCCTCCAGGTTGCCAGGGAGACGGTGCTGGAGCAGCTGCGGCCGGGGACGGCGTACCTGGTGCAGGTGCAGGCGGTGGCGTACTGGGGCCAGAAACGACTGAAGAGCAGCAGGGCACAGCTGAGCTTCACCACACCAACCGCAGGTACCACCGCAACTGCAGGTAGCAACCTTCCCCCCCTCCCCAAAGCACGCTATCCCCCTCACCACCTTGCTACAAAAGACTGTTGAAGCTAGGTTTTGGCTGGTAGTTGGTTGAGCAGCTGAGACCAGCACCAATATGGTTTGACCAGCTCAAGCTAGGTTTTCAAACAGCTGGTAGCTGGTAATTTCAAGCTTGTCATAGCTGGATTTTACACCAGAGCATAGACCAGTGGTCCTCACTGCTGGTTTTGGACAGCCCAGGGTGTGCTGGTTTTTGTTTTCACCCTAACATCAGCAACCAATTCAGACTCAGGAAAGCAGGTGAGGTGAGTTAACTATGCAATTAACTACAAAAACGACAAAAACTACTGCGGCTCTCCAGGACCAGGAATTAAGACCACTGCCATCGAACATGATTAAACCAGTCTGCACTGAGACTGCAGAACATATAAGGACAAGTACTGAGTATCTACACACACAGCAGTTGGCAGGTTAGGAACAGCTGTATCGATTGACTATATGTAAAGAAAGTAACCTGTGCAAGCAGCTCTGGATGAGTACTGAAACCCTGAATGTAATGTTCATGTGTGAATGTGTTGTTCTATTCACTCTCAGAAACTAGGTGACAGTGGAGGTACAGTTTTGTTATTCAATGATCAAATTTCCAAATGTACCCTGGAAGTAGTGTAATGTTCTCTTTGGGTACAAATGAGTACATTTCCCAAGCAAAAAATTAACGAGTTAATTATATATTTCTGGCTAGGGGTACAATTTTATGTACCTATTGGGTACTGCCCCAGCGTCAAGCATTAGTACCTTTTCAGGGCCTGCTCATACCTTTACTTCTGAGAGTGTGTCCTCACAAAAGCGGGAGCAGCTATTCGAGGTAACGCTCTCTGTTTGGGATGTCAGAACGGAGCACTGCGTTTGAGGTGCTCCTGAGTCTGGCACCTCCCTCAACGAGACGGTGTTCTCCAAGCCTGAAAATAATTTGCCCCCTCTTTAGGTAGCAAGTGCCTGGGCTGTATCAGTGGCCTGGATCAGCTCTTATCTGGCCCCGATCGAATCAGACAGGCCCCTAAAGGGCCCAGTTTGCCACCCCCAATTCCTACCCAAACCCCCCCCCCCCCTCCATAGACCGCAGTTAGCTTGTTGTTCACCCTCAACCAGCCATGGAATATCATTTTCGGGAATAAGGGGGGATTTTTTTCTGTAGTTGTTGTTTCTGCTTTTAATTATGCCCCTTAAATCCTGGACTAATTTAAGCCCAAACCAGTTCCAGACGCACTGACCCGTGCCTCTGTGAGAGCAGGAGGTACAATCATCCAGCCCTCTCCAGGCCTTAGTTAGCGCCTCACTCCAAAGGCTAATTATCAGCTAATTATGATATTTTATCATCATATTTATCTTGTATTTCAAATGAGGTGGTTTGTTATTATAATGAACTGAGTGTCATATAATTTTCCTTGCACGCTTTTTTGTGTTTTTCTTGGCCGTGTTTCTTCTCTGCAGTTAGAACGTGCCGTTTCTAGGGTTTTCTAAAATTATCTTGGGTTGTTAAACCACACTGTATTGATTTGTTTTATGTTACTCTAAGTAGGTGCAGAAAGAGCTGTTTGAGTGACAGGTCAAGGTTTTTTGGAAACACATTGGTTCCTCGTCACAGACAAATAGCCTGTTTTTAAGTGCTGGCCTTATAAAGAGACACTAGCCCATCAGACTGAAAGATATTCCAGCATACTGTTTTACACTTACTTGTCTTCTTGCAATCTTACATGTCAAATTATTAAGATTATTGCTCTGCAAAGTTAGAATTACACACCGTCTTCTTCTTCTACAGTTATCTTCAGGATTTGCTCACTTTATGTTGCACATTGTGTTGTGGTTCCACCACCAGAGGTGCCATAAGGGGGGATTAGATTGATTCCAAGGGCCCTGAATATAAAATATTAGAGCATGGGATTTTCTTGGGTGGTGGGGCCCAGTGTGGGGTCTTTTCTTGGGGCCCAGAATCCCTGGTGGTGCCCCTGCCCTCCAGCATTGTCTTGCTGCAGTGGGTCAGGTTTAATTCAGGATAAAGTGTCTTGCCCTTGAGCACAGCAATATTGCAGGATTAGGCCCGAGGTCAACTGTATGCACTGCTGCTCTGTACCTGCTCTGAGAATGGCTTTAACATGAGAACCAAAGAACAGCAAAGATGTTCTTTATGTACCTAACCTTTATTTAACCAGGAAAACATCATTAAGAAGAAAAAGAGTGTCCTGGCCAAGACAGGCAGCAGCACATATAATATGGTTGCAGACAGACAATATTTAAAAAATACAGACAGTAAACATTACAGAATACAAAGTAAACATATATTTTAAAAACATATATTCCAGGGGGGAAAAAATAGTCATGGTAGTAAAAATAGGAAATTCATCATGCAAGACGACACAGGGGCTAGTAGTTTAAAGGAAATCATGACAGCCCGTTGTACTTCCCTTACGGAAAACTCAATAGCTCTCTGCCAGTCAGGATGCTTTTTAAAGATTTAAAGACACTCAAGTCCAGCAGAGCAGGAGCAGGGCGGAAATTCAGTACAGGTTGCAGCTCTCTGTGAATCTCTAACACTCTCAGAAGCTAGAGGGAGGATTACAGAACTCTGCTAGACCAAGAAAAATCAATGAAGTCACTGACAAAGCTGAGAAACTTTTTTATGAAAAAGAAATGCCAAACTACTCAAACTAGTGTGGACTGGAATGGCAAAATGCATGATGTAAATGAAAAAAAATATTTCTACAAAAAAAAACAAAGATGCTTTTATGAACTGCAATCAAAGCATTGGAGGAGTAGGTTGCTTTGCGGGTGGCATTGGTATAAACCATAGAAAACAAATGATGCCCAACCCCGTATTTCATATGAAATACATACATGAAATTGAAATGCTGGCCATCACTGTTAGCCTACATAGAGTGTTCACCTGGCAGCCATTCAGGAGGTGCCTGTGACTTCTTCTCCCCACTGACAGGGTCCCCGGGGTTGTCCAATCCAGGCGCGGTCACGGAGGAGGTGTCCAATGAGCTTCCCTCCTCCCACTCGTCTCCGCCCATCCTCCGGTTGGAGGCCGCCTCCCCCCACTTCCACAACAACCAGCTTCAGGTGAAAGTTTTCTGGAAGAAACTCCTCCAAGGCAAGTCTTAACCCCATTCAACTCCAACTCTCAAATGAGGGGCCTGTAACACAATTAGCTGGATTACTGCACTGAGTAAAACCCAATATAGTCCATATTCCAGTTTGTTTTTACCTTTATTTAACCAGGTTAGTCCCATTGAGGACAGCAGCCTCACATTTTACACAACTTTCTAGTGTTTTTAAAGGTCCCATATTGTACACCCTTTCAGTTTTTTTTTATTTTTAGGTCCTGATATCCATAAGAAGATTTCGTGTGGTTTTAAGTACCAAAAACAATCTGTATCCAGTTTTTCATGTTCATATTCCAGCACCTCTCATGAACTTTACCAAGAACAGGCTGTTTTTGTTACTGTGTCTTTAAGGCTCATTAACATCAATTAACCTCTGTTCTGATTGGATGGCTAGCTCCAACAGAATGAATGTGCTGTGCTGAAGGATGACATATGCAAATGAGTGTATAGTGAAAGTTAAAGTATAGTTGTCATAAAGTTAGGAAATTCCAAACGGCTCGTTTAAATGCAGTTTCTTTATACAGATTGTGTGGATTTATTTTGGGACTGTATGTTTTGATACTTTCACTCTGTTTTTATAGCACCTACAACTAATCTATAATCCACGTAGCAACGGAAATGTTGTTTTGCACAATATGGGAAGTTTAATAAATGAACACGTAAGAAAATGAAATACCGCGTAAGCCGTTTCCCAAAACGCCTTGGCGTCGTTCGCGGAAGAGCGAAAGCTCGGAGCGCTGATTTACTGTTATCTCTCCGGGAACGGCGGAGAAAAGCCAGGAGAACTCATTTAATAATATCAGTATGCGTTATAGATAGAAAGCAGATGTCGGTGGGGAGAGATCTGTGGGACTAAGACCTGGAGACGCTGTAGGGGACGTGTTTAGTGAAAGATGTAGGGTTGCTTGGTTACTGGTTGGGAGGAGAGGAGAGGAGAGAGAGAGTATGCCCTTTGAAAAGTACTGGTTGAATTTGACTTCTGAAACTTTTGAATGATTCTGTCATGAACTGCCAATTAAATGTGAATATTCCGTGATAGAAGCTACATAAAGACAGCATTTCATTTTTACATTTTTGTGTTCTTTTTTTCTGAACAGATACCCTGAAAGATTCTGCTGGATACCTGTTGAGGTGGTATCCAATAGTGTGCGCTAACAATGTGACAAAGGCTGAGAAGACAGCCAATGTACAGGTAGGAACATCTCTTTTAGCCTGTTTGTGTAGCCCAATGATCCACTCTGGAAATCATTCCAGAATAGTCTTACCTCCAAGCACTGCAATCTGAACTACGCTATAAAAGTTGTTAAGGGTTGTAACCATATTGCATCTGGTTTCTGTAATGTAGATTTTATTTAAAGCCGTTAAACTGTACTTGAAAATGGACTTCTGTGTGGAATTCCAGTGACGGTGGTCTCCAGTTGTGTCAGAGAAATTAATCGGATGGACCCTACTGTAACTCGGAATATGAGCTTGGCTGTTTCATCTGTTTGGGTTTGGACTCCACCAGTAGCCAGAAAGAAACTGTAGATTGTTTAATAAACATAGGAATGTGCCTTATTGAGAGCTTTTCACAGCAGAGTCCTTCTGAAAGCGATACGTCAGAGCGAGTTACGTGGCACGTTTTTGAAGTGGGTCATTGTGTATTCCGCAAATGGGAAGCATCTAAATCCGTGAGATTAACGACGCAGGGTGACAAACCAAGTGCAGGAATCACAGTTTCTAAGTCTGAAGTCTCTCCTGCTTGTACACTAGTGCTGGGGCTTCTTCTTCAACCCTACAGGTTCCGTAATTAATCTTCAAGTTAATTTAAGAACCCTTTCTCTGTCACCAGTTCATATTCGAACCTTTGTATTTTCAACCTTAAATTTACAAAAGGTTCCTCCGAGAACCTTAAAAAAGGGTTACTGGAGGCACCTCTAGGGGTTCTGACGTCAAATTGAGGAATCCCTAAAAGTTCCTGGAGGAACATTAAATTCTTCGATTTTACTGTCAAACCTCTGTCAATATGCACCAAGCACCTACTGATGTGTTGGGAGATATTAAAACCCCCCTGTCAGACAGCAGCTGTAAAGCTGTCTTAATACAGGGAACCAAATGGAGACATTAAAAATCATATCTTCACTAACTGCCTATCAGTTGTGAAACACACAGCTGGCGTTCGGTGAACGAGCACTGCTCCACCAGACAAAAGCCCTTTTTGTTCCTAGTCCATTTTTACAGGACTATAAAATACGTCATTTCGACAGGGAAGGGTAACGTGGCCAAGGCACGCAGCGGTTCCAGTCAAACTTCGTCAGTAGCTGGCTGTGGGTCTGCTCAATATGTTCGAGAGGCATAACCTGCCCGCGTATGACACAAACACACCCTGCTGACATGTTTTCCACCCGTCTGGATGAGTCTCGTTCAGCCTTAAATCCCCTCTTTTCACTTCAGGCATCCTTGTCTTTCTTTGCATTCTTTTCTCTCATCTCTCTCAGTTGTCTGCTTTAACGTCGTCGTTATTTATTTCATCTTTTCTCCAGTGTTTTCCTGCCTTTGTTTAATCCTCTTGTTTTGAGTTTTGATCCCCCCTCTCTCCCTGTCTCTCTTCTCCCCAAGGGAACCCACTATGTCATCACGGGCCTGCAGTTTGCCTGTAAGTACAGGGTCGCCGTGGCACCCTTGTCCGGGCGGGGCGAAAGGTCGGAGGTCGTGACCTCGGTGACGACCCCGCGGTGCTCGTCTCTGAAGGGGAGGGGGCTGAAGTCGGTGTCCTGCACTAAGGAAGGTGAGGAGACGCCCGGTGAAACTGACACGGAGTGTGACCGATGTGTAACCCCCCCTGACATCACGGTTCATTAAGAGCGTTAGTTTACTCTCCCCCTCAGTCCCTGCAGCGTACGGAGCTGTGTGACTGACAGCATCTCAATCAGTCACACAAATGACTTCAGCCCAGACTCACAATCGAACAATACTCAGTCATACTCTGCCTGTTCTGTTGATGACTGCACTCACAAACAATACTCAGTCAGTCAGTCACACAAATGACTTCAGCCCAAACTCACAATCAAACATACTCATACTCTGCCTATTCTGTTGATGACTGTACTAACAATCAAGCAGTATTCAGTCATACTCTGTTCTGTTGATGACTGCTCTCACAATCGGAAAAATACTCAGGCACACCGTGTCTGTTCTGCTGATGACTGCACTCACAATCAAGCAGTATTCAGTCATACTCTGTTCTGTTGATGACTGCTCTCAATCAAACAATACTCAGTCATACTCTTACTGTCCTGTTGATAACTGCACTCACAATCAAACAGTATTCAGTCATACTCTGTTCTGTTGATGACTGCTCTGTTGATCATTATTATAAGAGATCATAAAATCAAGTCACAAGAGATTCAAACACAGTGCAAATCCAATGTGCCGCTCATTTGTTATTTTCCCCCTGTCCCAGGGCGCCACCTGCTGGCCAGAAAGGCGCAGCTGCGGCCGGAGAGGCTGACGGCGGCCTTCCGCACGGTGAACGGGAGCCTGCAGGGGGAGTTCAGCTGGCAGGTGTCACGGGTCGTCCCGGGACAGAGCCCCATCGGCGGGTTCCAGTTCTCCTGGGCCCAGGTGTCCGCTGTCAGCGGAACCGGAGCGGCTTCAGACACACTCATCTCCCAGACCCAGATCCTGGCCCCGGTGAGGCCCGGCCCACTGCGCTACAGTACACTACAGTATATTACATTACATTACAGTACACTACAGTATATTACATTACACTGCACTACAGTACAATACAGTATATTACATTACATTACAGTACACTACAGTATATTACATTACACTGCACTACAGTATATTACATTACACCGCACTACAGTACAATACAGTATATTACATTACATTACAGTACAGTACACTACAGTATATTATATTACACTGCACTACAGTACAATACAGTATATTATATTACACTGCACTACAGTACGATACAGTATATTGTATTACATTACAGTACATTATACTACATAACATTACAGTACATTACATTACAGTACAATACAGTATATTACAGTACAGTACACTACAGTATATTACATTACAGTACACTACAGTACAATACAGTATATTACATTACATTATAGTACAGTACATTACATTACAGTACATTACATTGCATTACAGTACATTGCATTACATTACATTACAGTACAATACATTACATTGCATTACATTGCATTACATTACATTTACTTAGTCTTTACCCAACTTGAGGTACCAATACGTGCATACCATAGTCATAGTAAGCTCACACTTTACAATATGGTTAATGAATTGGCAATAACTAATGTAGTTGTTAACATGAATTCATGATGTACAATACATTAACAGAGCTGAACAGATTAACTTCTCAGTAGTAGTTAGCTAAAAACCACAATAGTTCATGTCAATTCATGGGATCTTATTGTAAAGTGTTACCCATAGGAACAAATATAGAACACAGGTTGGATAAGGTACAAGGTATGGTTGGAATTTATATAGAGCCTTTATCCAAAGCACTGTACATTTCATGCTTCTCATTCACACATTCATACACAGACTCACACACTCACACACCAATGGCGATTGGCTGCCAATCAAGGCACCAACCAGCTCGTCAGGAGCATTTAGGGGTTTGGTGTCTTGCTCAGGAACACTTGGACACATCCAAGGTCGGATTGAACTGGCAACCCTCCGACCGACAGACGACTGCTCTTACTGCCTGAGCCAATGTCAACCCTACCCCTATAAAGCAGTGGTCCTCACTCCTGGTCCTGGAGAGACGCGGGGTGTGTGGGTTTTTGTTGTTACTCAGGACTTAATTGATCAATTAAAGCAGTTAGTTACAGTTAACTCACCTCACCTGGTTTCTTGGGTCTGAACTTGGTTGCTGATTTTAAGGCGAAAACAAAAACCAGCACACTCTGTGGCTCTCCAGGACCATATCTAGTTGACATGGTAAATACAAGCTAAGTCAGTAGCTATGGTATGTGAGACTGGAAGTCAGACTTGATACAGATAGGGTAAACAAATACAGCACCAATATTGATACAAATTCAACACTACAAGGCTAGGTGAAGATGCCAAGTAATAGATAAATGTAAAAAATATTATATATCAAAGCAATATATTAGTAATGTGTCCCTTCTTTTGCTTGGAAAATATAGTTATGTGTACCCAAAGAGAGCATTACTGTACTTTCTTGGTACATTTGGGAAATTTGAAGAACAAAATACTTGTAGAGCAAAAATGTACCTCCACTGTCACTTTATTTCTGCGAGTGTGCGGTGGAGAAGCTCTGCAGTCGGGACAAGTGATAAGCAATCACATGGAGGTCAGGAAGTGCAAGTCACCCTGCTGCTGCAGAGTGGAGTGGTAGCTGCAGTGTGTGTTTGAATAATGTCCTGTAGGTAGGAAGGGGCAGCAAACACTATATTATTATATTATATTGGCCTGGATCCGAGATGGAATTGATCCCCAGTCCTGGTGTTGAATAAATCTCAATATTTGCCATGTCTAGTAACGTCAAAGGAAAACATTTCCGCTGTAATTGGAAGATAAAGTTCTGGTATGCTGACCCTGCTTCTCACCTCACATGACAAAGCAGTTCCAGCTTGTCCTTATCAACGGTTGCGAAAGGCCAGTGATTGATTGGTCGAACGGATGTAATCTTAACCTCTCGTTGATTTACAAAACGCAGTTGATAAGATAAGGTTATTTTTCAAAATTCAGTCTCAAAAAGTCAGTGTCTAGAAATCCCGTTGCTTTGAATTATATTACAATTACATTACATTACATTTATTTGGCAGCGACATACAATAATTACAGAACCAGTCATTGTACAACTACAGAATGTCAGATAAGGTACCATTTACATAAGGCATCAGTTATCTGTAGCCATAAACATCAAGTCGACACTAGGGAAATATATTACGTGTCATAAACTAGAAGTGAGGCATGATTACAAGAATTATGGTAAAGAACTATAACATTGACATGGAGAAACAAATTACCATTACTGATTGTGACATCACCAATAGAGTGTTCAGTTAAGAACATTCTAATCACACACCTTAAAGGCCCACGCAGTAAATTTGGTTGCTAATGCTATAATGCTAATGGGTTATAACGAATGGTACAATTATATAGAATTATTCTCCTAATAAAAAACACTTCAAAGGGAAAAATAATAATGTAAAATAAGTGTCGGACCTTGTTTATATTGGTTATATTCTCTGTGGAAACTAACACTTCACTCACTGCTCACGCAAGATATCGAAATAATAGTTTGCTAACATTTTGCTAAATAAACCATGCATAACTACCTCAGATGCACTTGACATTGCCACAGTAGCCTTATGTGAACTGCAACAGCAACAAAGGCTCGGGATCACAGAGTTCAGTGTGCTGAGCAATGTTGTTGCCTAGATTAACAAGAAGCCAGTGAAAGATGTTAAGTACCAGTACCATGATCCACCAAGGTATAGAGTTGCCATCCATGTAATTTTCATTTCAATTTTCAAAAAGCAACCAAATGTTCTGTGTGCCTAAGGGGTTAAATATAAATTCTGTCAGTGTTCTAGAACTCTATTGCTTTCCGTTAGCGATTGTGACATCAGCATTAGAATGTTCAGTTAAGAACATTCTAATCACATGTTTGTGACCTCACACTTTAAAGGGCTAAAGGGTTAAAGCAGACCTGTGTTTCTCTCTCTCTGCTCCAGACCCAGATGTCCCTCACAGTGGACCACATGCAGCCAGAGAGCGTGTACAGGGTGCAGGTGCAGGCACTGACAGCAGGGGGCAGCGGTCCCTCCGTGGCACGGACGCTGCACACACCCCAGCTCAACAGCACGCTGCTATGAGCTAAAGCAGCGTAGGTACACCCTGCTCCCCAAACTGCCAGCCAAACTGTCTGCACTACATTTACCTGTCATTAGCATGTAAAATATAAAGTGGTCTAACGTATCTCCTCATGAGGCTGCCTGAATGCTCTGCTAATGGTGCATTCATCCTTAGCGCAGCCTCTCATCCTGGAGAACTGAGTTTGAGCCTCACCAGATCTTTGGACTTTACAGCATTGTTGTTTTTGAAAGTCAGAATAAATGAGAACGGAATGCACCAGTATTAACAGTATTTACATCACTGCTTCACCCCCTTCACATCCTCCAGAGCTGTCACTTCAAGTACTCTCAGGTATTACAGTGAGCCCTAGTGGTAAGAGAGTATAAGGTCAGTCAGTAACATTTATTACAGTGCAGGTTAGCAGTGAGCACAGCATATGTATGCATTTAGACGATGTATTTAACCAGAGCAACTTACATTACATTACATTACATGTTATTTAGCTGATGCTTTTATCCAAAGTGACTTCCAGTTGATTAGACTAAGCAGGGGAGCAATGTGGGGTGAAGGGCCTTGCTCTCAGTCATGTACCTTATCCACTACGCTACAGACTGCCCTACCGTACTGTCACTTACTGTAACTTACATATTCTTGCATGTGTTTACATCCATGTATACTGCTGGTTACTCACTAAAGTAATTCAGGTCAAACACCTTAGTCAAGGGTACGAGAGCTGTACCTCGCCTGAGAATCAAACCTGCAACCTCCCACCTACATGCCTGTTTCCCTGGCTATTATACGACACTACTACAAATACATAAAGTGCGTGCATTTGGAGCAAGACTCGTGCAGCCTCCTCCTGGTAATGTCACCTCTGTAACTGCTAATGTTACCCCTGTAACTGGCAGTGTCACCCCTGTAACTGGCAATGTCACCCCTGTGACCGGCAATGTCACCCCTGTGGCTGCTAATGTCACCCCTGTGATTGGTGAGAGCTCCTCTGTGACAGGCAGCTCCACCTCCATGTCGACGCCATGCTGCGGGTCGCCCTCCGGTTCGTCCGCGCCGTTGAGGGCAGGCAGCCTGGGCGCGGTGGGCGTGGTGTGCGTGGGTGGCTCCCCCTCCGGAACCTTCTTCCTGCGGCCCCTCCTCCCGGGCTTCCCCAGTGCCTGGGCCTTGGCCGGGGGGGGCTGGGGGGGCCTGCAGTTCGGGCCGCAGCAGTCGCAGGCCTTGGGCGTCCGCTTCCGGCTGGAGGTCTAATAAAGAGAGGCAGACAAATCATTGCTTGCATTTTGTTTAATGAAACACGAGACTCACCTTTGCGGGGACTAGCCTGAAATAAGAGATGGAGGAGCACACTAGGCTCAGAGAGATGGACTCTTTTGAGACTGATGTTAACACAGTTTTTGTGTTGTTTCTTTCTCTTTTTTCAGGCATTTGCACCTCAGCTACTCTCCACAAAGCCCATTCCAGCAACAACAACAGGATCTGTTTAAAAAAGACTGTAACTTAAACAATGATTGTAATTAAGCCAACACGTGTGTCATCCCACTAACACCAACATTGCATGATATTAACGAATAATACATTTAAAAATTATAAAAACATAGTTTATAAATTCTATCAATTTCTTGTATTTTAAATATTTCAAAAGTTTAATTTTGTATCACATAGTCTTTTTTTACATGTAAAAATATGTAGCCCTGTTGTATGTAGTAGTACCATTATATTTTATTTTGGCCAGTAAAAATGAGCTATGCTTCATTACTTTTTTTTTTTACAGTTTCCTTTAAATAAATATTTGCACCTAGAGCAGTTATTTGCCTTTACAAATATGACCCTCTTTCTGTGTGTTTTGTAGTGTTTGGATTCATGAAGACACAACTCCATAAATTATTAAAAAATTCAGACAGCCTGCAGCCAGTTTGAATTAACCTGTAAAATGTTCCTTCCACACATCTCTGCTGGTTTATTTATTGTGATGTAATTAAAAGTGTAATAAATGTGTAATAAATGTGTAATAAATGTATGGTGTTTCCATGTCACGGTAGACATTGGTGGCAGGAAGTTCGAGGACTGAACAGAAGTGGTATGCTTTCTTCATGTTTTTGTGTGACAGCTGGATGCTGAACCAAACCATAAGGAGATCACACAAGTTCACAAAACACTGGATTGAAGCAGTGTGAAATATCGCACTCTATGAAGTCATACTCAACACTGTGATAAAGGTTACAGAATAAATCCCTCTGCAGTACAATGCGTTTCACTCAAAGACCTGACCCAGACCAGAACCATCTGTCAAAGGTGCATTGCTTTGGGAAAAACAATGCACATTACTTTGCCATATATTGTGTGTTCTCTTGTTCATGTTTATTTACTGTATAATAGCATACTTTCTTTTGTAAATATTGTATTTGCCTATGTGTATACTATTGTGCATCATCATTACCATGAATAAAGTCAAGCTATTATAAAACGTGTTTTTTTTAATGTCGTCTTTACTGAACAGCCAACATATTGTGTGATGAATTGCAAACATAACTTTCAAAAGTCGCATTGGGAATTGGGAATAACTGTGGAGTGCATACAACACAAGGGTCATGTCGGGAAAGGGTCTTATTTACACATCCACCCACAAGAGGGCGAAAAAACCTGAAGCGTTGACTGGTGGTGACGTCATTTGAAAGCGACATAACGGTTTGATGGATGACAAATCGACGTAGTTCTCATCAGACGGATTGTTTGGCCACAACAGACTGTTGAATATCGTGGTTCACGTTTATGTGCAATTATGGCAGGGTTTTGGTAATGTATCTGAATCATTTTTTCCTCATTTTGATCGCCTTATTTGACACATTGAATCTTGGATTTTGGTCGCCGCTTCCAGAACACGCTTTTTGAAGCACGTAGCTAACTATAGATAGCTAATTAGCTAGCTAGCCCAAGTCGTATCCAGCTAAACTCCTGAAAGTTGGTTCCTTCTTTTTGTGTAATAGCAGTCATGTCTTTGCATTTCATAAACGTGTATTTATTACCCCATAAAATGTGATTAAATGCGAGGTATGATTGCTTTGTTTAGTTGTGGGCTTTGCCAATTCCGTTAGCTAGCAAGTTAGCTTCCATGTAACGATAACCAAACTGGTGGCTTTACCTTAGACTAGTCTCAGTGATAGCTAGAATTTGAATACTTCAGAAAAAGGTATAGTTGACGTGATGGCTAGCTAATTACACCGACATCAGTTGAATGCGTGCAATTTACTTGCTAAATAAAATAGCTACATGATGACATCGCGGATATAAATCATAGCATAGCTACCTATCTGTTATTTTAATGGCAGTCTTGAAGTTACGGTGTTTGTTACAGCGAATAACTGGCTGTTTGAAACCGTAAGCGTGTGAATTTATTCTGAAATTGTTTTCCGTTTCACCGTTTGTCCTCAGCTCTCTCCCCGGATCATGATGAACCATCGTCATCCGAAGAGATCAGTGAATGTTACGACTCTTGCCTTTCCTCCTTGTACCTGGCCCAGGGTAAGCGTTTGGGAAAGTCGCTGCAAGCGCAGCCCACCTCACTCTCGCAAGAGGCGAAGCATTGCAAACGCAGCACGAATCATTTTTGGAGAGAGGACGGCGCTTCAGTTAGAGATCAAATTTACAAGCAAGAAGAGGTCTAAGCGCAGTCGCAAACCCCGTTGGTCCACTCACCTGCTAATTCCCTTTAAATGTGTGACTAGGGTTCAGAAGCCTTGGACTGTCAGCCACCAACTAGTGTATTCCAAGCCCAAGGAGAATCCTGCTGAGTGTCTGATCAAGTCAGGGAGTTCCACTGGGCCCCTTGACACCACAGAGTCATACAAACTTCTGCCTCAGAAAACTACTCTTAAAGCCACTGGACTACTGCCTCACAACAATAACCTCTGTGACCCCGCAGCTGGGGGGACGACTGGTAACCGAAATAAGCTGACAATAAAAGGAGCTTCCACTGGTACAAAGCACCCAGAAGTGAGGACGAGGTCAGGGCCTAGCGACAACAAGACAACGGTTTCCCTCCTGTTGATGCGGTATCCCTCCGACGTCCAGAACCGGAGCCGGGAAGTCGGGAAGCCTCACATCGGGAGCCTCGGGAAGGAGCGGAAAGCCAAGAAGTTTTCCAGGATCTCCACCCTCAGGGGCCGGACGCTGAAAGCGGGGGTGCTGGGATATCTGAGCGGGCTGAGCGCAGAGTCCAAAGAGCTGATCCAGGAGGTTAATGGGGACGACCTGCTGAGGCTGAAGAGGAAGAGCCAGAAGGGGGAAGACAGGGATGGGGTAGAGCCGGCCCAGGGAACCATGGTGCACGACAGCTCTGTTCCCGAAACGCCGGCGGCCGGGGCAGGGCACGGGCGCACCTCCAGCCGGAAGCGGACGCCCAAGGCCTGCGACTGCTGTGGCCCAAACTGCAGGCCCCCCCAGCCCCCCCCGGCCAAGGCCCAGGCACTGGGGAAGCCCGGGAGGAGGGGCCGCAGGAAGAAGGTTCCGGAGGGGGAGCCACCCACGCACACCACGCCCACCACGCCCAGGCTGCCTGCCCTCAACGGCGCGGACGAACCGGAGGGCGACCCGCAGCATGGCGTCGACATGGAGGTGGAGCTGCCTGTCACAGAGGAGCTCTCACCAATCACAGGGGTGACATTAGCAGTCACAGGGGTGACATTGCCGGTCACAGGGGTGACATTGCCGGTCACAGGGGTGACATTGCCGGTCACAGGGGTGACATTGCCGGTTACAGGGCTGACATTAGCGCTTACAGAGGTGACATTACCAGTCACAGAGGTGACATTACCAGTCACAGAGGTGACATTGGCAGTCACAGAGTTGACCTCACCAGTCACAGAGGTGATGTCGCCTGTCACGGAGGTGACATCACCAATCACGGAGGTGATGTCGCCAGTTATGGACATGACATCACCAGTCACAGAGGTGATGTCGTCAGTCACGGAGATGACATCACCAGTGACGGAGGTGACATTGTTGGAGGAAGAGCTTGTTTTGGAGTCACCCGAATTGGAGGTGCCCGTCTTGGAGTCGCCTGAATTTGTGGTTCCTGAGTTCTGCCCCAGTCTATACACCAGTGCACTCCTGGACCATCGGTACTGCAAGACCGAGGAGGCAGAGTCAGCCACAGAGAGGGGGGAGCCTAAAAATCAACTACTGACCACAGACGTCAATGACGAGGACCTAACAGAACTTATTCACGGTATTTGTGCAGTTATTCACACATGGAAATAATGCTGTATTAGAAATACTCTTTTAACAATAGTGATGGTTCATGTGGAGTATTCACAAGATTTGTATTTTAAAAGAATTGTCCATTTTCTCCATTATTAAAAACAATAGAAGCTGTTGCAGTTCCATTTAGCATTGTTCACCTCTTTTCCCAGAATTCCTGGAGCACTTCTATGGGAAGTATGGGAGCTTTATCCCGCTTAGTGAGACCGATGTTCTTGAGCACCTTAACAAGAAGTTGAACTCTGACCTCACGAACAGGCAAGTAGGCTGGGTCATCACATGGGACTGTCTGCCTGTCTGTATGTCGAGGGGGGCTGGATTTGAACCTTGGCTGTTTGAATGCATCGGGTATAAATAACATGCACTTTGTTGGTCATCCTGTTTTGTTGGACTAAGTGTGGTGGGAAAAATGAATCGCCCTCCTATCGGCCCAGCGATCGGTCACATCTAATCATTCTCATCTCTTTTCCTCTCCGATCTCAGGAAGTCCTTCATCTTCTCGGAAGTGACAAAGTACCGGGCCGGATTAGCCTGCGCTCCTATGCACTATTTCACAGTGGCCTACAACAAGCACTCTCTGACCCTGGAGGACCTCTCCACCCTGGACGAGCAAAATTGGGTCAATGACCAGGTGGGCCTGCCACAGCAGGGGTTCTCAACCATTTAGTTTTTGGCCCAATTTTTCATCATCATTATCATCATCGTCAGGGCGGCCTGTAGCGTTGTGGTCAAGGTATATGACTGGGACCTGCAAAATTGGTGGTTCGATCCCCAGTGTAGCCACAATAAGATCCGCACAGCCGTTGGGCCCTTGAGCAAGGCCCATAACCCTGCATTGTTCCAGGGGAGGATTGTCTCCTGCTGAGTCTATTCAACTGTACATTGCTCTGGATAAGAGCGTCTGCCAAATGCCAATAATGGAATGTAATGTCATGTAATGTCATCATCACACCTCCTTCCAATGCAGCTAGTCATGCATATTGAAAGTGATCATAAAAAAATTGGACAAAGAATTTCATAGCAAACCGCAAACATGTGAGTGTACATATGCAGAAAAGGTTATTATATTTGACTATTCATTGCTTGATTTGTTGTTTATTTAGCTGAACTGACTGAATTTAGCTGAATTGACTTACTTCTATCTTGATGTTTTGCAACTGAAGCTTTCAGTAATTTCCCACTGAAATTAACTAATTTCCCCCGGGCCCTCTGTTCAGAACTGTGCCAGAGTACTGATCACACTATTTCACAGCCAATCAGAAAGAAATTCAATTAAAAAAATGTTTTCCTTCTTTGCATTATGAATAGTTTGGTAATCCAGCAAAAAATATATTTAAAACATTCTGACAGGTTATTGTGTTCTTTTTTTTGTTACAGAAAATGAATATGCAAAAATGTATGTCCAGGTTGTATAAATGTTTTTCTTGTGAATTTCATTTCAGGTGATAAATATGTATGGTGAATTAATTGTGGAGGCTACAAACCATAAGGTATGAGAAAATGTCTGCAATGAAATGCCCATCCACTTGGACTAATAATAATAACATTTTAAACACAAATGTATTTATTTTAGGTTGTTTGAGGCATGCATACAGTGCATCCGGAAAGTATTCACAGCGCTTCACTTTTTCCACATTTTGTTATGTTACAGCCTTATTCCAAAATTGATTAAATTCATTTTTTACACAAAATACCCCACAATGACAACGTGAAAAAAGTTTTTTGGAGATTTTTGCAAATTTATAAAAAATAAAAAACTAAGAAATCACATGTACATAAGTATTCAGAGCCTTTGCCATGAAGCTCAAAATTGAGCTCAGGTGCATCCTGTTTCCACTGATCAACCTTGAGATGTTTCTACAGCTTAATTGGAGTCCACCTGTGGTAAATTCAGTTGATTGGACATGATTTGGAAAGGCACACACCTGTCTATATAAGGTCCCACAGTTGACAGTGCATGTCGGAGCACAAACCCTGCATGAAGTCAAAGGAATTGTCTGTAGACCTCCGAGACAGGATTGTCTCGAGGCACAGATCTGGGGAAGGGTACAGAAAAATTTCTGCTGCTTTGAAGGTCCCAATGAGCACAGTGGCCTCCATCATCCGTAAATGGAAGAAGTTCGGAACCACCAGGACTCTTCCTAGAGCTGGCCGCCCATCTAAACTGAGCAATCGGGGGAGAAGGGCCTTAGTCAGGGAGGTGACCAAGAACCCGATGGTCACTCTGTCAGAGCTCCAGCGTTCCTCTGTGGAGAGAGGAGAACCTTCCAGAAGGACAACCATCTCTGCAGCAATCCACCAATCAGGCCTGTATGGTAGAGTGGCCAGACGGAAGCCACTCCTTAGTAAAAGGCACATGGCAGCCTGCCTGGAGTTTGCCAAAAGGCACCTGAAGGACTCTCAGACCATGAGAAACAAAATTCTCTGGTCTGATGAGACAAAGATTGAATGCCAGGCGTCATGTTTGGAGGAAACCAGGCACCGCTCATCACCTGGCCAATACCATCCCTACAGTGAAGCATGGTGGTGGCAGCATCATGCTGTGGGGATGTTTTTCAGCAGCAGGAACTGGGACTAGTCAGGATTGAGGGAAAGATGAATGCAGCAATGTACAGAGACATCCTGGATGAAAACCTGCTCCAGAGCGCTCTTGACCTCAGACTGGGGCAACGGTTCATTTTTCAGCAGGACAACGACCCTAAGCACACAGCCAAGATATCAAAGGAGTGGCTTCAGGACAACTCTGTGAATGTCCTTGAGTGGCCCAGCCAGAGCCCAGACTTGATTCCGATTGAACATCTCTGGAGAGATCTGAAAATGGCTGTGCACCGACGCTCCCCATCCAACCTGATGGAGCTTGAGAGGTGCTGCAAAGAGGAATGGGCGAAACTGCCCAAAGATAGGTGTGCCAAGCTTGTGGCATCATATTCAAAATGACTTGAGGCTGTAATTGCTGCCAAAGGTGCATCAACAAAGTATTGAGCAAAGGCTGTGAATACTTGTGTACATGTGATTTTTTTATTTTGAATAAATTTGCAAAAAATTAAAAAAAAAAAAAACTTCTTTCATGTTGTCATTATGGGTGTTGTGTGTAGACTTTTGAGGGAAAAAAATGCATTTATTCCATTTTGGAATAAGGCTGTAACATAACAAAATGTTGGAAAAGTGAAGCGCTGTGAATACTTT
Organism: Conger conger; assembly: GCF_963514075.1. NCBI lineage: Eukaryota > Metazoa > Chordata > Actinopteri > Anguilliformes > Congridae > Conger > Conger conger. The sequence goes on from NC_083763.1 coordinate 54,863,530, forward strand.
CCGGATGCACTGTATAGTCTGTCAGTATCTACTGTATAGCATAAACCAGGGGTCAGAAACTTGTGGTCCTCAAGGGCTAGGACCTGCTGGTTTTCCACCCTCCCTTTACCTGGGAGTCATCATAATCATGAAGGTCTAATAAACGGACTGTATGTAATAAAAGAAGAAAGGCGTGAATGAGAAGATGGTTGTTTGACTGAATGAGCATCCCCTTCCTCTTCTTCTGCAGGTTCATTTTTTCAACAGCTTCTTCCACAGGCAGCTGGTAGCCAAAGGATATGAAGGAGTAAAGAGGTGGACCAAAAAGGTGAGCTCATGGAGAGGTCTTTTTTACCTTTTTGATGAACCCCTCTGAAGAGTTTTTTTTGGAATGTTGGAAGTCAGTGGTTCTAGAACTCTGGAACATTGCATTCAACTAACAATTTGAAAGTAGTGATTGTTATGTCAGCATTAGAATGTACAGTTAAGAACATTCTAATCACATTTGTGACCTCACAATCCCTTAAAGGGTTAATTCTAAATTTCCTGATTAAATAATTGATTTCCTGAATTGAAAAAATGGGAATGGAATTGAACTCCCAATTACTTTCGCCTGCTGTGGATGGAATGGGTTATAATAATATTCATGAAAAGGCCTCTGTGCCTGTAGAAATGTTCTCAAAAACAAGATGACATGAGACCTGCTGTGGGTTTTATGGAGTCTGTCCCTCCTGGACTGCAGGTTGACCTCTTCACCAAAAGCCTGCTGCTGATTCCCATTCACCTTGAGATCCACTGGTCTCTGATCACCGTGGATGTCACCCACCAGACCATCCACTTCTACGACTCCCAAGGCATCACGTTCAAGTATGCTGTTGAGGTAAGAGGGGAAAGACTACACACCCCACCATGCACCGGGATATAATGATCCCCTTGGCAATGCGTGGAAGTCTGTTGACCTGCTTTCCTTTTGATATAAATTGATTTATTCATACATAAGAAAAATCTGGGGAGGAGAAAACGTTGAAGTGGCTTAAAAATACCAACAGAATATTGAAGTGATGAAAGAAGGTGGTCCATGGAGCTCTCCCCTCATTGACTGGCTGACGATGAGGGTGTAGGTTATGTAAGCCTCACTGTGCTACGTTTAATGACTTCCCTCATTAAAACCATGGTTTATCAGTTAAGCAGGTTAATACGTCCATAGCCTTCTTAAGATGTGAAGCACCTCACACTCACTCACTCATTGCTCACTCACATTTAGCAGGCTGTATTCTCCGCAGGGGGGAACTATTAGCACTCAAGTAGTTGAAATTCAAGAGTGCTACATAAGAGTGGAATGACACAGTGTGTCCTTGTGAAATGAACAGGCTTTCCCTGTGTCTAACAGAACATCTTAAAATACATTCTGGCTGAGGCTAAAGAGAAGCAACAAACGGTTTACCAGAAAGGCTGGAAGATGATTGCAAACAAGGTAATAAACAGGTCTTTTATTCCTCAGGGTCATTGTGTGTTTAAGGAAATCTACCGTCATACACCTGTAGTGTTTTTTTCCCTTAAAGCCATCAAATGTTACTGCTTGTCATAGAGTAGGAGCAGCAGTGTACTCTAATGATTAGGAAACATGTTATGGCAAGGTTACAGGCACAAGTCCCAGGTAGTGCCGTTGAGTATCAGTGAGCAATGTGCTTAACCTTCTGTAAATATCCAATTGTGGAAATAGACTGGACTTTGGAAAATCAATTCAAAATGTAAGCAAAGTTGTTGTAAATGTAAGCTAAATGGCAGAATGTGTGCAATGTGACTGTTTTGGTTCTCTCGTCTTTTCCAGAGTATTCCACAACAGAAGAACGACAGTGACTGTGGGGTGTTTGTTTTAGAGGTAAGAAATCTTTAAGCAGGTGGTGCCGTTGATGCGACGCACCGCTCTTACTGTACCTAGCACCCCCGGCTCTTTGCCTGTGGTGATCTCCACAGCCTAGCTGAAGCAATAAAGAGAGGTTTATGTGGAGGGCAACACAAAGTGTCACAGAAACACAGAAATACTTTAAAGTGACATGCATTTAAACTAAGTTCTAATAGCTCTCCCTTGTGGCACTATTAGAGTCTTCAGAGTGAGTGAGTGAGACTTTGTGTCTGTTTGTTTTTGTGATTGTGTTTCTGTGATTGTGTTTGTGGTTGTTTGGGCTTGTGTGGGTTTCTTTGTTTGTTTGGGTTTGTGGTTGTTTCTTTGTTTCTTTGTTTGTTCCATTCAAGTCAGGACCATGAGGTGCTTTGCATCTGAACATACTGTCCTCAGTGCCGTGTGGGCTGTGTAGCTGTGTGGCTGTGCTTGTGTTAGCCGTGTGACTGTGCCTATGTTAGCTGTGTGGCTGTGCCTGTGTTAGCTGTGTATCTGTACTTGTGTTAGTGTTGGTGTTAGCCGCTGGTTTGTCCTGTGCCCGTTGTCATGGCTCCTGCCCTGTTCTCTGCCCTCAGTTCTGTAAGTGCCTGTTGTCATGGCTCTGCCCTCTTCTCTCCCTGTGGTGGGAATTTTAATTTATTCCTGTAAGAAAACACTCAGAGACAGAGACAGTCAATAAAATCCAATCTTTACTATGCACATAGGGTCCAAGTTGCATGCAAAAACAAGGACAAAGGTTTTCTCCTTTGTCTGGATATATGTATGCGCAGAGCGCAACAAATGTACGCCCCCCTTTGATGAATATTCCCAATGATCAATATTCAAAGACAGTCCACCACTCTTCTCCTTACTATAGATGTTTATTCATATCTCCCCCCCTCGAGGTACGGTTTATGCAGATGTATGTTCTCAGAACATTCCAGCACGATGTATACGCAGGGCCTGCGCAGGGCCTGCACGTCGGAGCAGTTTATCTTATCTTGTTTTAACTCCCTATCTCCAGGGGGAAGATAATCCCCATGGTAACCTCAGTGCTGAGGTCTTATGTTTTTGGTCCTGCAGGCTCACAGGCTCACAGGCTCCCAAGACAAGATAATATAGAACTCACAGTTTATGGCCGTAGCCTTGGAGGCTCTCAGGGTAGGAGAGAAGGAGAGCGACATCTCAACTCACAGTTACAGAAAATAATATTCATTAGCACAAAGCAAATTATGATACTTTAATAATTATGTATGATCGGGATCACTCAAGGATAAGCAATTAATAATAAAATAATCACATAAATGTATAAATTCAACAACACCCCTCTGTACTGTAAGTGCCTGTTGTCATGGCTCTGCCCTGTTCTCTCCCCTCAGTACTGTAAGTGCCTGTTGTCATGGCTCTGCCCTGTTCTCTCCCCTCAGTACTGTTAAGTGCCTGTTGTCATGGCTCCTGCCCTGTTCTCTCCCCTCAGTACTGTAAGTGCCTGTTGTCATGGCTCCTGCCCTGTTCTCTCCCCTCAGTACTGTAAGTGCCTGTTGTCATGGCTCCTGCCCTGTTCTCTCCCCTCAGTACTGTAAGTGCCTGTTGTCATGGCTCCTGCCCTGTTCTCTCCCCTCAGTACTGTAAGTGCCTGTTGTCATGGCTCCTGCCCTGTTCTCTCCCCTCAGTACTGTAAGTGCCTGTTGTCATGGCTCCTGCCCTGTTCTCTCCCCTCAGTACTGTAAGTGCCTGTTGTCATGGCTCCTGCCCTGTTCTCTCCCCTCAGTACTGTAAGTGCCTGTTGTCATGGCTCCTGCCCTGTTCTCTCCCCTCAGTACTGTAAGTGCCTGTTGTCATGGCTCCTGCCCTGTTCTCTCCCCTCAGTACTGTAAGTGCCTGTTGTCATGGCTCCTGCCCTGTTCTCTCCCCTCAGTACTGTAAGTGCCTGGCGTTGAAGCAGCCGCTGCAGTTCACGCAGGAGGACATGCCCAGGGTCCGCAAGAGGATTTACCAGGAGCTCTGCGAGTGCAAACTCAAATGCTAAAGCCCAGCCCCGCGGACATTTCCCTGTTTTTACCCAACCGGAAGGAACAAGCTGGAACTCTCTTAAGGAAAGGTAAAACAGGACGGAGTGAAAGTTTGCAGGACTTCCGCGCGTGGAGACGACCGACCGGCCTGTTCCGCCGACGGCGACACAAAATGGCCGACCTCCACCCTCCATTCCTCTGCTCCGCAGCACCCGGGTGCTCCGGTGCAGGTGTGCGTGTGTCCGGTACACACCAACGAAAACAGAACATTGTCTGACGGTGAAGATGTGCAGTTACCTCACGCTCAGCTGTCGATTGGTCTACGATGATTTGCAGGCACTTCCTTTCTTGTCGCGCCAGTGTGCGCTTCTTGGACGACAGACTTCAAAATGGCAGCTGTGGTACCAGTGATCCCCCCCCCCCCCCCCCCCCCCTCCCCCCGCGCTGCTTGTCGCCGCTGAACACGCACTGCTTTATCGCCGCTCCGACTGACAGCCAAATCACATGTAGGCTTTATCATGTGTTCTCAAAAAATATATACTTGAAGGTTCTACTTTTTATAATATTAAATTTTCGGTCTTTAGAGTAGATGAGGGGCAAGGATGCGGATAACAGGACGCTTTTAACTGAATGTACTGACTAAGACCAGGCTTCATTTCGTCAAGAAAGAGGGTACATTACTGCAGGTAAAGGCTGTTGGGCTGTGGACCACTTATGTGACTGTTAACAGTAGGATGCAATCAAAACTTGTTCTTAAGTATTTTTTTTTTGTTACACCAATTGGGATGCGTGTTGGTTTTTATTTCAGTTTTTGAATACGCAGTGTGCTAAAATGACTTTCTGGTTAATTGGTGGTTTAAAAAAATACTACTATTTAAAGGCGGCCATTTGCATTTGTGAAACTGCCTATGTGTGGAACCTACTGTAAATTAGAGCGTTCAGGACACCTTTACAAATGACAAATGTTTAATGCTGGGTCCAGTCACAGAAAGCATACGTGTGCAAAAGAAACTGCACACACACTTTTACATACTAATGACCAACAAATGGACTCCAACCTGCTTTTAGGATCTTTTTTTAAGGCCTATTGTGTAATATAGCTCACCCGTTGACGGAATAAGGATTTTCTTTGATGTTCACATGACTTCTGTTGAGTAAATGCATGGCTATTTCCCATGATTTAATTTTCATCTTCTCGTTCAACACAAAATATATTCAAAATGTTACGTTTTTAGAGGTGTTGCCATTTAGGAAAGCTGGCATTTTGTTACAGTTGGTGGCCTTATTCTGTTTTTCATTTGTAGAAGTTCTGAGACTGAAAGGGGTACGGGGCGGAGGTTAGGGGTTCCGATGACTTCCGTTTTATTCCTGGCATGTTTGTAAAGCACTTGAGAAGCCGGGCGTTCGGTCTGCGAGTATGTGTGCTCGGCCGATGTGAGAGACACTCAAATAGTTGTAAAGTTACTTGAAATGTAACAATAAATAAACCTCTCCTGTCAAAGTCCTGTTTTGGCTATCAGCTAAATGCTAATGTATCTTCTTACCCTGGGAGACCTTTGCAACAGAAATAAAAAAACTCCACAGATTTTTTTTCAAACTAAATATTTAATTCACAGTGATGCTTTATTATGTCTGCCTCAAATTTGTATTTGGAATTTGAAGGTTAGAAAATCGACATGCAGAAAAATATTAGCCAGACTATTTGACTGATATCCCATGAGTCTAAACGCAAGTTAAAACAAAATTGCTTTGACTTGAATCTGAATAATGAAATAAAATTCATAAAGAATATGCTGTTAAACCGATGCAATCCCTCATCCTTCTTTAATATTAAATGTTTTAATGTATTTAGTTTTATGTAACTACTATTATTAAACTTTGTGACCAAGTGTGATCATTTTATTAACTTTTGATATTGTTTAAAAATGGCGTCTTGTGCTGCTATAGGTGGTTTGTCTGCTTAAGACACCATTTTCTTTTGGTTGTAGTACATGGATGGGCCCCTCGCAGTCCGGGATGGAATTCTGACTGGCTGGTAGCCTGCAGGGCGAGACGTAATTAGCAGGCAGTTGCATCGCTCAGTGTTCGGGAGGGATAAGACACTTGGTGCCATTAGTATTGGGACGCCACTGCTTTGTGCTCTCACAGAAACACGTTGTCGGAGGTGGAAAAAGTGCTAAAAAATGACAAAAGCCTAGGTCACAGGGAAACCGGTATGAAACTGTCCTGCATTTTCTTTGGGTTGTTGTGATGACATGTTTTAGTCCTCAAAGCTTTTCCTTGAATTCTTGTGAACGTATGAAACAATTAATGAATTCTTGTGAACGTATGAAACAATTCATGAACAAGTACTGGGATGACCAATTATCATCCCAGTACTACTGCACGCAAGATTCCATTAGATTCACATTGAATTAACCTTCCTGGCCTCCTGATTCGTCCGAAGACACACTGTATGGAGCTCACTGAATTTAGTCATGTATTCTGCTCTTTTCCACTGAAACACGTTTCTATTCCTTTATTTTACATTAGTTGAAAAATCTACATGATTTCCATCCATCTGAATTAAGAATTTACATTTTTCACTTTTTAAGTTTAATGTATACTTTGCAGGTTTTCCGCATAAACACTTTTCATAACATATTTCTATTAATTTGCATGGTTGTTAGCCTAGCATTATTTCCTATCCATCTAAATAAAATTAAAAAATTTAAAAGACTCAATTCAATACAATAAAAAAATAATAGGGGAATTTTGTGTTTGATGTCATCTATTATAAAATATGTATTCAACTGAATAGATAAAATACAGAATGTTATATGTACAAAAAGAAAAGAAAATGGATTATCCAGAATCAATGACTAACACTTGCCCTACTCCTTTACCTATTAAAATAACTGATTTAAATTCAAGCCTAATGCCTGCAGTTTTCCTAATCTAGGCAAGTAAACCCTTAACCAATGAATGGACTTTTAATAAATGTGTAAATAAATCGCAATATAAAGTTTTATTTCTATAGTTTTCAGATGAACCAAATTACCTTTCTGGATTCTGTATCACCACATTGTACCACAAGAGGGCACTGTGAAACGTGAAATCCCTTCTAAAACCCATGATTCACTTGCACATATCCCCAAATCAGCTGTAGCCTTGTGCATGAGAAAAGACGCATAGTTGCAAAGTTGTCAGTGGGTCATTTACAGAAGTCATAAAATTCATGCTATCAGTAAAGATATAGATATAGTCTAACACCACTTCCTAGAAACACAAGAAACCTTGGCATGAGTGGCTTTCACAACATTCATTTTATCAGTCCTGAAGAGAGAACAATCAGATTTTATCTCTCAGGGAGTCATTTTAATTGTTTCCTTTGACATTCAATTGAAAAGCACTATGGGGAAAGAGGGAAGGTAATGTTCCCATAAACCCAGCATTGGCTCTCTGAATCAGCACCTGCTCTATCTCCCACCTGTGCCTGAGACGTGAGAGCTGACAGAGTGAAGTAGATCTTTATGACCTTACTGGGCATGTGCACAATTACTAAATCAGTGCTCCACATTCCGGAATGGAACAGCATGACAATGCAGTCTGCCAGCATGTTGTGGAGTTAGACTGTTCTTATTTAAAACGTCTCTGAAACCAAGCTCTCTCTCTCTCGCTCACTCTCACTCACACTCACACCTTCAGAAGGCACTCAGTCAAATGTCACCACTGGAGCCCAGAATCGTAATGCTTCTTTATTATAAGATAAAATCAGATAGAAACTTTATTGTCAGAGAAAAAAATATGTAGCAATAGCCTACTAAATGAGATTCACTGTTGTGGAAACTAAATATTAGCTACATGAATATTAATTTATTAGCATTCATTTTGAAGGCAAGCATCATTGAAGGCAAGCATCATAAAAAAAACAGCAGCGAGTCAGTACATATACACTGATATGGCATCTGAACATCTTATAAAAATAAATCTCTCAATATTACATATAAAAATCAAGCAGCTAAATCTGGATTGAAGCCTCTTATTGCATATGTGCAGTACAAGTATACAGTAAGAAATACATTTTTTACAGTGCAAAATCAACAGAGGCAGCGTTTGGACAAAATAAAGACTCTATTTGCACGACAGACATGTTGCCACTGCATTAGCTTCAGAAGGTATGTTCGTCTCGCTAAGAACAGGGAAAGCACTGGGTCTTTATCTGAGGTACAGTATATGAAAAAGCTTGCCCCATTTATTGACAATAATGGCAACATACATACATGTTAGGGCACAGCTCTTGGGTAGCTCTGTTTCCAGAACTCTCATTTGGCATCTTAAAGCTTGGGGATCTTCTGGCAAAATGGACACCCACAAGACTTGAGTTCCCAGAATGCATCTGTGCAGCAATGGCCCAGACCGAACGTTTTTTTTGAGGGAGCGTCACTGCTCCGATGCCTTTTATCTCCGATTCTGCTCACAGCATCATCATCATATTCAGCCAAGGTGCTGGAGTAGCAATGTCATATACTGTGTGCCCAGATTAATAATGTAACCCGGCCAACATGTTCAAAGCTGTCGAGCTGCTCTTTCTAGAATCTGAGGGGAAAATATATGGGAATTCCCCACAGCAAGGCTGACTAAAGTACGCAAGTACACCTGCACAGTAAAAAGACACAAATGTCTGACAATTTTATTGCATCCCTTTTATTATTATTTGTTAAATTTGTGTTTCTAATTCTTCCCATTGGTGTGTCAATTATGCCACTCCATGAGAGCCGGCCAAACTCAGCATTGGCAGGACCAGAAGGAACCCCGGTCCTCGGTGTGAAACTGTAACCAACTGATGCCTGCATCAAGGTTACTTAAGCCATGCGTCACCATGACACACACCAATAACATTTCTATAAATGTGCCAGAGTTAGCCAGAGATACTCATTTTCACCTGGGCTGCACGTCTTTGGATTATCCGGGCTACACAAAATTGCCCCGCATTTGAATCTTTGTACTGTCCGTGTGTGATTGTACAACACTATCATCAACCCCTGCCCCACAGTCCATCACAAACTGCCTGCAGACGGCAGGTAAACTAGTGCAAGCCAGGGAAAACGCACAAGGCACTGCATATTCCCTGATATGGCATGTGCCTTCAAGTAGTTTCTAAACATCTTCCTCAGTGAAGATCTAAAAGTACACGTTCACGTACGTAACAGGCAAAGCACGTGCACTGACATGGCTTTTTACCTATAGCAGATGGAAAACCATCGTTAGGCGACGTAACTCTTTAAAAAATCATTCAGCTCTTTCCCCGAGCATCTAGGCCACCTGGTTCACTGGTCAGTATAATTTCAGTAAGATTTCTTCACACTGTCAGAAAAAACTTCCAAAAAAATTTAAAATAAAATAAAAACAACCCTGTACCGCATTTTGGTCATAACTGCCTGTAGGCCAGGCCAGTTATCAAATATATATATTTGAGTTAATGGCAGTTACATTTTAAGAATTTGGTGGCAGTTTTTTAATCTCTCCTGCAAATCCCTGAGAATTTACCGATCGATCAAGCAAAAAAAAAAAGAAAAACTTGAAATTTCTTCAATTGTATGCAGTCTGCAGGCTGCAAGACTTACTGTTGTCAAAAGGCTTAAGCATTTAAATTTTTTTAATCCAAGTTGGCTGTCGTTAAGTGCTCTGAGTGAGAACAGGAAACAGGAAACAGGAAGAAAGGAGGGGCTGGTTGTGTGAGGGTGGGCGGGGCCTGTCTGGAACCCGGGTTTTCTCACATGGAGAGCAGGGTGAGCAGGGAGGAGAGGAGAGCCGCCAGAACCAGGGAGACCGAGGACAAAGCTGTGGGAGAGAGACACACACACACACACATGGAGACACACACACACGCACACAGACACGCACACGCACAGAGACACACATGCGCACACAGACACACACGCATGGAGACACACACACGGTGACACACACACACAGACAGACACACACACACGCACGCACGCATGGAGACACGCACGAAGGCACACACACACGCATGGAGACACACAGAGACACACACAAGCATGGAAACAGACACAGAGACACACACACAGAAACATAAGCACAGAGACACACACGCACAAGCACGGAAACACATACACAAGGACAGACACACACACATACAAAATGAATTAAGAGGGCCCGACCCAAGAACAAAACTGTAGCACTGAGATACATCCCCAGAAAACGCTTACTGACTGTTACCAACCACAATCTAATAAGCATACGCAGCAGCCCAGTATCTGGCCGTGATAGAGAGTCTGTGGCTGGAGGCCCAGTCCGTACCTGTAGCAGAGGAGGGGCAGTCCAGCACCTGCAGGGACTGGATGTAGCTCTGCCCCAGCCAGTCCTGGTACGTCTTCTTATCCGCCACGCCGATCATCTTCTTCGTGGAGTCTTTGAAGATGTAGTCGGCGCCGCCGTACTTGGAGGAGTCGAACATGCGGAAGCCGGAGCCCGTGCCACCACCGAAGAAGGCCTGGGGGGGAGAGGCGAACAAGAAAACGCCTTTTACCTCCAGAGCTCACTGCTCCTCCGACACGGCTGACCCGCCGTTTGACCTGGCTGGACTGCGTGGAATATGAGTTGAAAGGGACAACAACAAAATTGTCCCAGTTTTATTCAACAGTGAATCGGCTACCTGTTTCCTTGTTCGAAAGTTGCTACGGCTACTATCATTATGATTATCGTTATTAGGGCCCTGTTCCATGAAGCGTGATTACTCAGTCAGATAAAACCCGGACCAGCTCTAAGTCCATGTTCCACATTTGTGAGGGTTCTGGGTTTTGCTCAGTGCAGTTATCCAGCTAACTCTAACTCAGTAATCCTGCCATGTGGAACCGGCCCCTGGGTGTAGCCACACAGCTGCGGGGTAGAGAACCTAAGATGGCCGCCCCAGAGACAGGGGGTGGAGACGTACCTGGGCTTTGTCCAGGAGGCCGAAGACGGCGTGTGCGTTGGTGTTGGGGCGCACCATGACGGCGTGGGAGGGCACTCTGGCCAGGTTACACTGACCGTACTGCGTGACCTCAGCGCGCGCTCCGTGGGGACAGAGCAGCTGGAAGTTCTTAGACTCCAGATTTATAGCCCACGGCTCTGTGGAGTTACCTGTGTGAGAGAAACGCACACGTGTACACACACACACACACACACACACACACATACAAACACACACACACACACACACATACACACACACACACACACACACATAGACACACACACACACACACACATACAAACAAAACCAAGCGGGCACACACACACACACACACACACACACACATACAAACAAAACCAAGCGGGCACACACACATACAAACAAAACCAAGCGGGCACACACACATACAAACAAAACCAAGCGGGCACACACACACACACACACACACATACAAACAAAACCAAGCGGGCACACACACATACACACACACACACACACACACACACACATACAAACAAAACCAAGCGGGCACACACACATACAAACAAAACCAAGCGGGCACACACACATACACACACACACACACACACACATCCAAACAAAACCAAGCGGGCATACACACACACACACACACACACACACATACAAACAAAACCAAGCGGACATACACACATACACACACACACACACACACACACAAACAGAAGACATTAAATAGGACCTTAATTCATCAGTCATTTACACCATACATATACATACTATATGCACTGTACAACTTGACACTGTACATACAGAAAGTTGACTTCTAGGGTTATCCTTCAGGAAATGGTTGCGAGTGGATATTGGTGTTTGAACAGAGAGGGCGTGTACAGGCTAATTGACAGCTTACCGTCAGTGTTCTGGAACACAGTGGTGTGTTTGACGAAAGCCACCTCTCCGGAACCTTCTACCATGCACCTGTGGGGGGGGGAGGGGCAACAAATGAAAACCCATCCCAGGGAAATTCACCTGTTCATCAAGCAAAAGAGTGGGGAGTGTTTTCACTGTAACCCCAACCCAGAACCTTCGCACTCTGCCTTCACCATTAGATATGGCTATTAAACAACCAATCCTAATAGTATAGTATTAATTTACCAAAAGGATACAGGACACTCTATTATAAGAGAGAATATCTGGACACATGTTTTGTCCCTACAGTATATCAGAGATATATAAGTTATATGTAAGGTATATTGTCGACCTCTTAGGGGTCACCTTTTCTTTAGGCGAACTTTGTGGCATTTTCCGGTCAATAAAGATTTTTTTTAAGGACAAAGAGCACCCCCAAGAGGAAGTTAAAATGTCCACATGTTTTGCAATATCTGATCTGTGTATTTTTCCTGATACTGTGTAGTGTTGTATGAATAGGTGCTCACCTGAATGCTCCATTGTAGCCGTCGTAGCGATCCATGTCTCTCACACACTTGTTGTTGCCTTTGCTGTCTCCGGCACACTGCTCACAAAGGCTGCTGGGAAACCCCGGCCTGTTGGCTCCTGGGACACAGCTGGCCTGGAAGAACTCTGCAGCAGCTGAGAGAAAAGGTCAAAGTTGAGAAGTATAGACCAGATCTGACACACACACACATACACATACACACACACCCACACAAACCACGCAAACACACACACACACAAAACCACACACACACACATATGCACACACACACACAGAACTACGCTAACACACACACGCTACACACACACACACACAAACACAAGCATACACACACCCTGCTCACACACACACAGAATATGCTCGCACACACAGACACACACACACGTGTTGGTTACCTTGGGGGACCTGGCACTCCTGAGGCCGGATCAGAGCCTTCTCTATGAGGACAGCCATGGGGACGTTCCAGCCAGCGGTCCTCCCATAGCCTGTGTGACAGGACGTAGTGCCCTGCAGCTCCCTGAAGGTGTGAATGTTCATGTTGTTCTTCTTCAGCACAGCCACGGCATAGTAAACACTGCCGTCGGTGCCTCCTGAATCACGGTGAGACGGGACAGCTTCAGCACACCCACCAAAGCCCAGCAAGACACTTCACTACAAGCCTCATAACATTTCAATCCTCTGTCTAATCTCGAAGCAGGAAAACATTCCAATTAGATACATTTCCATTGAAGGTGTGAGGTCACACGTATGTGATTAGGATGCTCTTAACTGGACAGTCTAATGCTAATGTAACAATCACTATTGATAACTGAAAGCAATGGAGTTCTAGAACACTGACTTAGAAGAAAAATAAATAAATAAAAAACGTTCTAGAAAATCTGCTCTTCAAAGGGTTCAAATACTGTCACTGATTGCGGTGGCAATGGGACATTCTATATTCTAATACAGAACCATATGCTCCTGTTTAATCAGGTCAGAAGGAATGCAGAAACTCGATATCTGGTGCTTCAATAGAATCTATGGTTTTATCCTCTAGATGCTAGCATCATCATTGTGCAGCCAATGAGTGCTTTTCACTCTGATCAGCTGTGGTCAGGCATTTCTCCATCTTATTGACCTTGTCAGCAATCAACTTTGCTCATTTAGATTGGAGACCCATTTTTGGAACATGCTCTCGTCATATGAAAGCCATGATGTTGGCACATCACTGACCAAATACCATTATCAGAAACAAAGTTCAGCGGAATCAAATTTTTTCACTCATAAAACACACAGCATAAGCCACACAGACTTGAGATGCAACCGTATGAAGTGAAAATGCCAGTGTAAGATGATAAAAGACCTTACACAGTGTCACAGATCTGGTGGCTTTGCTCTTTTGCAACACTGGCCCTCTGAACAGGTCTGAGCGTGCCCGTTGTAAAGCAGTCAGGGTTGACATTCGTACTTGAGAAGGTAGGTCATTTGCAGAAAGGAGATTACTAAAGACAGAGGCAGCCTCAGCAAGAAACTACAAATCACAGTTCCCATTTTCTACCTTAAGGCTTCACAGGGGGTAAAAAAAAGTGTTTTTTTTAAAAAAGCAAACCCCATGCTCTCCTGCCCACTGTTTACTTCATGTGTCTCTACTCCTGCTCTAATGTGGAGACTAGTGCGGTCTCACCTGTGTAGATCTCTAATGTGAACATCAGGGTGGTCTCACCTGTGTAGCTCTCTCCTGAGGCTCTAATGTGGACATCAGGACAGTCTCACCTGTGTAGATCTCTAATGTGAACATCAGGGTGGTCTCACCTGTGTAGCTCTCTCCTGACGCAGGCACCAGGCCGTGGTCCTTCCCTGCCGTGTAGATGAAGCCTCCATCCAGAGTGATGGCATCAGCCTCATTGTTCTGATTGGTAAAAAAATGTGTCACTCAAACCCATGTGAAAAAAACCCAGCCAATTCACATTAATAGCTCTACAAACAAGCTAGTCAGGTGATCACAGTGGCTTTCAGGCTGGACACTTCAGTTTCTGAGTGTCAGAGAGCCTTTGAGGGCCATGGCAGCCTCACCTGTATCTTCTGCATGCACTGTTCCACAGAATTCGCGTAAGCGCACTGAATATCGGGAGTCAGTTTTTTCTGGAGGAAGGCGTTCGCCATGTCCACACACTTCTTCTGCTCGCCGTCAGACAGCACGCACCAGCGCAGGACTTTTGGGATATCTGCACCGACACAGCAAGACCACAGTCACGGTAATTCCAAGGCAGTGGGTGGTGCTGAGTCAGGGCAAGGTAAAGGGCATGTCTACCTTGACTGTGTCACATGATCACACTCATTTCACTAAAGTCATGTGACCCAGCAAAGATGGGTTGGGGTAAGGGCAGGTAAGGTCAAGGACTTGGCTACCTTCACTGTGTCACATGATCATGCTCATTTGCACTGCTTACATTTTCACAGAAATTATGGCTACTGAGAGACAGCCTATGTCCTAGGATCGTAGGCAGTGGTGTCGTATGGGCAAAGTTAGGACGATTCCAAGGGTTCTGACTGACAGGGCCTCAAAAATATGATTGCATCAACTGTGCAGGGATGGGGTGGCCTGGGTTTGTGGGGCCTTTTTCACGGTGTGAGATCTTTTCACGGTGCCCAAAATCCCTGACCGCAGTCCTTATCATAGGTTCCTATGTGGACAATATGCTGTATCTGGATGAAGCATTATAACATCAACTGAGTGTGTGGGACTCAAGGGTGTTTCAAGGGTGTCCCTTAGATGTCCCATGGTCATTCCATGAGTGTCCCAAGGTCCTCCTATGGGTGTCCTAAGGGCATTCTAAGGGTATCTTAAGGGCGTACCATAACTGTCCCCCATGAGTGTCCCAAAGGCATTCCAATGGTATCCTAAAGGTATCCTAAATACAAATTGTGTACCTGTGCTGATCCTTACCTGTGCAGTCCATGGCTCTGAGAGCATTGTAGTACCTGGAGCCCATCCAGGCCTTGTACTCCTCCATACCAGGAGGGAGGAACATGGTGGACATGTCACTGAACATCAGGTTCCTGCCCCCATATTGCGCAGAAGAAAACATGGGGAAGTTTGTTTTTTCCTGTGAGAAAAAAATGGTGACACATTGATGGTAAATGGTTGGCATTTATATAGCGTCTTTATCCAAAGCGTTGTACAATTGACGTTTCTCATTCACTCATTCAAACACACATTCACACACCAACGGTGATTGGTTGCCATGCAAGGCATTTGGGGGTTAGGTGTCTTGCTCAGGGACACTTCAACACACCCAGGGTGGGATTGAACCGGCAATCCCCCCCGGCTATACGACTGCTCTGACCAATGTCAATGTTGCCCCAAGGCGCCCACTGAACTGCTGCTCACCGTTTAATTTTGAAGTTTCTAAGATACTCAAACCACCCTGAATGGCACCAACAGTCATTTCTTCCCCATTCTGATGTTTGGTCTGAACAACAACTGAACCCCTTGACCATTTTTGCATGCCTTTATCATAGAGTTGCTGCCACACAATTGGTTGATTCGATATATCCATTAATGAGCTGGTGTACATGTGTGCAGGCTAGCTAATAAAGTGGTCGCTTAGTGTACGTCACGTTTTCCCTTCCCCACAGCTGTCCATGGAACAAACAGAAGCAGAGTTGGGCTCACCAGTCCCTCGCGTAGCATGTTGTAGACCACGTTGCTGTCGACTTCGTTCCGCACCACAATGCCCCTGGAGGGGACTCGAGCCAGGTGACAGGTCTGGTACTCTGTCACTGGAGCCTTTGTCCCATCCCGGCAAAGCAGCTGGTAGTCCGATGACAGCAGATTCTGGGCCCATGGGTCCATATTGTTGCCTGGGGGAGGGAAATAAGGGCCGTTATACACTCCGGAACACCAGGGGGAAGGCTGAGTGCCTTGCATCTGACATAGCCTGTAACCTAGTGGCTACGCTACATGACTAGGACTAGGAAGTTGGTGGTCCAAGCCCTGGTGTAGCCACGATAAATCCGCACAGCTGATGGGCCCTTGAGCAAGGCCCGTAACCTCACATTGCTCCAGGGAGGTTGCCCCCTGCTTCAGGCTAATGAACTAAGACGCTTTGGATATAAGCGTCAACTAAATAACAAATTATTCTAACAGAGCGCCTACCGTTAGTGTTGTTCCTGACTGTGGTGTGCTTCACAAAGGCCACGTCCCCTGCCCCTTCAGCCAGACACCTGAAGAAGAGAGGGAAGCCAAGGACCATGAGAAAACCGAATCCACAAAATCCACACATCTTACTGTGAGAACCAGAGCATAAGGGGTGCCAGTGTAGTGTAATAACCTAAAGGGTTCAATTCCTAGGGCAGGACACTACCAGTGTACCCTAAAGTAAGGTACTTCACCTGAAATGCTTCTGTATATAAACACTTTATTAGGTATTTATTCAAATTGTTGGTGCCACCCTGTCTGGCACCAACAATCATTCCACGGTCAAAGTCACGTAGATCACATTTCTTCCCTATTCTGACATTTGGTCTGAAAGACCCTCTTGACCTCATCTGCATGCTTTATGCATTTAATTGCTGCCACATAATTGGCTGATTAAATAGCTGGTGTACAGGTCTATCTAATAAAGAGCTCACAGAAAGTATGCAGCTGTATAAATGCATGCTATGTTAAAATGCTAAAAGTAGTCCAAGTCTGCTAAAATGGCAGTAATGTAACCAAAAGGGAGCTGAGCCAGGAACTCTAATGATGACAATAGCCAGCAGAGAAAATAACCTGCTTTAAGTTTCACTGTGTTATTAGCCAGCTCTATACCCCTATGTGTGTGTATGACACTAATGTTTATGCTAAT
Organism: Conger conger; assembly: GCF_963514075.1. Taxonomy (NCBI): domain Eukaryota; kingdom Metazoa; phylum Chordata; class Actinopteri; order Anguilliformes; family Congridae; genus Conger; species Conger conger. The sequence continues at coordinate 54,880,628 of NC_083763.1, forward strand.
CTTATTCAGACCTGGATCAAATACATGATTGTTTGGGATTTTCTGTGTTTCTGTGATTTTCAACCAAGTGGAGCAGATGAGAGGCTTTCCCTTCTGGAGAGTATTTCATAGGTCCTGATACACCAGGTTTGGCACTGAGGTTGTCCTGAAGGAGACCCATTTTGGGGGGAAACGCCATCCGTCCCATGGTACCTGAAAGCCCCCTCGTAGGAGTAGTATCTCTCGCTGGGGCTTGCGGAACACTTGTTCTGACCCACTTGGTCTCCGATGCACAGCTGGCACAAGGAGGGATGGCCCTGGATGCCCGGAATACAGCTGGCTGAGAAGAAGTCTGCGACTCCTGAGGTATGAGGATGGAATATCAGGAATATCAGGATCTGATCCATTCATATGCATATTTAACAGGGGCCATACACTGTGGCAGTGTTGTACGATAAGGAACTGGCCTCATAACCAAAAGGTTGCAGGTTCAATTCCCAGGTGCAGCCTTTAGCGAACCAACATGCATTGCAGTATAAATTGATGGTATGTGTAAAAAATTAAAAAGCTGAGTGCGTTACTCAGGATACTAGTGTCTGCTAAAAGGCAGTAATATAATGTCACTGAGGTAAGTGCTAGTGTGATATCTTATCTTATGAGGTCCGACCACGTGAGCTCAAGTTAGCACTTTCAGCTCTGTTCAGGGTTCTGGTGCTTTTAAGCAACAAGGATTCAAGTCTAAGACTGGATAAAGAACCCACACACCCTTTACTCAAGGCCTTAGGTGACTTCTGTTTTCAAAAGAAACCTCAAATTCAAATTGCCGCCATCCAGGACTTTGGCACCCCAAATATACTTCTCTATATACTTTATATAATATACTTTACAGCCTACCTTTACTTTACACCTACCCAGCCACTGGAGGATGGGCTCCCTGTCTTTAGCCGGGTTCCTCCCGAGATTTCTTCCCAGCGAGGACATTTTTCATCCTACTGGGGAGTTTTTAACCTTATGCTTGCTATTTAGGGGTTCAGGCCTGGTGTTTACCCGTTTCTTTTTGCCCTTGTGTCACTCTGTAAACTGTCTTTGTGACAGACGTCTGTAAAAAGCACTATAAACATAGACATTTGGACAGCCTCTGATGTGTGAGATAACATTACGTTACATTACCTTTCATTTAGCAGCCACTTTTATCCGATGCGACGTACACAAAAGTGCATAGAACAAACAATAGAACAGGCCAGATAAGGTACAATTAACATGTGATCGGTCATGAAGCCATGATCGTAAGTCTGGATAATAACCAGCTGCAACACAGATCTGTTATCCATGGATTTAAACCTCAGTGAAGCCGTCTGCAATTATTCCATTGACATCTGCACCTTAGGACCGAGTGTAAAAAGTCTATACCAGACCTTGCGTGATGTCGCAGCCCATGACGGACATCCTGCCGCTGTCAATCAAGTATCCCAGGGGCATGTTCCAGCCGGCCGTGCGTCCTACGCCCGTGTGGCATGACTTCTTTCCCTTCAGGTTGTTGATGTTGATCGCGGAATTGCTCTTTTTCACGACCGCCACCGCGTAGTATGTGGTCCCCTTACCTGCAGAATGATTAATTAGGTTCACCTCACTGAACCCGGCGAGTGGTCTTATAACCCCGCCCCTCCCGCGGTCAAGCGCCATTTACGGGTGAACGGGTTCTTACAGCTGTTCGGTACCCACAGCTTCAAAATCTCATTTCATTTTTTTCTCCTGTTACACAGTGGTGTAGAGAACTATAAACTTTATACTACTACTACTACTACTACTACCACTACTAATAATAACAGCAGAAGGTGACAAACTACACCTGCGCTATTTCACTGCCCCCCCTAAACATAAGAATTCCTAGTTAAAATAATGTATATATAAAATAATGTTTGAATAAATAGTTTAGAACCAAGATGAAGTCGTTAACGGTACCATCCATGTCAGACTCTCCTGCAGCAACCTTGAAGGTGGCTTCCTTCCCGATGGTATAAATGTCCTTCGCGCTCAGTGAAAATGCATCGGCGTGACTGGTCTAGAAGGAAATGTTAATTAGACGTGACGGCCATTTGTAGTCAAACTAAGATCAGTACTCATTCTTGTCTAACCAAACCCCTCAGATGCAAAACTTTTTAAAATACGTTTTTTTTTCTCAGATCCCAAAAATTTAAAAATAAGAATGTATTCTCAAAAATGTATTGTATTATCTTAAGATATTTCAAGTGTTTTTATAGGTTTTCGTACAAGTTTGGATTTAAGCCTTAATACAGGTGCCATTTTGAAGCACTGCAGACCCAACATTTATTCCAGTTCTGCAGTCTACTACTTAACATCTTGAAATTCTTGGTGAAACAATAGTCCTTTGTATGTCCTACTATGGGCTACTATCCAAATTAATCATATTAATCAATTTACAACAAATATAATTTCTACACTGATTGACGGGGTTTTCTCCACTTTAGCCCAGCATACACGATATTTAATCAATTTCCCACGACAAGTAAAACAAAATATTGGTGGATTTATGCGCACCCAGTTACTCGTGCACGTAGCTCACCATTAATTTCCGCGCGCATCCAGTGATTGAAGAATCGCTGACGCACACCAAGCTAGGGTTGATTCCGGCGTCCGAGAATGCCTTCGCCATGGCAATACATTTGTTCTTCTCTTGATCTGAGATTGTGCACCATCTTATTCCACTAGCACAGGACACTAAGGAGACATTTTTAGTATTTAATACCCATTATTCATCATTCAAACATCACTCAAAAGCGCTCATCAAGTCAAGATGTGGCAGCTATAAACCAGTATATTAGTCAACTTCGAATTTTTTACCTAAAGTATCCCAATAATAGTGATATACTTAATAGTTTATTAAACGGATTTGGCCGACATTTAAATTCCCACTCGAGTAATCTATTTTACACAAAAACGGTCTATATCATCATCGGGTAAAATGTAGCATTTAGTAACCAATAATATTTAATTTCATAAGAGGGAGAAACTCACAGGCTTGAAGCGCTAGAAGAACACAACTTAGGATCCAGACGGCCATGGTGACAGCTGGGTTCAAAGTCTTGTGGTGCTTTATATATCTCAGTCGGTATCAGTGGACTTTCCGTTATTAGTTTCAAAGTCCAAAACAAATTAGCATGTTCAGCATAGCGTCGAGCAGCACAGGGTGAATAGGCAATATTTTATGATTTTTTATGATGTCTTGATAAATTCTCGTCGCCGCTTCTGCTTCGACGATGTTCTTTCTCCGTTGAAATCGGTTGGGAGCCACACAGCCCACACCTGAAAACGACACGTCCAAACCCCTGGCCTTTCTCCAGAATAGGCTACTCTCACACAGAGGGGCTTTCATTGGTTGTACTCTGAGCAAGGGCTCCACCTCATAAACACTCACATTGGGTTTTCCATAGACTCCTGGGGAAACATCAACCAATTCAACATATACGTATTTCACTCTGCTGGCAAAGAGGCCCAATGATTCACATTTGTAATGCAATTTGGAATTAGTTTCTGGAACCAAATGTCTAATTGGGTCGGTTTCTAGTGCTGTACTGTAACTTCGCATATTTTTCTTTAAGCAAATCAGTTATACTAGTGCATCCGTTTTTAACAATAAACCAGTGTTGGAGCCAGTTGGCACATCCTGTTTGCCTGTGAAAGTTTATGTTTATTGACAGTAAACCTGCATTTTATAATACTGTTATCAGTCATTATGGCTGCTTCAGCTGTTTCTTCAGGATACCAGGCCCCCATAACAACCCTAATTGGAACATGGAAATCTACAATCTACAATTTTATGACTTAATATCCGAATGTATATAGACATTTCAATAGCCAGAAGGACCAAAACACCATGTTCTTTTACCCCCAGAACATTGCCCACAATGCCAGTAGTACTGGTGGTTTTGGCCTGAAAAATGAGATTAACCAAAAATCCTACTCGATTGGCGTCTTGGGCCAAAATCAGTCCCTGATTGGAGGGGAAGAATGAAAACCAGAAGTATCCATAACTAGGAGCATAATGTTTTTTGTTTATGTTTTTTTTTTTTTTTTGTAGCCAAGTAGGCCTACATATAATTCAGAAGTAAAATGTATGGGGTTTTATCCCCCAAAATACTTCTCAGAATCCCCAACTCTTAATCTATTAAAATAAAAATCTGAGTGAAAATTCTCCAGATATCCCACATTCAGGGGGATAAAATCCCCCAGGATAGGGTTGCTCCAGCTCTTCATAAATTCTCCCTAAGTTGGAACATAAAGCTCACACTACATTTAGATCTCTGTATTTTGATATAAAAAGCATTTTCAAGGCGGCCTGTCAGAACATCATTTCGCTTCACCCGATCAGAGCTGTAGTTGTGCTTCTTTACTTCTGCCATTGCAGAAGCTAGCTACCGTACAGTTCTGTGCTAGCTGATACCTGTTCCATCCCCACAGGCTGCGAAAGTGTGTCAGGCCCAGAAACGTCCCAAACGCATCGCAGAGGAGCACAGGCAGAGACAGATTGGCAATGCACCATAGATATGACAGTATATGGTTTTTTTATAACAATTGCAAGGTAAAAATCCTGCAGAGTAGGCCTTTAACAACTAACAACTAAACTACAAGAGACGCCACATAAATCCTTCTATGGTAAAGTCCACAGGCAGTCAATGTTTTTGGGTTCAGTGCATTAAAATGACACATTGTTGTTTTTGAAAGCAACATTTATGCATAAAGGACCCCACAACCCAAATTAAGATTCACAGTCACCCTCTGTTGTAAGAGAAAGATTTTATTAGCCGTTCTCCTCTTTTGACAAATGGAATGAATCAGGCCGTTAGGTTATTTACATAATCCAGTCCAAAAAAATGAGTGAAATTAAAGTGGCGATGAGGTGATAAAGAAGCAGTCTCAGAGAAAACAATCATCTTCGGGGAACATGAGGGCGAGCAAGGGAAGCAGGCGGAGCGCCCTCTAGTGGGTGGAGGAATAAAGGCTTGTATTAAAGAGCGCTTCCGTTCAGAACCAAGTGATGGCCACGTCCACACAAGAGAAGCCTGTACAATCCCAGGAGGAGCTATGCGTTTAAGATATGATGATTCACAATCCCAGGTGAAAACACGGAGTCATTTTTTCTTTTCTTTTTTTAAACTTATTTTATATAATAAAGACTATTGCTTAAAAACCATGCACATCACATGAAAAAACTCACAGAGAATTCATATGGAAGGGCTAGGATAGAGGAGAACTAGCTGCCAGGGTTACTTATTTGCGGCTGCTTCAGACCAAATACTGTTACCCTACCACCGGGCTTCTTCTGTTAGGATGGGGCTTTTCCTGTTTCAATGCTCAAAAAGGAAATCAAATGGCAAAGGAGGCGGTGGTAAAAGTAAAGGAAAAATATATTCATATTTATATTTATATATCTATATATTTATATTTATATATGCTCGACAATGTAAAGAAAATAATTCCCACAGTTGTATTGTTTAAGTAAAGTTCAATATAGACTTTTATTATAACAAAATAGGCAGTTTACTGAGGGTTAAATATCTGTTAAAATCTCAGTGTACAGTAAATTCTTTCGGCTTCTCACATTTTGCCCCTACTTACATACGGACATCTCGGGTTTAAAAACAGCCACTCCGTTTCATTTTTGTGTTTGCATTTAATGAATTCTCAAAAGCACCAAAAGATAAAAAAAACAGCCGGTGATCGTAGTGAGATTAGCGGTTTTTAATCATGGGATGTTGCTTAAATCTTTTCTATTAACATTCTAACGTGTCGCGCCATCTTGTACTTGTGCAGTTGCTTGTTGGAGAAAACAAAATGGCCGACCAATGTGAACAGATTGTTGGGGTTGTGGAAATATGCGTGGAAGAGTATGGTAAAATTAAAACAAGGCTATGATTACTGCAGTTCAGATACAGGACCCCCCCCCAACATGAAACGGCAAATTAAAGAAAAATAAAGCTTGACAGAAAAAATATATTAATCAAAACATGCTGTTAAAGCAATGACGTGCAAAGTTTTGCTTCATGTTTTTGATGAACCCATACGCACATGACTGCACTTCCTTCCACTGTAATGAAAAAATAATATATAATGCATCTAGATTTTATTTATTATTTTCGCAGAAAGTCACCTCCCTTAAACATTAAGGAATTGTACCGTAAATTCCCCTTTTAGTTGCTGGTCAGGCAGTGCTCCCCCCGACCCCACCCCCACAGGAAACAGTAACGATCCAATCAGGAGTCTTGAAGTCAGGAGTCTCCCTGGCGACAGGTGACATCGGGGCAAGGAGCAAGCGCCTTCAGACACAACAGGCCAGGTTGGTTAAAAAATCAAAATCAAAGAATAATAACAATAATTACAAAAGAAAAATCAAATAAAGAAAAAGCTAGAGCTTCCGGCATCTTCACAACTTCTCCTTGGCCGGCACCCATATATAGGGTCCAGACTGCTCCTCGATGATCAGCTTTACGTGGCTGTAGATCTCCTCCAAGGTGTCCCCCTGTACGATCGCTGCAAGGGAGATGGAGTGCCGGGTTTATAGCAAGTCAGAGCATCGTTCACCTGCCTTCTCGCCTATACACCCTGCGCTCATATACAGGTATTTGCATGTTCTCAAAAGCACCAAAAGACAGAAAAAAAACTGCCTGTGATTGTAGTGAAATAAGTGGTTTATAATCATGGGACACTGCGGCTTGTGTTTGTCTAACATGTTTGTCGTGCCACCAGGGGGCACCCTGTAGCTTAGTGGCTACGTTGCATGACTGGGACCGGGAAGGTTAGTGGCTCAAGCCCCAGTGTAGCCGCGATGAGATCTGTGCAGCTTTTGGGCCCTTGAGCAAGGCCCTTAACCCCATATTGCTGCTGAGAGATTGTGCCCTGCTTAGTCTAATCAAATGCAAGTCAGTTTGGATAAAAGCATCAGATAAGTAACTAATGTAATGTAAAGGTGTGTTTTTTATGTATTCTATATGACATGACTAGCGCAAATCAATGTAAGACGTGTGTAAATACAGAGAGAACTTGCATGCAAAGTGGGGAAATATGTGTAAATACAGGGAGAACTCACAGGTGAAGTGGGGAAGTGTGTAAATACAGGGAGAACTCACAGGTGAAGTGCTCAGTGAACTCCTGCTCTAGTTTCATGGCTCTGTCGAAGGTCTTTCTGCCCTGTTCCTCTGTCAGCCTCTTATTCATCTCCCTGGAGGAAGGAGGAAATGAGAGTCAGTGATCCTACCTACCATATAATATTTTTAATAAATGCATAGCAAGTAAGCTTATTTAATCATTTTTTAAACCTACAAAATATTTTCCACAGATTTTGGTTTGATGAAAATAGCGATAGGATGCAGATGTGCGATTTGGAGTCTCTTGATGGCGTTGCCTGAAACATCCAGAATACAGTGTTTGCCCTGTAGGGGGAGACAAAGAGCCGTGAGAGAAATACCCAACAGAGAGCATGGCATGGTAAATGCGGCTATAGTACTACTGTAAATAGAGAATCTATTATAAATGAAATTATTTAAACCATGAACACTGGGGGAAACGAGTACGTTTTTTTCTGTGTATCTTGTCTTAAAATACTTAAAAATGTATTTGTTTTTATTACATTTTTATTTGACTGGCGTTTAGGCCTGGAGTATGAAGAATGCGTATACGTCCTGTTCCTCAAATCACGGTCCTCAAGGGTTGAACTGCTGATTTTCCACCCTCCCCGCCCCCTTTCCTTGAAAGCCAATCAGTAGCACTAATTGTTGAGTTAATTACCCAGGAGGACAGAAAACCAGGGCCGGATTTGGTTGCCGGATTTGAAGACGCGGTGAAGGACACTGACCTTCTCGGACACCTCGCGCACCGATTGGACGCTGGTCCCGTACAGGTGGTTGTTGTACTGGCCGGCTTCGATGAACTTGTGATCTTGGATGTCCTTTTCCATCTGCTCCCGCGAGACCACAAAATGGTAGTCTCTGGCATCCACCTCGTAGTCACGCTTCGGTCTGGTCGTGTCTGGACCGGGACAGAGAATCTACATTACCACCCTGCTGCATTTCATTCATCTCATACTACAGGAAGATGTATTTTTTCTTTTCATCTATAGCTGTCAGTGTTTTTCTCAAGGAACAATGTACAGAAACATACAACATGTAGAAAAAGGACAAAGACTGAAAATCTTAAATGTCAACTAAAAAAGATTTTTCAGTTTGAGCCACCAATCCATCCCAAAATGCCAAAACACGTGTAAAATGTTTTGAAGTTGTTTGCAAAAATGCAAAAACTCCATCTCTCATGATCCTTGTGTCCCATCCCAGCAGGACGGGAGGGATGTGGAGGGTGCAACACTCACGGGGCACACACGACCCAAACTTGTCTGGAAACTCAGAGATCAGGTCGTCGTTGACGCGGTCCTTCATGGGCCCGAGAATGATGACCGGACGGGTGTACGTCACTAGGAGACAAACACCAAACAGGACACATGCTTATAACACTGCCATAATTTCTACAGCATTACAGGTAAAACAGGAAGAGGTGCATTATGGGAGATGTAGTTTCAGTAAGCCGAACAAGGAAATCGCAGAGAAAAATGTCTCCTCACTCGTTAGAAATAATTTCTCTACCAGATATAGACTGAAACAGGGGGTGAGGCTGGAAAAGACCAGTGAGAGTATTTAATGCAGATCAGGTAAAGTGCAGATGCACCAATCAGAAGCAGTGTTGCGGAGCTTACCTTCCTGCTGGTTGACGGGTTCGTAAGACAGAACGTACTCCTCCTGTCCACCTGTAAGGGCAAAGAGCAGAGAGATGGGGTTCAGAGAGATAGCGCATAACCGTACACGCTCTCGCTCGCATGCACAAACTAGCCTGCGACACTAGGCCCTAGTCTCAGATGTATGCTCCATTCTGATTGGTCGGAGTGTAGTGACGCTCTCGGTCTACCATGTCTGGAACGGAATTCACAGTTTGTGAGATTGGTTTTATGCAATCTGATTGGAACCTAGCAGGGAAGTTGCAGTTGGTGAGATTGGTGTGCAGCAATCTGATTGGTTCTAGCAGGCAACAGCCATAGTTGTGATATGGTAGATTTGGCTTACAAATAAATAATGGCCCTAAATGGGCTCACCTTAGCACTGACAGGCTGTCAGTAAAGCCCATTTTTAATCAATGTTTCTCCTCAAATTTGACTCACAAGAACAATTTCTTCACAAACTCAGGTCATTGACTTAGGTACAGAGATGGCTGAACTTGCCAAACTGTGTTTATGAAGGCAAACGAAAACAAAAATAAAACATAATTTATTGTAATTGTTCGTCAAAATTAGGCACAATGTTGACTGAACCCCAGCCTGTGTCCTGCAGTAAATTCTTTAGACGTTCCTTTAGGCTCAGAAACCTGTGAGCGGTGGCCATAAATGGTAATTGCGCTCAACATGGGGCCAGAAAATTGGACTGGAACGAATTTTGTGGCATTTGACAGTCATGCCAGCCATGATTTGACGCACAATGATTGCTGTTCGAAGGCCATTTAGTGTGCACTTAAGCTCCCGAAATAACAGCTTTCAAACATGCTTCAGAATGCCATTTTCAGGCTACATTTATCAAGACATGCATTAAAATGTCCACGGCAGCCATTTTGGGAAAATAATCATTATTCCAAATGTGACATGCGCTTTGAGTTGTCCATTTGTAAAAATAAACGTTTGTTGACAATAAACTGTCATGATATCATTCCTAAGTTGACAATGCTAGGAAAGTGGAAGGAGGAGAGTTAAACCAAAATTAATCTGATAATCCGGGTCCTCTGTCACATTATTCAAAAGCTTAATTTTATAAAAACACTCGTATACTACCTGGATCATTTGGAGAGGTACTTTTAAGCCTGATTATGGCTGAAATCTGCTTTGACATCCACAATACAGTCCGCTTCCTGCTTAGAAGCCATATTATTGGCATTTATCTTCAAGTCTTTATTCTTTCAAGTTTTTTTTTTCTGGAAAATGATCTGTATTATGTTTGCCAAAATGGTCACAGTAGCAGCTGAAGCAAAGCGTACACCAGCTAACAGAAAATTCTCAGTGTTTGTGAATGTTATAACATTGTCACTACACGGCAGCAACATTATGAAAACGTCTTGTGTTAGCTGGGAAGTGAATAACCAATGTAATGTAAACGTAAAGTACTCATTTTAGGATACTTCTTTCAGGATTGCAATACTGTACGTTAGCATTTACTGTAACAGTAAATAGATTCTAAATCTAGAATCTGTTTTTTATATTCTAAAATGTATTCCAGTCCAACTTAATACGGATAGGAATGTGCCATAAGGAATGCATTACTAAGAGGAAATGTCTACCTCATTCAATCATTTCATTGCATTAATTTAATATAATATATTTAATTTTAATAGGGTAGTTGTGTGTACAGTATATACACTATACACTGAAGCTCCTATCGTGAGAAAAATGTATTGGCTTCATTTCTCTTTATTAATATATATTAATATAAGGAGAGACGGTTTGGCGTTTTTCAGAACCGCGTTTCTGCTGAGACGCGCAGAACTGGGGCTGAACGACCGTCACAGACGGAGAGAGCGTGGTTAGTGGTCGCTCGGGATCAGATCCAGACGGCAGGAGTCAGGCACTTCCGAAGAGCCAGCCTGAGGAAGCCTGTTTAAGGGCCGGAATTCTGCGCAATCACAACTCACATCTTCAGCTGGAATATCAATGAGGGGCATGCAAAATAACTGCATTTATAACTAGGCCTGGACGTAGCTTTGAGTGTGTGTGTGTGTGTGTGTGTGTGTGTGTGTGTGTATGTCCGCCCCCTGGGGCATGTCTGTGTGTGTGTGTGTGTGTGTGTGTGTGTGTGTGTGTGCCCGTGTTTGTGTGCACATGAGCTTCTGTGATTTAATATGACTCTACAGCATTAGCGCTAACAAACCAGCGACACAGGGAATCCACAAGGAGGACAATGAAGTGCAAATGGATGGCAGAGAATGAAGGAAATGAAAAGGAGGCACAGACTTACGGTAGCTACTTTCGCTATCGCTGGCGTTAGAGGTTACATGCTCTGCAATCATAACAAAGGGCATGTAAGCACCAACACGGACACAGAAGTACAGTCCTACCACAGCTCTCTCTCACACGCACACGCACACACACACACACACACACACACACAATGTTCACCAAGAGGAAACAGGAAATGGCGGTGTTAAGATCCCTTATGAAGCCTTTACCAAGCTTTTGGTCAGATGGTCTAAAGGAGAGAAATTGCAATGCCGTCTAGAGACAATGTAGTAATAATCACTCTCAAAACAGTGTCTCTATTATGTCTAGTTTTACAGAGAGACACTGCATGGTTCATCTTGAACAGATATTTATTCGAATGAAAATACAGTTTTGGAAAAAGTGCAACTTTTCTAAGCCAAGGACAACAGGGGCAATTTGCATGGAACATGCAATCAGGTGAAGTCCAATTACAGATTAGGTTTAGTGTTTTATCAGCATTGCTGATAGAGCAGCAACCTGTACACCCAGATGTGCCTCTCCAGGGTCTTAACACCATCACAACACTTTACACATGAACCAGCAGAGAGCCCCAGGCCAGTGGGTGGCCCTTTAGGAAGGAAATCAACACAAGCTTCCTCTCCCAAGGCAATGTGAGGTCGGCTGCTGCTTCCGGCCAATCAGCAGCACCCTGAACGCACAGCCAGCCAATCAGCAGGGCTGTGAACACATCAGGCTTTTCCAGCCAATCAGCAGGGCTGTGAACACATCAGGCTTTTCCAGCCAATCAGCAGGGCTGTGAACACATCAGGCTTTTTCGCATACAATCCCATCAGCCTGGAAGGCCGTGTCTGGAAAACTTATTGGCAAGAATTTCAACTGGACTTTGTTAACCAGTTTATCAATAAACATAACCATAGCCAAATGGAGTAATAGTCCTGTGTGATCTTAGACTTGAGCTGTCTATAGAGCCCACAGATTGGAAGGACACACAGGCCGAGGGAGAGACCAGCTACTCTGAACCTTCTGAGGAACTGCACCCAGCAAGTGAGGTCTGGGAGAGCAACACTGCCCCCACCGGGATGGAGGCTGCACTACGATTGGGAATCTCACTCCTGAACAGTGCTGTGAATTCTCCTCCCGCCATGTGCGCTTTTGGCCGTGGTTCCAACAGTTGATTTTACACTAACTACATCTACGATGACGACTACTACTATTAACAAAGATTTGATGACATCACAAGACTGGATGAATTTGGAAAAAAAGAAAAAGGGTCCAAACACATGATGAAAAAATGGGGGTGGAGCAAAAGGAAGGAGGCGGGCCCACGATGACTGATTGACAGCAGGAGGGACTTACTCTGGCCTTTTGATCCCATGTCGTCTGGGATCTCCTGTGGATTGGTCGGCAGAGCAAGCAAAAACAGGACAAAAAAAACAAACAAAAAAAACAACCACAAAAGAGCAAATTGTTACTGGAACACGGTAAGGGGAAGTGGGGGGAGGGGGGGGGGGGTCTACCGTCGGACACAAACCAAGCAGCCGCAAGAGACGGGAAGCACCCAGGGGGACCGGCCCTCATACTCAGTCCAATCAAAACTCTGGGGCCCTGGGGCTGGTGCACCTGGATACAGGCATCAAGAGCCTCAGATTATTTAACCGTTTCCCAAGAGCGCCATATGGCAATCTCGACCATAAACCTTTTCAGCCAATCAAAATGACTGCTATACTATTGTTTTGAGCCCATATTAAAACCCTACTAAATGTTCTCAACTTTCTCAACCAAAGTCAAAACCCCCTGGGATTTTGGTGGAGGCACTTTATTTTGGTCCTGGGACTGAAAGGGTTAACACAATGGTACGCTTCACAGCACAACCCTACCCCGGCCTAGGATGGCAATTCTTATCAGAATTCTTGCGGTTGTGGCTTTCCTGTGCCCGTTGTGGCTGTGCCGGGTGTGTGTCCATCGGTACCTAGCTGGTCCTGGGGGGTGAGGCTGCCCTGCCCTGCCCTGCCCTGCCGCGGTCCCGCGTTTCGAGAGTCCCTCCCGGCTTTACTTACGGTCGGCATCGCTGGTTTCCTGCTCGCTCTGGTCCTTGTTCTTGAGGAAAGGGAATTTTCGGGAAAAGAGATTCTTTTTACGCTTGTCATTGAGTGACTGCTGAGGAAGAGAGGGGGGGAGGGGCAAATGAAAGCAAATAAAAAACGAGGGAAGGGGGGAAAGAGGGGCGTGTCTAATGCCGGTGAGAAACAAAGGCCCCACCTTCAAATAAATAAATAAATAAATTTAAAAAGATTTCCCGGAAACTGACTCTGCGGCCATGGGGACAGCCAAAAATACAATATTTTTACCTTTAGAAGACCATTGCAGTACTGTATACAGTAAAAATATTATTATTATATATACATTTACAGTATATATGAAATTATGCAAACTTATTCATAACTGAAAGCTTCATTGCCTCATCGTTTAGTTCATCCCTTCAAAAATGACGACAAAGTCAGTTCCATGTGTGAAAAGGACAGCTGGCCCTAACACCCAAAAGGGCTTACGTAACCAAAAGGAGAGAATAAATAAATCAAAATAAATAAAATAGTTTAAAAAGCCAAAGCCAAAGCCAAGCATTTAAAGCAGGGGTTGGGGGTTGGGGGGGGTGAGGACAGTTTTGGGGGGTTTAGATAGACATCACATACCCTTTTGGAACCCAGATGTTCCTCTGCATGCAAAAGGGATGTGGGGGGGGGGGGGGGGGGGGGGGGGGGGCAGGATCAGAATATTTTCACTCCAAATCGCACTGAAATTAGCAGGCAGAGATATGGGCCCATAACTCCCAGGTAGCAGGGTCAAACCTCAGCTGGTACTGAAGGAGACGCTATCCTCATGCCACGGTAACATCCAGCGCTCTACACTGCTCCCAGTTTAGCATTTGCTCCTGAAAACTGATGTGTGCTAACTGGAAAATAATTTAGAAGCTTTTCTATTACTCTAATAATGCACAGGTGAACTCCAAAATGTTTGAATTTTCAGGCACGTGTGCTCATTGGAAAAAATGTTAGCTACAAGCCTTTCTTTCATCAATCATGGTGGTTGAATAAGAGTTCAGTGCTCTTTCTGTGTTCTCTTTCACCAGCAATCCCTCTTCTGAACACTCCTCTACTGTTCCTTCCCTCGCTATATATATATAGGCTGTGTACACACACACACACACACACACACACACACACACACACACACACACACGTGGTGTGCAGCATAAACATTTGTATATAGTATTTTCTGGAAACTACACACATACTGACATACTAGCATAACTTCAAGGACTCAAAGCAACATCTCAGCAGAACCAGTAATAGCCCTCCTAGAATACTGGTTCTGGAGAGACAGAGAAACCCTCTCTGTCACTGTCTCTGATAAAAAGCGTCTGCTAAATAACTAATGTAATGACATGCGCACATTCACAAATAAGCACAAATTAAATACCAAGGCCAAAACAACATGTCAGCTTACTTTTCAGCATTTGGCTAAGCTTGCCTGGTGAATTGGAACAAATGAAATGATCCCAAGAGCATAAACACTCCCCATCTGCTCCTTGTTGTAGGCTCAAACGCACCAGGCAAGATCAACAGAGCACAGAAAAGTATGTGAAACCAAAACAAATTCCATTTGAACCCAGGTCTGATGATTTCATTAGGGGTCAGAGGTGAGTTAGATATCCCAGAATGCACAGGGGTGGGGCGTGTGCAGGAGAAGCAGAGAGGGGGCTAGTGAAAGGAGAGGGAGAGGAGCAGTGAGGAGGAAACAGGAAGCAGTTCGACATCAATGCCAAGCGTACAGGTTTTTTTGTTTTGTTTTATTTTCACACGATAGTTCATGCATTGTTTTCGGTGCTGTGTTAGGACACTACGACGCCACAGCGTAGGGTTTCACAATGAGTCGGTACGGGGTTAATTCAGTCAGGAAACGTTTGCCGGTGTGGGGACATCGCCGCAAGAACTCGAGTAGTGGTCAGGAAACATGCAGTTAACTAGCTTCTCACAGACAAGCCTCAGAACCAGATTAGTAGTCAATTCAGTGATATGTTGAAAAGCGACACACGTTAACAAACATTTCAGAGGAAAAAACTATGACAGTTATTGTAACTAACAGCAACAACTATAGTACACAAACAGTCCATTATAACTTGTGATAATATACATTTAGTCAAGACACAATAACACAACCCAATGACAGCAGTAAAAATCCAATGATTAATGATCATTTAATTTTTTTATTTTATTTTATATGAAGTAAAAATTACTCAAGATTAACTAAACAAAATTTGCTTTGAATAGTCTGGACGTAGACTTCCAGCGTGACAGCTTAACTGCAAATATTACACTTATAAAAATTTCCTAAAACTTATTAAACTAAACTCATGGCCTAGTTGAGTCTTAAAAGTCTGCAAGATTAATAAATAAAATAAGAACTACACAAGCCCAATCTAAGCCTAACATGTACACACACACACACACACATACGCGCTCACACACACTCATACACACACACACACTCACCCATTCACACACGCACACAAAAAACACACACATACATATACACATACACACACGCTCATAGGTACATGCACACACTCATATATATATACACACACACACACACACACACACACACACACACACACACTCATACACACACGCTCATAGGTACATGCACACACTCATATATACACACACTCATACACACACACACACACAGAGCGCTGTAGTACTCACCCCTTTGTCGCGGGACTTGGGGTTGAACTTGACCGTCTTTAAGCGGGCCCTCTCCTTCTTCTCCACCCTGCAGAAGAGACAAGGCTCTGGTGAGCACACGCCCTTCTCACAGGACACTGTCGAAGAGCCCCAGGCAATCCCTCCCTAAAGGGATCAGCCTATTCCGAGCGATGGGACAAAGTGGATTTAAGCGGAGATTCTGCCCCGTGTGAATCCCTGTCAGGCAGAGAACGTGACAGGAAGATGACAAGAGGCAAGGTGGCAGGGACTAAAGATAGGCAGGGTGAAGCATCCACTTCTCAAACTTTACAACATCATTTCTCAACTGCTATTACCCCCCCTCACCAACTCCTTAAATAGGGTGAGAGGTGTTGCCTGTAATTATCACATAGAGAGGCTTGCGCTATTCTTACTGTAATGAAGTCTCTCTCTTTCCCTCTTGGGTACATAAAGACTCCAGAGTGAGCTAACAACGTTCTCAAATGCTACTTCTATTATCACTTAGACGGTTTGTGTTGCCATTTCGCAAAGGCTGCTAAAAGCTATTTTCAGTCGAGGAGCGAAACTTCAAGAATATTCTTTTTTGTTAAACCTCACATTCCCCGCCAATACCTGCACTCTAAAACTATGCGATGTAACAGTAAAGAGCTTAGCGACTCTCTAATTGTTTGTTCATAATTAACACCAGCTCCATTAAATCCGCAGTGCTGTCCGTGAACTAACCGAATGGCTCGGTTTTTAATGCACGAGCCTTCAACTACAGAAGCGGGAAAGTAAATGAATACTGCAGCTATTTTCGAGGACGGGCAGCGTTTGTAAATGTCTTCTTGCCTTCTTCTGTAGAAAGCAGATGAAATGAGTGTTTATTGGAGGAGACAGGCAGAGACGGCACTGAACAACCTCTGCGGATAGGAAGGTCGCCACAGCCATGTCTGTCTGAGTCACAGCTACACACAGTGGGGCCCCCAATCTGGAGCCTCGCGGTACCGACAATAGCCAGCTAGCCGTGCTAAAACAGACAGCAAATGTTCGTTTAAGATGCTGAGTGAACAGAGTTATAACGCACTTTAATAAATGTCATATTTGTTTTAAAAAGAAAATCCCAGGTAAGCAGCTGATCAGCTAGGTCTAAGAATGATTAGGTAATTCTTAGAACTCAGCTGCATCTATTTGTATTAAAAATGCATTGGTGGCGAACTAAATGGAATGTTCATTTAAAATCATTCAACAGCATTGGTTTGCTGTAAACAGTTTGTCGCGAATGTTCGCCACCTTGAACCCACGTCAGGACGAATCATGAAACACACAGATTACTCTGTAAATAACAGGAGCTTTCACAAACACTGACCACGGACCAGAATTCATTTAAACTGTAACACGTTCATGGCAGAAACAAATACCTGCTACTGATGAATAAAAAAAAAGTTACTACTACGATCAGCGAACAGGTTTGAACCTCCACGTCTACGCCCTGCGATTCACGCACTTAAGAAATCAAGACCCTAATCAAGACCCCGGGAAGGAAACGACACAAGTTTATAAACAGCGGTTTGTGAGAAGCTCCCGTCTGTTAATAAAGCAGAACACAGCCAGGTAGAAAACAGCGCAATCTCCACCCTGCTGACTCTCTGCAGCGCGACAGAAACGGCAGGCTGACGGGGGGAAAGTGAGAAGGCAATTATCGTCCCTCAATCACCTCTCCGCTGGTGAGAGAGCTGGGGCGAGCCAAGTGCATTATGGGTACACCTGGAAAGCGACAGGAGCTCCAACAGCCGCAGCTAGCGCAGCACTTTCCACTTCCCGCAAAAGACCCTGATTTTAACCAATCGGAAAAGCCAGAGCCAGACAACTCCGGTCCTGCGGGGATCTGGGAACAGACCTTGATGACGAATGTCGGAATGGTGAGAAGCACTCAGTAAGACTCCTGAGCTATACGACCCCCCCCCCCCCGACCCCCTTCGGTTCAATCACCCGCCACAACACCTTCTGAGCTGCGATGTTCTATATGTTATCCTCTGTGCTTTCTCCCTATGTGAATACGGCAAAAATAAACTGACTATCTGCTCTAGTTGTACCAAAGAAACCCAGAAAGAGAAGTCTCATGGATATGCTGGATTATTTTCCAGATTTCCCCAGTGCCTAAGGGGTTAAATAATTCCGGATTGGTATCTGCATTCGCCCCAGCGCTGCACCATATGTGCCTCTCGCTCGAACGGAAATCTGCCCCGGTGCCTCGGGACATGACAAAGAGAGCATCCTGACATCTGAAAACCATAAAAACATGAGACAAGCATCTTACTTATACATTCAGGAGGCAAAGAGGCTGATGCCTGCTTTATTTATTTCTTAAATGCAAACGTGCCATGACATCATCCACCCTAGAGCGGTATTAGGTTGGTGTAGTGTTGCAGAGAGCCACACACTCACTCTGGAATCCTGTGTGGGTCACACTGCAATGAGGAGGGCCTGAGCGCTAACTCCGTATACAGTCACAGAATTCCCGATATCCGCATGGAATTGATCTTTAGCCCGTTCTCGAAGGCGGGAATTAGTTCTCTGGGTGTTCAAGTTCTGGATTGATGCAGTGCTGGAAGCTCTCTAGAGCAGTGCCAAAGCCTGTTCCTGGAGATCTATGGTCCAGTAGGTTTTCACTCCAACCCTATCAAAGCGCACCTCAGTCAACAGCTAGAGCAGGGCTGCCCAACCCTGTTCCTGGAGATCCGCCGTCCTGTAGGGTTTCACTCCAACCATAATTTGGCCCACCTGATTCTACTAATTAGCAGCTCACCGAGATCTCTAGCTGTTGAATGAGGTGTGCTTTGTTAGGGTTGGAGTGAAAACCTACAGGACGGTAGATCTCCAGGAACAGGGTTGGGCAGCCCCAGTGAGGCACCAGAGTGAATGCTGGGTAAGGATGTAATTAGTTTGTGAGCTGGCAGAGGGAGAGGACCCTGACTGTGCAGAGCGTCTCCCCCCTACAGTACGGGTCCGCCTGTTCAGCACTTCTCCCTGCTGGACCATGGCATCCGGCCGGGGCCAGGGACAGAACCAGGCCTTCGGACCGCCAGTCCAGAGGCGTCCCGCTGGCACCCTGAGCACCGCACAGCCCGGGCAATGGCTAGCTCATGTTCGCCGTGTTGAACACGTATGGTAACTGAATGCACTGGAGTTCTAGAGCACTAACATTCCAAACCAAAGAGAAAAGAACTGACCCCAACATGGCAACCTTCACACTTAAAAAGCCATACAAAAATGACCCAAAACAGAATTTACATTGAAAGCCAAACAAAAAAGCCAATACTACATTTAATCAAAAAAGCTAAACAAACTGAACTACCATATCATTAACTTTAAAAGCTAAATTAATACAAAAAACAGTGACCCTAAATTATAACATTTACTCCAAAAGTGAAAAAAAGAAAATACAGAATTGACATTGAAAGCCAAATAAAAAAGCCAATACTACATTTAATCAAAAAGCTAAACAAACGGAACTACCATATCATTAACTTTAAAAGCTAAATTAATACCAAAAACAGTGACCCTAAATTATAACATTTACTCCAAAAGTGAAAAAAAGAAACTGACCTCACATTACAATCTTTCCTATCAAAGTCCTATTCAACTCGCAGAATTATTGGCTACAACTTATTATTGAAAAGACAGAAAGAAATGGAGAGGTATGTGATGTTTGCAGTAAAAGGTTGTCATTTGACAGAGCCTGTTATGCTGCGATATTCCAATACCCGGAAACGCTTGCAAAACAAAATCCCTTTTAATTGGGCGTCTGAAGCTCACCAGACGAGGCAACCGTGACCTAACAACATTAACACAACATGATGCGGGAGGTTTACATCATCATAGGTCAAAGGGCAGTCATGTGGAAGACCAGCACTTTAACCAGAAATAACAGCAGACGCCAGCTGGCGCAAATACCCAATTACACAAGAGGATGGGATGATGAATGCCAGACACAAAGACCAGGAAGGGCCTCATCATCCAAAACAAATTATGTCCTGAAGAGCAGAAAGGAAAGCGTTTGTCTTATCATCAAACACACAACAACCTTCATCCATTTCAAAACCCAAAGCTAATGAACCAGACAAACTGGCTTCATGTAATTCAATTGTACCTTTATTTAACCAGGTAGGTCAACCGAAAACTACATTCTCTTTTTTACTGATGAAGCTGCAAGGTTAATGTTTGGTGGGCGGGGACACTTCCTGTGGGTAATACTGTTCTGCAGGAAGTGCTGTAGGTGGCAAGTAGGGGGCAGTCTTTCCCCCTGGAGCAAATAGTCTTTTTTCATTTTTTCCTACCAAGGCTTATAGCTCCTAAACTGTACAACCAAAAGGAACCATGAATCCTTTCAGCACCCAGCACCAAGGTTCTTAAATTTACCCAAATTGGTCCATAGGTGGCGCTATTAGACTCAGTTTTACCTCAGTTTATAACTCTTCAGCCATTTCCCCCGATATGAAAATGATTATTTCCAGAGATTTCTTGGCTCATGCTGTAACCAGATACCGGGTACGAAGCATTGTCATTATCACGACTATGATTATGAATGTTATGTAAATTTGACCAGCAGGAGTGGAGGAATTTGGAAAATGATGTGAACAGGGGGGCCCCTTTCTCCTAGCCAGAACTATCATGGGTTATTACTTTCATGGACTCCATTGTTTGGAAGAGTGTTCTCCTGCAGTAAGCTCCCTGCCCAAGCAGAATAATATATCGCAGGAGTCTGTTGTCTAGGTGTAACAAAAGCAAAAGCTGAACAGTTTCAGAGAACGACAAATACTCCTCTCTATGACCATGTAATAAAGCTTGGCCAAGATTGAAGTCTGTGTAGGCCTGAGTTATTCAGTGATGAGGAGAGACTGTGATTTTGGGGGGGCGTACCTCCTCTTGCTGGGAATGACCCCGACCTCCTCCACCTCCCCGTCGAGGGTCACCTGCCGTGCCTGCCACCACTCGTCGTCCGAGGCGTTCACCACATGCAGGATGTCCCCGAATTTGAAGTCCAGGCCCTGGCTGGGCAGCCCAGAGTCCTTGGTCTTATCGTAGTCAAACAGCGCTCTGGAAACAAGGGACGGGGGGGGAGAGGGAATTAAACAGGCTCAACACACACACACACACACGCATGCACACATAAGCACGCATGCACACACATACATACACACATACACACACACACGCATTCACACACACACACATGCATGCATGCACGCACACGCACACACACACACACACATACACACATACATACACACACACACGCACAATGAAAAGAGGTAAGACAACAGAAGCGAATCAGGACTGCGTTAGTCATCATTTCTCTCTGATTCCTCAGCTTGTTCACACAGAGCAGTAGTGGCGTGTCGGAGAGAATATGCTCTCTGATGCAGCCCGCTGTTATAATCAGGGCACTGATGTGTGTGCGCTTCATCTGAGCAACTGGAGCTGAAGTGACCAACATCCATCAATTACACAGCACAATTACTGCCAAATTGAGGGGATATGAGAGAGAGGGAGAGGGAGGGAGGGAGGGAGAGAGAAAGGGAGAGAAAGACAGAGAGAGGAGAGGTATTATACAGTTAGACGGACAAATACAGAGAAATACAGAAGAGATGAAGAGTAACTTAGACAGAAAGAAAGCGATGGAGGTATTTTGTTGTTTTAATGATAATAGTTGATAATGGTTGCTTTTACCAGTTTCAATTGTAAATTAATACCCCCAACCTCACATCCGATTCTTATAATAATAATTATTTTCCCATGATTATTACCCACCTCATTCAACTAAACCTTTATTTGTATGACACTTGTCAGACATTAAAGACAAGCTGGAATGGAGGTTGGAGAACCTATAGCTTCCGCAATATGATGTATTTTTAACAACAAATGAGTAGGGGGGGACGTCAAATGAGGATGCACGCAACTGAGTGTTTGATTGGAGGGGAACGGAAAATTGACAGACATTTGATCAACAAACACGCCCACTGGTACACAATGACATAAAATCTCAAATGTTCCAAAAAGTTCTAATGGTTTTTCAGGAGGTGGATGGAAAAACGTTTCGGTGTGAAAATACACAAGTAATACAATTTTATACATTTTATGGAATATAAACTTTAAGACATTCTCGTATGGTAATGAAGACTAAATAGAGGATTTGGATTTCAGCTTGTCTTTAAGACTGGTGCACCTACTGAGTTCTGTCTGTTACAGACAGAAAGTTCTAGAGACACACTGAGCACTTGCACAGCAAGTACCTTCCTGAAGACTCTCGAGTAATGGCATTCAGTCACTGCGAGGATATACAGAAAATACATAATAGGCATCGTTTTCTTTCTTTTTTTTTTTTAACAGATTTTATTATTTTTGAGAATGTGCTGCTTCTGCTGCAGGTGACAAACACTGAAGCGATTTTCATTAGCAATGTAAAACGACCAGTCTCTTTCTAAATATTTTTATATTCTTTTTCCCCTCCTGCTAGCTTAGAAAAATACTTCCAATCAAATGTTTGTCAGACGAAAGACAGGTTAATGCATGAGCAGATGTGACATCACCCAGACTATCCCAAAATGCTCTCTGGGCTTTTAAAAAATTTGGATCAGAAGCGCTTAATATTGGCTGACTGTAACACAAGAGCAACCAGGGTTGTATGCAGTTTGCACACGATGCTATAAACTCTTTCAGTCCCAAGTGTAACTAGCGTAAAATCCATACCATCCGTGCCATATGGCGCTCTCGAACTTATACCTTTTCAACCAATCAAAATTGACCGCTATACTACATGAGCCCCTAGTAAAACCCTAATACATTTTTTCAACCAAAGCCAAACCCCCTTGGGATTTGGGCGGAGCCATTTCATATTATGTTTGGGACTGTCTTTTTCAAAGACAACCAGAAATGTATCTAAAATCACAACTGGAATCATCTGAATAGCCAGAATTTTCAATGATCAATTACCTGATTAAGAGACCTATAGTCAATGTTTCAGAGGAATTCTTTCATGTAATCTCTATGAAACAGGCAGTGGTTACGCTCAAATATCATTTTTACATTTGAATTCAGACAGGAGTGACATTGAAAAAACACGGCTTCAAACTGACAGAGTTAGAGGGAAAAATAAACTTTTCTTCAGCGTCTTATCTTTCACTGCGGAACAACTTAGCCGGGTGATAAGGAAAGCATTTTACCCGTTTAGTTACAGTGCGGGATTGCAGTAAGAAGATTGGGTTTCTATAAATTCCGACTTCTGTAATTTCTTCAAGATCTGTCATAGCGAAGCCAGTATAGTTTCAATGACTAGTTTTCCATTTAAATCTTTTTAAAATCCACTGGCACTGGGATAATCCTATTAAAGAAGAGTGAACACAGAGCACTGCTGTGTGTAAATGTGTGTGTGCGTATGTGCACTGTATGTATGTGTCCACGCGCGTCTGTGCGTGGGTAGGTGTGTTTGTGTGTATGTGCGTGTAGATGAGTGCTGGCATGTGTGCACATCTGTATTAGTGTGTTTGTTTGTATGTGTTAGAGTGTTTGCATGTGTATGTGTATTTGTGTGTGTGTGTGTGTGTACTCTATGTGTGTGTTTGTATGTGTGTGTGTACACATCCATAAAGCATTCTGTCCTCCTCACACATGAAAAAGAAGGTTCTGCTCACTGTGGAATTAACACTATCCTGTGAAGGAGATTTGGAGCACGACTCTGCAATTAAGAAAAATGGACGCTTTGAACTCCTTTTGGAGAGTGTTTCAGTAAAGGAGTTAATGAGACGCACGCTCCCATGAGGACACAAAATGGCAGACGGACACCTACTCGCAGTTATCTCAGAGAAATTCAACAAACAATACAAAAAAAGATAAAAATAATTTCAGGAGGAACTTCAAAATAGCCGTTCTTTACCCTGACCTGCATAAGGAGGAGGCATTGAAGGCTGGGCTCAGCTCTCAGAAAAGACGGTTCCCAAAAAAAGAGTGATGTTTGCGGTTTAATTTGCAGCCGAAGAGCTGACCGCACATCTCCGCGGGCTTTAATGAAACACCACGGCCGGCCTTCGGTGACATCCGCGCACGGAGGGAATCGCACCTCCGCGGGAAAGCGCTACAGTCACGTCCAGGCAAGCGCCTTTTTATGTTCCGGAAAGGTTAGCTTGGTCAACTCGCCCTTCCCTGTGAATCAGGATGTGACATCACACACCGCTCTCTATCCAACACCCCCCCCCCCACGAATCCCCAACACATCCGCTGATTTGCTGCCCCTCGTTTAAAAATAAAACAGAAGGTGATTTTGTACAAATCTGAGTCCGAGTGGAAAATAACCTTCTGCTGGAACAGGGCGGCGTTGAGCGCGTTGGAAGGACCCGGCTGTGTGACACATTCTAATGAACGTCGTGTTTTCACCGCTCGGTGTGAACCTCCGCCTGCCGGGAAACGCAGGACTGAAAAGGTCAAGAGGGCCATTACATCTGTGAGCAATGCTACGCTAGTGTTCATTCTGTGAATTTGCTCTCCACAGTTGCCAATGACGTTGCTGTGGACCAGAGTTGCAAATTATTAGGTATTTATTTTGACTTATTGGTCTTCTGCTGCTGTAGCCTATCCACTTAAGAGATTTGATGCGTTGCAAGTTCAATGTGTGGTTATTTGCGTCACTAATAATAATAAATTATTAATAAATTATTAATTCCTGCAGCTTTGACCAGTCTGGCCCTTCTCCAATGACCTCTCTCATTAACAAGGCATTTCTGCCCGCAGAACAGAACAAGTTTTTCACACCATTCACTGCAAACTCTAGAGACTGTTGTGTGTGAAAATCCCAGGAGTTCAGCAGTTTCTGAGATATTCAAACCACCCTGTCGGGCACCAACACGCATACCACGGTCAAAGTCACTTAGATTACATTTCTGCCACATGATTGGCTGATGAAATATTTGCATTAACAAGGTGGTGTACAGGTCTACCTAATAAAGTGCTCAGTGAGGTCTGTAAATATTGGACAGCGTCATGATTTTTACAAAGTTTAAATTACAGACTGTCACGTTTCATTTGAGGGTATTTACACCCATATCGGGTGATCTGTA